>NC_092461.1:96621738-96934738 GCF_047495875.1 Pithys albifrons albifrons | reverse complement strand
AAGCACATTGCAGTCAGGTGCTTATATCTACTGTCATAGTTCAATTTTTAATTTTTTAAAAAATATTTTGCATTTGTTCTTTGGGTAAAACATCTAACAATTTTTTAATGACCTATCCACAAATGTATAAACCTCAAAAGACCGTATAGAGAGAAGTTATTTTGTCAGCACATTTGCAATAAATATGTGCATCTCCTTCAAGAACAAGGCTTGTTTAAGAATATAATAAATGAAACTCAAAGCAGTTTAGCTTTGATGCAATCTTTACCTATACAATACAGTCATTTAAAGAAAATTAAGGTTTTAAAAGAGTGCATTAAAAGAGACTGCAAAAATTCTGAAAGGATATTTTGTGTTGGGAAGTATGCATTGTCAGAGCCATAATCCATTATCACTAAAAGTGTCTTTTCTCTCCTGCCATTGTTTCCCTTGCAAGAACAGTAGATGGCTAAACTTTTTCTAATATGAAGAGTTCATTTGTGGTTTCTTCTTTTCTACAAACATTTAAAAAAACTTCAAATTTGAATCAAAACACAATGGGGGAAATTTTGGAAGATGTTCTGTCAAATACATGTCCAAAGGCATACAAGGTTCTTTGGGCAAACAAGATGACAAAAACCTCTTAAAATGTGTGATTAATTTTTTCTTAAAATAATTACCTGGTTAAATAGGGTATTAGAAAACGAAGTACAGTCTATTTAATGTGGTAAGGGTAAATAAATTGACTCCTAATAGGACACATTTTGTGACAGAAAAATACTGTTTCTAATCAAAGAAATTATTTAAGTATCAATGCTTAATCAGTTTCATAGAATCATAGAATCGATTGGGTTGGAAAAGACCTCCAAGATCATCGAGTCCAACCCTTGGTCCAACTCCAGCCCATTTACCAGATCATGGCACTCAGTGCCACGTCCAGTCTCAGTTTAAAAATCACCAGGGATGGTGAATCCACCACCTCTCTGGGCAGCCCATTCCAATGCCTGATTACTCTCTCTGGAAAGAATTTTTTTCTGATCTCCAACTTAAATTTCCCCTGGCAGAGCTCAAGCCCGTGCCCCCTTGTCCTATTGCTGAGTGCCTGGGAGAAGAGACCAGCCCCCACCTGGCCACAACTTCCCTTCAGGCAGTTCCAGACAGTGATGAGGTCACCTCTGAGCCTCCTCTTCTCCAGGCTAAACACCCCCAGCTCCCTCAGCCTCTCCCCACAGGGCTTGTGCTCCAGTCCCTTCACCAGCCTTGTTGCTCTTCTCTGGACTCGCTCCAGCACCTCAATATCCTTTCTGAACTGAGAGGCCCAGAACTGAACACAGTACTCAAGGTGTGGCCTCACCAATGCAGAGTACAGGGGAAGGATCACTGCCCTGGTCCTGCTGGTTACGCTATTTTTGATACAGGACAGGATCCCATTGGCCTTCTTGGCCACCTGGGAACACTGTTGGCTCATGTTGAGCTTCCTGTCAATTAGTACTCCAAGGTCCCTTTCTGCCTGGCTGCTCTCCAGCCACTCTGTGCCCTCAAGTAGTTCATAGAAAACAATAGTTAAGTTGAAAAATTCTTTACCAAAAATCTGAAACCATTTTGTTTCTGTCATTTTAACTTCTTAGACATTAAATAAGGAAAAATACAAAGTCAATGTCCAGAATACATTTTACATGTATGATTAAAGAAAACTTTCTGGAATTTGAGAGGAGTTCAAATTCCTGCTAAGAAAAAAAAAGTCTCTCCTGATGCCGTAAATGACCCTTCCCCCCCAAAACAGGACTTCGAGCCACGTTAGTGTAGGGTAAGATAAAAAGTAAAGGTCCTTTAATAACACAGGGCCTACAGCCCACAGGAATACAGGATGACATGCATGTGCCTCAGTTCTTGTTTCCATGGCTTTTATAATAAGATCCCTCCAATCATTGCTTTACACATTTCTCAGTCCAGCCCAGTCCCACCCCTTGTCCAGCCCCCTGGATTTGGGTCTGGGGTCGTCAAGACCCTCTGTCTTCATCAACTCTTCTTCCTCAGGCACACAAAGGTCTCTTGGAGTTCATCCAATTCTGGCTTTTGGGTCACTCTGACCTGTGTTTATGTTTCATTCTGTAGGCCTTCTGATATCCTTCAGCTCTTTACCTTGGAAAGGAGTCTAAACAAGATTAATTAACTAAAGGAATTTGAGCTCCCTGTTCTGGGACAGGGGTAATGATAGAAAGGCATTAAACTTAAACTGTTAGAAATATTAACCCTCTAAAAATCTAAAACTACTGTGTTCCTAAAATCTACAAAATGTGAAAATCAGAACAGAAACCCCTTTGGCATCACTCCAAAAGAAATCTTTCACTAAATGAAAAATTAAAATATTCAGAAAATTTAGAAAATATAGCAGCAAGTAGGTATATACTGTGTGGTCATTAATCTGACCACATATTGATTGCTGAAGTTAGCTGATTTTGAAAAGGTATGGAGGTTCATTCCTAGAAGTGAAAACAAGTTAACATATTGCTTCTGAAGGATTAAAGTAATTTGTCCTCTTTCTCTATTCTTTTGCTCATTTTATCCTGACTTGAAACTTACATGATCAAGTCAGTAAAATTGCAGAAAACTAACACAGGAAAAGAGCTCTTCTGTTTTAAGGAGTGGGTACTTCTTTCTTTGACAATTTAGAAAGTTTAATTAACTACTTTATGTTCACATAAGCTTCAGAATTGGTTTACAGCTTAGAGTAGGAAACAAATATCTGCAATCCAGAGATTGAGGATGAGGTCCTTTGATGGAATTAAGCTGTCCATTGAGTTGCAATAGCAAATAACACACTGAGAATGCATCCTCTTTTTTCTCATTTGCTTGTGAAAGGAGGAATGATAAAACCCTCCTAAACTCATTAAGTCACTCTTTGCCTCACATTCAGATTAAGTCACTCACTCTTTACCTCCCATTCTTTTTTTTCCTGTTTTAAACTTCATCATAGAAGCTAAAGAGCTGTGATAGCACTGGAATAAGCAACTAAGTTGCTAAGATCAGGGGAGGTAATATTTTAGTACAAATTTTACTTTCATTAAGGATTTATTGTGGACAGGCAATAAAAACTAATAGTACTAACATGGGGCTACATTTAACTTGTTACAATTATTTAGTGTGTAATGAAATTCCCTTTGCATTGAATAGGTTAGCAATTTTAAAAGAGGAAATTGTTTCAATTGTGCATAACTGAAGTCATGAGGTGACCTACAGTGCAGGAAGTGGACAGAAGGCTTCAATTTACACGAACAATTTTTATTAATTGATAGACTTATGTCAGAACAATTCCTTCAAAGGGTAAATTGTTTCAATGTTTGCATATTTGGGATATTTTTGACTCGTTGATTTTATCTTGAAGTTTTTAACTGATCTTACCTTTTTATGAGAACAAATGAGATTTAACTGTATTCATGCATTTCTATCTGCGGGAGATTTATCTGAAGACTGGTGTGACTCTGTCAGAGGGGTCTGTCTTCATTGCTCCCTGTCCTTTGCTTTTCTTCAGTTTTCTTTCCCTTTGGACCTGTGATACGGTCCCAGGACAGCACAGCCCCTCCCTCTGCAAGGCAGCACTTCCAGCTCAGGGCCCTGCAGGGGTCACAGGGTGGGAGCCAGGACTGACTGCTCAGGCTGGAGTGGACACACTCACCTGGGGAAGGATATGCCCTGGAGAAGAGCAAGGGAGCATTTCTGTGCCTGCAGGGAGAGCTCCCTGGTGTCCTGGTTTGGGGCCCAGCTGGAGGTGAAGCCCCACACAGACACTTGCTCAGGCTTCCCTCTCTCCCCTTTACAGCTCAGTGGAATGGTAATGGCAATCAAGGGGAAACTTGTAGGTTGAGGTAAGAACAGTTCAAGAATTTAAAATAAAGGACAAAAATAATGGTAAATAATAATAATAGTAATGGTAATAAATGTGGAAAAATCCCCTCAAGGCACACACCAGAGTTCCCCTCTTCCCACATCACCCCCCAAATGCACCCCCCAAATACACCCAGCAAAACACCCCCGGGTTGGGTGAGTTTGCCTTGGCCTCAGGCAGGAAAAACACAGGCTGTTTCCCCAGCATGTTAAATTTAAAAAAAAAATTCTATGTTACAGAAACTACAATTTATTTACAGATCATTGTAGCAGGGTTCACTACCAATTTGCCTATTAGGTTTGGGGTCATTTCCAAGACAGAATAACAAATAACTAGCACAGTCTCTGTTAGAGCTTGCCACAAACAGGAATGCAAAAAGAACAGGAATGTTGACGGTGATCTTTATCCTCACACTGTTCTTTCCTTACATTGTTAAAATTGAGGTCTGGATTATAGCAGTTTTACAAAAATCTCCTCAGAGTTTCTCTTTTGCTTTATACCCAAATTTAAAGTAAATAAATTATCAAAGGGATAGTCATTAGGATCCAGGTCACAGAATGTTGACAAGAAGCAAAAGGTATCCAGACATATTTTCCCCCAGGCTCAGCAGCAGAGAAGCATTCATTGTTGTTCTTGAGCCACCTCCTCTTCAAAAGCAGCCTGTCCTTCTGCCACCATAGGCAACCTGGTGCTCCACTCCCATGAGCAGCCTGAACTTTGCCTTGTCCATAGATATGTTCTCTGACTACATGGTCTCATCTCAATTTTATTGGTATGTTCTACCACACTCAGAGTGGTCAGGGTGGAAATAAATTCTGCTGGGAAGTAGGGAGCTCTTTTGAATCAGGACTCATGAGACCATCCAGTAACATGGTTTTGGATCCAATGCAACTGGTGCAAATACCAGTGGCATTATCTTGGAGGCAAAACTTGCTTAGTGGGGCCCCACTGAAATTAGTGGAAGCCACCTTTACAGAATATCTTGGAGGTCTTCAAGCCAAATGGCTTCTTTATAGCCAGAGTTTAGTTGTGAGCTATGGGATTGCTTGTCTGCTGACACTCTGTGCAGTGTGTTCTGCCTTGCAATCAAAGATCAAATAAGAAGGGCACCTTTGCTTGGCCTCCTCAGGCTCCTGAGCATCACAGTGTCCAGGAAATCATGGAATGTTTAGCTTCATATATTTGAAGAAGTTGATATGGAAATCTATGAAAAATAGAAAGTAGAAGACAGACTGGCATATGCAAGAAAAAACCAAATGAAAATACTGTCAGTATTACAATAAAAGGTGGAATGATAAATATGCAGGATATATAAGAGAAATAACATGATTTCACATTTGCTTTTGCAATCTCCAAGCAGGGAATTTAACTGAGGTGCAAAATGTTGAACAAACAATTTATTATGCATAAAAAGAGAATGAGCAACAGACAAACAACCATATTTGTACCTACTTTGTGTGTGGATACCTTCTGAAAGTATTTTTGTCCAGGGCTTGGCATTTAGAATACAACATTATTGCTGTGAGAGACTGCTGTATCCTGCAGGGTTTCCCAGAAAAGCTGTGATGTGTTAGTGCCTTTTCCTTCTTATATGAAAAATCATGTTATTAAATCACTTCCCCCAGGTGTTATTTTGCCAATTAATCCCATGGATTCCTTTATACCACTGGCCACATCAAATGCTCATTTTCATGTCTCTTCCATTTCAGTATATGTGCAGTGTCACTTGCTGATTCAAGAGATAAACTGTACGGTTTGCTCTTATTTACGAATACTTTGTACATAAATTTTTAATATGAACAAATGCAAACGCATAAGCAAATTCTGGTCATGATAATGAAAAAGAAATCCTTCAGGGCAGCAAACAGAAATACCAGCATAATGAAATACAGAAGGCAAAACGAGTGGAGGAGTAAACCATAATACCTAAGGGTTGTAGCAGTCTGCTAAATCTGATTACTCAAAATTAAATAAGAGTAGTGAGAAAGTGACCCTAAAAGCACAGAGGTAATGAAAATGTGAGCTCCTTAGATAGGAACAATGTGCATTCAGCTCTTATAAAAATATTTATATAGCAGCTTTAGTAGGGAATAAGATTCAGCAATATCTTGCAAAAGTTTTCATCAGAATTGTTAGCTCAACTATAGACTTTTTAGTGGTAATTGGAAGAAAAGTTGTCTTCTAATAATAAGAGCCAAGAACTCTATAAACACAATAAAAACTGTTATGAACAAATACATCTAGATTTGTTCTCTTAACATTTTGTTGCCTAAAAATGATCACTTACATAGAAAAAAAATTAATTGCTGACATATATGAATGAAAATGGATGCAGCAACCGGGTTATTTTCAAGACAAAACTTTAACATTAAGGTACAATTCTTGCTGTGCAAGCTTATACCACAAACTTGCAAGCACTACCTACATGAGTATGCACACACCATTTGCACATGTTCCATGGTTTATATCTATGAATTAAATAAGGCTTCTACTATTTAGTATGGAAAGAACTGAAGGATTTTGACACATAATATCAATGGACATCATATAGGCTTATTGACTTCCCAACAAAGACCTGTTCTCAGATTAATTTAACTTTCTTCATTCTGTGAAGAGACTATACCCAGTCCCAAAACACACCTCTGTCATTTCTCAAAAGGTAAGGGCATCTGGCATTTGGCCATGGTCAACTTGCCACAATTTTGTTAGAATTTATGTTAGTATGAATACTGCCTTAACTAATTTGCTAAATTATTTGCTCACCTTTTGCTCTTAAGCATCACAGTTAAGAATTTAAAGAAGCCTTCATAAAGCTAGATATATGAGACAATCTGAAGACAAGATAAAACATATACAAGACAAAGTAAATATAAAAGTCAAATGAACAACACATTCAAACATCACTTTTACACTTTATATCCAATTGTCCTTCAGAACTGTCTAGTGAGCCAAAACAAGCTCTACCATCTCTTACAGATTAATCAGTTAGGACACGTATACCAAGTGATTTCATTGGGGTCTTCATGTCCTGTTTAGCCCAATGCACTAAACTAATGAAAATTACATCTATTCACTGTTAGTTCAATATGATATTTTCTAAGTAGATTTAGAACAAATAATTAAATGGGTTTAGCAAAAAAATCATGACTAAGCCATAGGATAAATTGCACAGGCATTTGTTCTGCTAGGCAGTCAGAGTCTTTACAGCTCCAGTAATATCTGATATTGTTTGCTTATTTGTTAAAACTAGAAGGAGGAAAGAGTTGGGGTCTATTAATGAAAGAAGACTTTTTTGTCAAAAGTTTCCAGGACATATACAATGTCAACATTTTTTTCTGCAGACACTAACTAAGAAAAACTTTGAATGAGATTATTTTAATAAAGCAACAGCAGTATTTTATGGCTTTTCCCAATAACTATGCCTTAACCTTCACTGAATGCAAGCATTTTAAAACCTTTTATGTATTCTTCATGTCTATATTCTTCATGCTATATCTATCTCAGTAAGTAACATGTATGAGTAAGTGCAAATTAATAATAAAAAAAAAATAGTTTACAGTGAAGACCAGCATCAACACTGTATGGAGGGCAGGGGGTGCATAGTACTGACATTCTTGTTCCCATTGCCTCAATGCCCATTTGTGGGTTCCTGATGCATATCTGTGCTTTAGCATCACTCAGGGTTGGTGCAGCTCACAAACTCCAAGATCACTCAATTTGAAAATCAAAATAATATGAGTGTGAATCAGGAGAGTCACGGCAAAGATAAATCCTGATGCAAATGAAAATGCCAATGCAATTATACTCAGTGGAAGAAATAGAAGCCTGTGGTTTTCAGGCAAGAGCATGGTGAGTAGAAGTGTGAGCTTTTCTGCATGTCTCCTTACTGCAAGGATCCCCTTTAAAGGAAAACATTTCCATTCGGCTTCTGACTCATAAAGCCAGACTCAAAGATGCCTATAGGTGAAGTGTTCCATGTATCATTCCTCTCCAAAGTGGTGAGTTTTAATGAATGAAAAGTAGCAGCTATTTTTAACATACGGATATGCTTCTTAGCAAAGTGTCTCCTTTGGCTGCTCAAAGCATCTTTATGATTATCCTGTCCTAATGCATCAAAAGGCACCATGGATGCATTGTACAACAAAGCCTTCCATTAAACATGGTCACATATTTAAATTTGACACAGCAATACATTTTTTATGTAATTCTCTTCTCTCCTTGTCTTAGTATTGTAGACCTTTTCTTCATCCATTTTGATGACACTGTATTTCATCTAACACTTGAATAAAACTTATGCCAATATATACTTTCAGCCTTACAACCTTTTGAGACTACTATATGCCATTAAGCCTCATACTAAATGTGATGCCTCAGCTTTATTTAGATCTCCCTCTCCCTGAAATATCTTTAATAGCTATATTGCACTTTTATTCCGCTAAGGAACGAGGATTTTTATTACCTTTCAAGCAAATGGATTAAAAATATTTTTATTAGCTCCTCTCACAGCTGCATTCACCTCATTAGTATTAAAAAAGTCAGTGTCATCTTTTGTATATATCTTTTTCAATTGCCTATAAACCTTCTGATTCAGTCCTAGGTGAAAATTAATGAACAAGTGGACTTTTTCCTCTTCAACTCCATTTTGAATAACTTTTCTAATTGAGGGACAGGCAACCCAGCAGAAATGCTTACACATATTTGATTAATGGTTTGGTCCATCACTTCTGGTTTTCATGTGTTGTGTCCTTGCATTTGAAAGAAGAATGAAAACTGACATAAGGCAATGAAGTAGCATGCTGTTAAATTACTGCTTATATTCAGAATATTTTTAGACCTCTGTTCCAAATGTAAGACATACAGCCAAAAGAATGTCATATTATGCTTTTCTACTCAAAATCCAATGGCAGAAAATTATTGCAAAATTCTGGAAACTGGCCATATCCTTTCATGTACAAAATCAGGTCTGAGAAAACATGTAGAGATGGATGGAAATAAGGCTACTATAAACCCTTTGTCTACACTACCCAGATCATCAATAGACACACGCTGGCTAAAGGATGTTATCTCCTTCTATTGCTGTCAAGGCTGTCTAGGCCAGCCCACTAATTTGAAAAAAATCCCATTAGAAATTGTGCAGCAACAGTAATATATGAAGGAAAGTAATGCAAATATTCTGGACACACTTTCTTGATGAAGCTGAAACGAATAAAGAATTTCCTGTGCTGGCTTCACAGAAGCTACCTTAGAGTTAATTAGGACAAAACAGTTCAGAGGAAACAGCTGATAGTGCTCCATGCAATCAGAAAGATTCTTTTCCAAAATCTGAATTTTACTTAAAAAATTATAAACCCCTCATATTTCAAATCAGATTCATAATTCACAGAAGAGAGCTTTTTATTGTTTGTCAAAGGCAATTTTTCTCTTCATCTTCCAGTTGCCATTACTGAAGCAAAAGAAGCAAGAGAGGCTGTCTTGGTTTGAGATAAGCAACTGCCAACCCCCCCAAGCACAGAGAGAAAAGCCTCCCTCCTAACACCAGGGAAAGGGAGGAAAAGAGAGGGGAAAGGAAAAAAACACTTCAAACTGCATTTATACTAAAACTACATATATTTTTACAGAAAGAAAGAGACAATTAGAAGAGAGTACAAATATACACTCACACAAGTCTGCAACAACAAGTTCCCCACCTCAACTTCATAACGAACACACAAATTCTACTGTCTTAACTACACATTACTTAAGAAGAAGCTTATTCCCCAGGGAGACAAACTCAAGCAGAAAGGAGAGACCCAGAACAACACATTTTACTTTCCTGAGGTACCCTGTGAGCCAGTGGTGGGCCTGGTCCTCTCCATCCCCCCTGGGACAGCATCGTGCGTCCTCCCAAGAGGAGGGCTGAGAAGCGACTGCCTTAACCACTCCCACACTGGTTCCTACTGCCCTGGAGATGATGTCATAATGTGGTATGGAATACAAAATTACTGGCTAGAAGAGGTCAGCTGTCAGCTCAGCCCAGCTCAAGTCAGCTGACAGCTTCGGCCTAGTCCACACTTCAGAGCCCAAATCTAGGCCCACCTAGGTGAACCCATAACAGAAGCAGACTTTTAAAAGCAAGGCTAAATATTGTTTTTCACTATATATATATATACACTTGAATTGTTATATAATTAATAAAAATGTATCTACAGCCATATCAATATAAAATTTGTTTCCTCTAAATAATTAAACCCTAAACAATGTCCAACAAACCATTAAGCAACAAAAGATCTTGTTTTCATGCCTTACGATTACATCTCACCTTATAGCTATCCTGAGTGTAATCAGAGCTAGAGGCTTAATTGTCACTCTCAAACTGAGGAAGTCTCCTTGAAAGCCTATGGCATACACACACAAATAGGAAAAAGTAATCTGAGAAGTCATTAAAGTTTTGAACAACTTCAGAGTAAAACTAAGAAGCTTGATTGAAAAAGTTTTTTAAGTAAGTGATGTAATTTTTGATTCTCTGTGCCAAAATTCTCTTACCAGTTTTCTTACAAAAGCTCATGTAAATATCCTTATCCCAGATAAGAGTCAGGGTATGCTCCAGTGAAAATATTACACAGTGATTTATTAATAGGAATATGGTGCCATACAGTTAGTAAACACACACTGACATCACCTTATGTGTGCAGAGAAGTAATCAACACCATTAATTTAAATCAGAAACATAAAGGCAGACAGAGGGCAATTTACTCACCCAAGCTCAGAGTAGGTATCTGTGTAAGAGACTGTTCTTGACTATAAGACCATCCTCTCTTTAAGATGTCCAGCAGAAAAGCAGTGTGCTTTTCATTCCCTCTGTGGTGAAGCACCTAAACATTAGCATAGTGCTCCCTAGCATGTTTTTAAACTTAAGAGATAGTATCACATATGTGTGTTTTCATTATTTCCATAAAGAAGGAACAATTTAATATGATTAAATTGCAAATATTAAAAGAAAAATGTTACAGCTACATTCACAAAAAAGTTGATTTCACCCTAAGTAAACCTCTACTCTCTCCCCAGACTTTTTCTGTCTCTTAGAATAAAAGCTACCTTTATAAAAAGGTAGAAAATAGGAGGGTAACTGCAACAACCATGTTAAGATGCTACTAAAACTTTGCTCTTCTTTGCTACTGTGTGAAATATTCCCTGATGTAAAGATAAAAAACGGTTAGTGTCAATACGAACTGTAAAGAAACAATTGTTTTCTAAAGCCATCATTTTAAATGATCATTGTGCAATATTTTTAACATCTTATAAATAATACAGAAATATGTTTATTAATAATTCACCCAGAGACTTGACAGTTTTCCCCCAAGCAAATCACTCATTACTACCACCAAAACAATGTAACCCAGAACCAGCAGCATTGCTCTTTTTGCTCAGTTTGGGGAGAAATGAGGCAATGATGTTAACTACAATTATACTAATGTGAGCAAAGGAAAACCAGTATTCTGTATTTGTCTACACACATGAAACAGAAACAATATTATAAATGAAAATACTAGTCTGTGACCAAAAAATATTTGTTCTACTGTGTTTTCATTATCCATCTCTACTAATATGACTGCATCACTCAAAAATCAAGTAAATATTTCACAGATTTATACTAATTTCCAATTTCTGTTGCACATATTTATTTAAAACCAGAATAAAGCACACAAAGAAATTTTAAAACCACTTAATAGCTTAAAAAAAAAAAAACCAAACGAAACCAAAATGAAAAACAGTCACCCACAAATCCATGTATTTTGCAGAGAAAAGGATATTGCAAATTGTGGAGAATGTCAATGGACTAGATGCACCTCAAGTACGGAGCACCCACACACCTTTTTGCCCACCCTTCCTTTTTCCCAGGCGTGAAGAAGAGCAGAGAGGGAAGCATTCCAGCCTCACAGCTCTGTATTGCTTTAGAAGATGTGTCCTTTTTCAATGGCCTTCAAGAATTTCCCAATTTCCTTCTGGCCCTTCCCTGTCACCAACATCTGGCTTAATTTATTTGCAAATAATGTGATAAAGTTTTTACATAAAGACATCAAGCTGCAGTTTTCCCTTAAATAAGCAAACTTAACACAAAATGTGCAAGAGCTAATTTCTATATAAATGAGTTTTTTTTCCAAAAAGGCAACACAAAGAATGCATTGGTTATGCTATGTAGACACAAATATTAGCAATATGGGTGGCTTTATTTATTTATGTGATAGGAATCACAGAAACACAGACTATTCTGAGTTGGAAGGGACCCACAAGGATCATCAAGTCCAACTCTTCAGTCAATGGCCCACAGAGGGGATTGAACCCATGACCTTGGCATTGTTACAACCAAGTTTTAACCAACTGAGCTAATCCCTATAAATAAATATATACACTTCATATCTAAAACAGCTGATATGCTTAATGAACAGAGATGGAAGCAGATATGGAGGCAAGTAACTAATATGATACCTGATCTATATGACTGCAGAGGTGCTGTGTACCTTTACCAAAATAGATTAAATAGATTATATGCAGGCATGTAACAACCTTTATCAGCTTATTAAGTTCATATATTGTTCCTCTCATTTATAAAGAATTGAGATTGACTACTGAAATGAAAGTTTTAACAATCTTTTCCTTAGACAAGCAAAATACATCAAGATAAATGCATCAAAACCAAAAATACCACTGCTGTCCCATAAGTCATTCATTAGCCTTTCTTCCTTTCAGTTCCTCCTATAAATGATGCTAGGTATTATATCTCAATTGTTTTTCTGTGTTTATTTTAGCTCTATATGTAATAAAGATTTTTCTCTTTTAAGACACTGCAGAAATACAACTCTGTACATAAAAAATAGTCCATAAAGGAAAACATTTGTTTTTGATGCATAGTTAGACTCTGTTAGGAGGTCGTTATAGGTCACCAATAATGTTATCTGGAGTGCTATGTCCAATTGTGGACCCCTCAATACAAGAGAGACATGGGGCTCCTGGAGCAAGTCCAACTTAGGGCTATGAAGTTTATTAAGGGACTCTCTTATGAGGAAAGGCTGAGAGAGCTGGACCTGTTCAGCCTTGTGAAGAGATGACTGAGAGGACGCCTCATTAATGAATATAATTACCTAAAGAGTGGGGTGTCAATCAGATGAAGCCAGGCTTTTCTCAGTGGTGCAAACCATCGGGACACAAAGCAAAGGGCAAAAACAGATGCACAGGAAGTTCCACCTGAATATGAGGAGGAACTTCTTAACTATGAGGGTGGCCATGCCCTGGAACAGAGTGACACTGCAGAAATACAACTCTGTACATAAAAAATAGTCCATAAAGGAAAACATTTGTTTTTGATGCATAGTTAGACTCTGTTAGGAGGTCGTTATAGGTCACCAATAATGTTATCTGGAGTACTATGTCCAATTGTGGACCCCTCAATACAAGAGAGACATGGGGCTCCTGGAGCAAGTCCAGCTTAGGGCTATGAAGTTTATTAAGGGACTCTCTTATGAGGAAAGGCTGAGAGAGCTGGACCTGTTCAGCCTTGTGAAGAGATGACTGAGAGGACACCTCATTAATGAATATAATTACCTAAAGAGTGGGGTGTCAATCAGATGAAGCCAGGCTTTCCCCAGTGGTGCAAACCATCGGGACACGAAGCAAAGGGCAAAAACTGATGCACAGGAAGTTCCACCTGAATATGAGGAGGAACTTCTTAACCATGAGGGTGGCCATGCCCTGGAACAGAGTGACACTGCAGAAATACAACTCTGTACATAAAAAATAGTCCATAAAGGAAAACATTTGTTTTTGATGCATAGTTAAACTCTGTTAGGAGGTCGTTATAGGTCACCAATAATGTTATCTGGAGTACTATGTCCAGTTGTGGACCCCTCAATACAAGAGAGACATGGGGCTCCTGGAGCAAGTCCAGCTTAGGGCTATGAAGTTTATTAAGGGACTCTCTTATGAGGAAAGGCTGAGAGAGCTGGACCTGTTCAGCCTTGTGAAGAGATGACTGAGAGGACACCTCATTAATGAATATAATTACCTAAAGAGTGGGGTGTCAATCAGATGAAGCCAGGCTTTCCTCAGTGGTGCAAACCATCGGGACATGAAGCAAAGGGCAAAAACTGATGCACAGGAAGTTCCACCTGAATATGAGGAGGAACTTCTTAACCATGAGGGTGGCCATGCCCTGGAACAGAGTGCCCAGAGAGATTGTGGAGTCTTCCTCATTGGAGGTATTCAAGAACCATCTGGGTGTAATCCTGTGCCATGTACTCTAGGATGACCCTGCTTGAGCAGGGAGGTTGGATCAGATGACCCACTGTGGTCCCTTCCAATCTGTTCTGGGTTGAGCTGGCAAAACCCCAACTGTCCAGGACAGGGTGAAAAGGGTTCCTCCTCCCCCCAACCAGCCAAGGGAAAAAGAAGAGGGAGAGAGGAAAAAAAACTTCCAAAGCCAGCTTTATGCTGAAACTAACTACTTGTATTTATACAAAGAAGAGAAAATTAAGAGGATACTACAATATAACACACACTTACACAAGTTACATATATAACAAGAAATAACTTCCCACTTCCCAGTAAACACAAATTCTACCATTTTAACTACAAATCATTCTAGAGAAGTTGGTTCTTCAGAGACAGACTTAAGCAGAGAGAAAAGCTAGGAACAAACATTTTACTTCCCTCAGATAACATGATGTTAAGCCGGTGCTCTGGGCTTGGGCCTCCCCATCCCTCCTGGGACAGCAGAGTGTCTTGCTGGCACCACAGCTGTGAAGCAACTGCCCAAGCCACACCCACACACCAGCTCTTACCCCTTTTGAGCTGATGCAATATGGTATGGAATACAATATTATTGGCTAGAAGAAGTCAGCTGTTAGCTGGCTCAGCCCAGCTCAAGTCAGCTGACAATTCCCAGGCCTAGCTGAACTTTAAAACCTAAATTTAGGCCCACCTGGCTAAACCCATAACACAATCTGACCATTTTTGTGATTTCTGTGATTTCTGAACCAACTTTCTTTCAAAGAAAAGGTTTCACAACCATGCTATCAACAGGAAAAGGTAAGAAATAAATCATTACTTTCAATTACATCTCATGTATGCAATTTAAATTAAAGTAGCAATATAAATATGTATGAATGAAAGTATAACTCAAAACTGAATAATCCTAAATCCAGATTCTAAAATTAAAATTAGATAATTGTCCTAATTGTCTCTTAATCTGCACTTTACTATTCAGAACTGAGTCTTGCTCACATTAAGGTCTTCCAGTCAGGCACTGTCACGAGATGTCTGAGTTTTGGTTCTGGTTTATTCCTTTGTAGATGTTAGGGATTAAGGAATGAAGAAAGAAGTGTAAACAAAGTACATTTGCAGCTAGAAAAACAGTGATATTTTAAAAATTATTTAATTTTAACTGTGCGTGATCCCCATTTTGATCACTTACTAGAATTATAATCACCATTTTGATCACTTCCTGGAATTATTCTAGTGAAGAAAGTTTACTGACAAGACTATAATGAAATATTTCTGTAAAACAAATTTCAACGTTAAAATGGACATCTCTGTCAGAAAGATAGTTCCAAGATTTACCCTTAGCTAGTAATAAAAGAAATGCATATTATGGTTGGATTTCCAATCTAAGTTGCTCCTACTTCACAAAGTGATGATTAGACTTATAAAGTTTATAATCAATCAGGAAAACTGTAATGAAGTTTCAAATAAAATAAACATTTCCTTTCTGTGTTTTTTTTCCTCTGTTTCTTTTTCTTTTTTTTCCTTCCATTTTTGATGTGTACAACAGGGAGAAACACAGTCTCTTTCATTTGAAGCACCACTTACAATTAGGGAAACCAGCCAGCACATATCAGTGTGCCTACATAATGGATCTAACAGCTTTTCATAAAGATATGTTGTTATTTAATCTATTTATGCTCCCCCTCTAGTAACATTACCCTTTTGTAAGCAAATTGGTTTCACCTTCTAATGCTGGGCAGCAAATATCATGAAATGATTCTATTTCCAATTGCTTACTAACTCACTGTTTGCTTTTTTCTTTAGTTGTTTTCACTTGGGTTGGGTTTTGGTTTGGGGTTGGTTTTTTTGTGTTTTTTGTTTTGTTTCAGGTGGTGTTGTTTTTTTTCCTGTAGTCAATGTGAAAGAAAGATGTGAATGCACAGACAATGTAAGATCAGATGACAGCTCAGCAGACAGATCTTCAAATTTTATTTGGTGGGGTAAACCAGGATCAGCAGTTATAGTAAAGGGTCTGGACTTTTCTGGAGAAGATGAGCTGCCTAGAAGTGGGTTACACCTGGGAATCTGATCAGGGTTATGAAAAGCAATGAGCCTGTTGGCTACAGAAGAATTTTGGGATAAGAGAAAAGGAAAAGCTGAGAATTAACCAAGTACATTTGACAAATCTTACATTCTTGTTTCCTTGTTACTTTAAGCACTCACTCTAAAGATTAAGTTACATCCATGTACAGAAAAGATGAACATGAACAAGAAAATGAAGAACAGCTTGGAAAAATTGTAATTTTTTTTACAGTACAAGAGAAACAGAAATACTCATGTCAGAACATGGATGGCCAATAGGATGTTCTGTCTTAAATTAAAAACTTGCTGATAAAGGATATTCAATAAAAGCTGGTGTGTGTGTGTGTGTGTGTGTCTCGGCTTCGCAAACGAAGATTTGGGAAAAGCCAGTGAGAACTGTAGCAAATCACAAGGATCAGAATATGACCAGCAAAAACTCCCAAAGGACAAAAAACCTGAAATACTGACTTCATATGGAATTCCTCTCCAAACTGCTGAGCGCTGTTCTACACTAAGACTGCTGTTGGGTTGTCAATTATTAGAAAATATTCTATGCAGTTTTATGAGATGCCAAGCCCTCAAGCCAAATGTCTGTATTAAGCACATCAGTAGGAATAGTTTGGAACCATTAGAATTACCAAGATAGTAATGTTTGTTGACAGTACTGAATTCAAGGTAGGAAAGATGTTACCCAAAAGTGACAAATATACAAAGAAATCTCATAAACCAGTAAATTCTGTAATAAAATGGAAAATCATTTGAACATAAATATATGTGAAATGCCATACCCCCAAAATGAGAACCCAAATTTTATGCAACAGAAGATTGGCTCTGATCTGCCAAACACCATTCAGAATGGAAAACTTGAGCAGAAGGTGTACAAATGTCAGAAATCATCCTGGAAGGAATAGAGGACAAAAGAGAAAACAATGCCATCTGATATAGAATGGTTTGGGTTGGAAGGGGCCTTAGAGATTGTCCTGGACTGAGCTGGCAAAATGCCAACTGTCCAGGACAGAGTGAAAGGGTTCCTCCTCCCCCCAACCAGCCAAGGGAAAAAGAAGAGAGAGAGAAAAGAAAAACCCTCAAAACCAGGTTTATGCTGGAACTAACTACATGTATTTATACAGAGAAGAGAAAATTAAGAGGATACTACAATATAACACACACTTACACAAGTTACATATATATATATAAAAGGCATCATCTAGTTCCAAGCCTGCTTCTGGAAGCAGGGACACCTTTCATTAGACCAGGTTGCTCAGAGCTCCATTGAACCTGGAATTGGATTCAGTTGTGTATCAAATTCCACCTTGAACAACTCTTGTAGTTTTGGTGCTCCCATCTCAAAAATAGTGTACTAAAACAATGATATATTCTCAAAGAAAGTAATGATGATCACAGATATGAAACAGATGACGTTTATTTAGTGGATAGGCTAGAGTGATACCACTTAGAAAAAAACCCCAAAAAACTAAGGCAGGAAGAGACAACAGTCTAGCAAAGTGTAAGAACTTCAGCTGATTTACTTTCCACATCTAATAGCAACAGCAGAAGATATTGCATGAATCCAAGAAGTAACATACAAAACACATGGAAATATGTAACTCTTCACAGATAATCTAATAAAGTAATGAAACTGCCTTCCATGACTTACTCTGAACTCTGAAAACTGCTAAAGCAATTAGCTCAAACCATGATTTTTTTTTTAAAGGTTCAAGGATAATTTACACATAGATCATAGTTTTGGGTCAGGAAGTTCCTAAGATAAAAAACACTGGTGTCTGTAAGAATGTTATATAATACACTTGTTCTAGTGCTCTTTCGTAAATGTCTATTTATTCACTCTTGAAAATAGAATTCAGGGCTTGTTGCACATCTGGTCTGAACTGATACAATCACTCTTATGACCTTATGTTCCAGTAAACGTAGAATGTACAACCACCTTTTAATTCTTTTGTGCTTATTTATTATCTATTGTATTATATATAATAGTACAGTCTGCAAGGAATCCTATTCTTTCTATTTAACCTCTAGCTCATTCAGTGAGCTTGATCGATGGCTGAAATTTAAAGAAAGAAGTAAATGATCATGTAGTTTATCCCATAATTTATTTTACTTATTTCTGCATCTTTTTTGTATACTTGGCATTAGTCTCTTCATCATGAAACATTAGCCTGTAGTAAAACCAGCCTGTTATTTGCAAAGGTACTTTCTCTTAGGCATCTGTGGTGTGGTAGGTGTGTCTTGGTTTGAGATAAGCAACTGCCAACCCCCCCAAGCACAGAGAGAAAAGCCTCCCTCCTAACACCAGGGAAAGGGAGGAAAAGAGAAGGGAAAGAAAAAAAAAACACTTCAAACTGCATTTATACTAAATCTACATATATTTTTTCACAGAAAGAAAGAGACAATTAGAAGAGAGTACAAATATACACTCACACAAGTCTGCAACAACAAGTTCCCCACCTCAACTTCTTAACGAACACACAAATTCTACTGTCCTAACTACACATTACTTAAGAAGAAGCTTATTCCCCAGGGAGACAAACCCAAGCAGAAAGGAGAGACCCAGAACAACACATTTTACTTTCCTGAGGTACCCTGTGAGCCAGTGGTGGGCCTGGTCCTCTCCATTCCCCCTGGGACAGCATCGTGCGTCCTCCCAAGAGGAGGGCTGAGAAGCGACTGCCTTAACCACTCCCACACTGGTTCCTACTGCCCTGGAGATGATGCCATAATGTGGTATGGAATACAAACTTACTGGCTAGAAGAGGTCAGCTGTTAGCTCAGCCCAGCTCAAGTCAGCTGACAGCTTCGGCCTAGTCCAGACTTCAGAGCCCAAATCTAGGCCCACCTAGGGGAACCCATAACAAGGTGTCAAACTACTATACTGTGGTGCCAAACCAGAGACCATAAACACCCCAGTTCAGCTTTGTTACTGCCTAATCAGGCTAGATGACTACAAGAACTGATGCTGTTCACAGAGAATTGTTTCACAGTTTATGAGGAAGAGTAGGACTACTTGCACTCATCTGTTTAGGCACCTTTGTACATTAAAGTGCTGTAAGGTAATGTGGTTTAATCCTATAAACCAGCCAAGGAACCAGGCATCTAAGCGCCACACAGCCACTTGCTCACTCACTCCTCCCCACTGCTCTCGGGGAGGGAATTGGAAGAATAAATGTAAGAAAACTTATGGGTTGAGATAAAGACAGCTTAGCTGTGAAAGCAAAAACCATGTGCGCAAACAAGTCAAAATAAGGCATTAATTCACTGTTTCCCATGGGTGGGTAGGTGTTTAGCCATCTCCAGGAAAGCTGGGCCCTATCACACCTAATGGTAACTTGGGAAGACAAATGCTACCATTTCAAACACATTGCCCACTTCCTTCTCCTTCCCCCAGCTCTACATACGGAGTATGAGACCATACAGTATGGAATAACCCTTTGGTCATTTGGGGTCTGCTGATCCAGCTCTGTCCCCTCACAACTTTTCATGCTTCCCCAAGTCTCCTCACTTATGGGGTGGGCTGAGGAGCAGAAAAGGCCTTTATTCTGTGTAAGCACTTCTCAGCAGTGACAAAAACATCTCTATATTATCAACATTGTTTCCAGCTCAAATAAAGAAAAAAACCCCAGAGGACCATGTTAGCTACCATGAAAAACATAACCTCTACCCTGGCCAAAATCAGGTCAGGTAAAACATTGTAGTCAGGTAATGTTCAAGAGTGCTTCCTTTTAAACACTGGATTAAAAACTGCAACCTATTAACTTGTAGGAAAATAATGTTTATGGGCTTTAATAAGAAGAAATAAATTACTGAATTTTCTGTGCATCAGAAATAAAGGAAAAACCAAATTTTTAGATTTTTCATTTATCAACTTAAGTCATTGATTTCACTGGGATGTGCTCATGAAAAAGTGGAGTAACAGTAATGGTAAAACAGGCTTTTAATTTTTATTTCAGTAGCATTTCCATAATCAGAGGGGTTTATGCTGTAATGTCCTCTCATTAATCATCTCAAAGATTCAGATCATTTCGTCCCTGATAAGCAAAAATGTCACAAAATTAACTGCTAAGAGAAGATTTTCATTCTAATAGCAGCAAAGGTATTTATTTACAACGTCGGAGGCAAGCCAGCTCATACTGGACAAAAACTTGCCTAACTTGCTTGTGGAAAATAAGCTATTTTATAGTCTTAAGTCCATAGTTAACACCTTCTAATTTCCATATTAATGACTAGGCAGAATCTTGGGCGGATCTTTCTTTTTGGCTTCAAATTTGGGTAGTGGTCTCCTGACTTCATCCCTCAGGGTGGTCTTGAAGCGTCTTCATCACTGCTGGACTTTTGCCTTTTCTTTGTTCGAAGACATGACCTGTAAAACTTACAAAACCTTGGCTCTAACTCTACAAAATCTTGGCTCTTTACCATTTCATCCTATTGAAATGTCTAGCTTAGTTTAATGTATGGCTTCTAACCATGGGACACTGGTCTCTATCACTACTAGACAATTTGTACCTGAACAAAGCGGCTCTAGCACTTCATGCTGTTCAGTGGCCTTGCTGTGCAAACAACATTTTGCAGAGCAGAAATAGAAATTTCACAAAACTAGGGGTTTTTGGTCTCTTTTCTCTTTCAGTCCCCTAGTAGTCCACACAGAACCCTTTTTTAGAGACAACATCACCACCTTTTGTAGCATCACTGTGTTCCATTTTAAAAATCAAATAAAAATCAATACGTATTTGATGGCATGACATAGTTCAGTCAGATATATTTCATAGAATCATAGAATCATAGAATCGATTGGGTTGGAAAAGACCTCCAAGATCATCGAGTCCAACCCTTGGTCCAACTCCAGTCCATTTCCAGATCATGGCACTCAGCGCCACGTCCAATCTGTGTTTAAAAATCTCTAGGGATGGTGAATCCACCACCTCTCCGGGCAGCACATTCCAATGCCTGATTACTCTCTCTGAAAAGAATTTTTTCCTGATATCCAACTTAAATTTCCCCTGGCAAAGCTTAAGCCCGTGCCCCCTTGTCCTATTGCTGAGTGCCTGGGAGAAGAGACCAGCCCCCACCTGGCTATAACTTCCCTTCAGGCAGTTCCAGACAGTGCTGAGGTCACCTCTGAGCCTCCTCTTCTCCAGGCTAAACAACCCCAGCTCCCTCAGCCTCTCCCCATAGGACTTGTGCTCCAGTCCCTTCACCAGCCTTGTTGTTCTTCTCTGGACTCGCTCCAGCACCTCAATATCCTTTCTGAACTGAGGGGCCCAGAACTGAACACAACACTCAAGGTGTGGCCTCACCAATGCAGAGTACAGGGGAAGGATCACTGCCCTGGTCCTGCTGGTCACGCTATTTTTGATACAGGACAGGATCCCATTGGCCTTCTTGGCCACCTGATTTTTGTTAACTTAAAAAAAAAAGGTTAAAAAGTCCTATAAATTCTGAGAATAATAAAGGATATCATGTCTAGAGGCAGGTTTTTCACAGAGGACATCACATGCTGGAACCCAAGACAATCAGGAAAGTAATAAAATAGCTCCACAGTAGCCAAGACTTCTTAGCCCACCTACATCATGTTGTATTGCTATGTAATAAAATGCTCAGTGAAATCATTTTTCTGGGAATAAATTTTTAGCAAAATATGAGTACTTTGACAGACTGGCAGAGGTAAATACATTACACTTGATTAAAAATTCCACAATGACCTATTCTTTCAATTCCCTCCCCTACTTTTGTTAGATAAATGAAGGCCTGTGCCTTATTAATAGTTCTCATGTTGATCTTTTTTGTAGCACTTTTAGAAGGAAGTTATTTTGCATGTTATTCCAAAGTGCAATCTATTTCAGTTGAAAAAAAGAACGTTAGTGTGATGGGTTCTAATATGAGTCTATTATAATAATAGAATTTAAAGTAAAAAAACTTACTTCCCCTCCCCCACCCCCCATTAAGTATTCTAGTATTATTGAATTAATTTGTACATTGAAAAGATGTGAAAAAAAAGGGAGAAATCCATTGTACAACTGGCAATTGAGGTTAAGGAAAATATTTCACTATAGGTAAATCAAAATAAAATATCCAAACCCATATATTACGGGTCATAGAATCATAGAACAGTTTGGGTCAGAAGGTACCTTAAGGATCATCTAGTTCCAACCCCCTTGCCAGGGACAGGGACACCTCCCACTAGGCCAGGTTGCTCAGAACCCCATCCAGCCTCACCTTGAACACTGCCAGGGATGTGGCCCCATCACTCCCACTCTCTCAGTAAAAAATAGGAGTCAAGTTTGTTTTGTTTTTGTTTTTTTTTTTTAAAGGGAGAAAAAAACCTCAGGCAGGTTTTGTAATTTGTAACTAAAACTTGAATGTGCCATGAGCTTAAGATCCAAGAAAATTATATTTTCAGACTACACCCTTCCACAACTGTTTGTGAAACACAAGAACAAGTGGAATGCTTTTCTTTTGCTTAGGAATGCAGTAATGATCAGCTATTCAAAATGAGAACATGTAAAGGTTTTATTTGCTCATAATAGCAGTACCTTAGGAGAGCATGGACAATGCTTTCTATAATGTTTTAATATGATGGGAAATTCCTAAATGAGTTCAAAACTACATTTTAATTAGTCTTATTATCTGCTATTCTGTTACATTTGCCTACGAAGACCTACAATTTATTCATTTCATTTGACTCATACAATAGTTATACTGCAACCCAGGCCCTCCTACATTAATGAGGGAAGTTAATGAGTTATTAAAAGTCAGTTTTGTTCCTTTCTCTTAAATGTCACACTTTTGCTCCCACTTATTCTCAATCTTTATTTTTAGCAACATGATCACTTTCATGTCAGTATCCACCTCAGAGAACATTCTATTTATACTCCGATTGAATATTAGGTAAGACATTTTTCCTTGCATGTTAGAATAAATGAATGTTAATGTTTTCTTGATTTAATACTCCTACTCATACTTTATAAGTCTCAAGTACAAAAAAAAATAATTATTCACGAAAGGAAAGTCTGTGAAATTGTCTCAGCCTTCTTTCATTGCTCTTTCACCAATAAATAAGAGATCAATCTTAATCCCGCTTTGTGATCTTGAATTATATTCACATTGTAAGGAACTAGCAAAGATCAGAAGAAAATGCATCCCATACACATTTCCTTTACTTCAGTTGAATTATTTCAAGGGTTAATTTTGTCATGATATGTCTGAATGATATCATATAAAGAATGTAAGCATGGGGGTGGACTTTTGATTCAGTTAGAGAGGGAGGGAGTTTTGCTTTAGTTCTAAGTCAAGTCAGGGCTTTACCTTACAAGTGTACAGATTACAAATGACACAAATTTACCTTACAAATTACAAACTACAATAAGTGTCAGATGCATTTTCTTCTTCCAGTGCCTCCTTTTTATTTCTGTCATTAATTCCTTAATGGTGGCTTATGTACATATATATATCTGTATCTATTTACATGTACATACATACAAGTTTATATATAAGTATTGCAAATAAACTGAATTCAAATATGTATCCATCTGTTGCCAGATTTTTTCATTTATTCTGTATTCATTGTGGTGGACTTTTCTCCAAATATAAACAACCACTTTATAAATATAAACATACACACAACTTAAATTCATTAATGCAATCTTAGTTTCTATATGGAGTGGATTTATAAATGTTGATGGAAGCATGATCCTCAAGTTTTGTCTGAAAGCACCTTCTAGTGAGTAACAAGTGCAGTCTGTGTCTTTCAGTATTCTTTGCAATAACAGAATGTTATTTTTTCCAGTTAATTTTAGGGAATGACAGGGTCTATGATCAGGTTTAAGCATGAATAAAACTATTTTAACAACTATGTATGTGAATAAATTTACAAAATAAAATTGAAATTTACAGACTCAACAGATAAAAAAAAATCCCTGAAAGTTTTTAATTTTAATTTTCTTCAACCAGTCCTTAAAACTTATTATAACATTGACAATTCCTACAGCTTGCTTCCAAAGCCAGTCTAAGATTTTAGAATCTTCCAAATAAATTTCCCAGAAATTCTGCACATGGTAATTAATAAATTTGGACATCCACTTTTTCTTGAGATTCCTACATTTATAAGTGCAAATGTTACACTTTGTTTCTAAGCTTGGTGTTCTACTTATCATGAGTTATTCATCATGTAAGCACCTGCTCAGGTTTGTTCTATTCTCCTATTCTTATTTCTTTACTTCCAATAAGTCAGTGCAAAAATCCTCTGAGCCTAAACTAGGTTGATAGGCATATGGTTCCCTCAAAATATTTCAAAAATGTTACACACATCAGCTGTTAATTTTTATTTGCATTTGAGTTTCTTCTCGACCTGCTGGAAGGCAGGAGGGCTCTGCAGAGGGACCTGGATAGACTTGAGAGATGGGCTGATTCCAATGGGATGAAGTTCAACAAGGCCAAGTGCAGGTCCTGCACTTTGGCCACAACAACCCCCTGCAGCGCTCCAGGCTGGGCACAGAGTGGCTGGAGAGCAGCCAGGCAGAAAGGGACCTTGGAGTACTAATTGACAGGAAGCTCAACATGAGTCAACAGTGTGCCCAGGTGGCCAAGAAGGCCAATGGGATCCTGTCCTGTATCAAAAATAGCGTGACCAGCAGGACCAGGGCAGTGATCCTTCCTCTGTACTCTGCATTGGTGAGGCCACACCTTGAGTGCTGTGTTCAGTTCTGGGCCCCTCAGTTCAGAAAGGATATTGAGGTGCTGGAGCGGGTCCAGAGAAGAGCAACAAGGCTGGGGATGGGACTGGAGGAGCACAAGTGCTGTGGGGAGAGGCTGAGGGAGCTGGGGTTGTTTAGCCTGGAGAATAGGAGGCTCAGAGGTGACCTCATCACTGTCTAGAACTACCTGAAGGGAAGTTATAGCCAGGTGGGGGTTGGTGTCTTCTCCCAGGCACTCAGCAATAGGACAAGGGGGCACGGGCTTAAGCTCTGCCAGGGGAAATTTAAGTTGGATATCAGAAAAAAATTCTTTCCAGAGAGAGTAATCAGGCATTGGAATGGGCTGCCCAGAGAGGTGGTGGATTCACCATCCCTAGAGATTTTTAAACACAGATTGGACGTGGCGCTGGGTGCCATGATCTGGTAAATGGACTGGAGTTGGACCAAGGGTTGGACTCGATGATCTTGGAGGTCTTTTCCAACCCAATCGATTCTATGATTCTATGATTCTATCATTCTATTCTAACTATCAGTTTAAATGGTATTCCCTTTTACAGTATCTTGTGAAAGAGGGTCTATTTTGAAAGACTGCACAAGTAATTCAGTTTAATTTATGCAATCTAGTACAAAGGGGTTTGACAAGATACTTGACTGTAAAGTGTGCAACTCTCTTTGACTATGGGCACCTGAACATGAGAGAATGTAGACATTAATAGCTTTTCCTGTATTTGTTTTTATATTTGGTTTCTGTTCTCAATACTGAATGTGACTCTATATCTGATAATACCAACTATGATAGATTATTTAATGAAATAAACACAATTTCAGCTGGCTCCTTTGATCCAGTACTCTGATGAATTGGGTTTTGTGTTTCAGTAAACATCCCTGAAGTTCAAACAATTTACAGAAGACAGAGCAAAAATATGAAATACTCTCCAGTTTTAAAAGATAGGCTGCATCTTTAAATATTGCATAATTCATGATAGTGTCTAGCATTTTAAGCATTTTATGAAAATATTTCTGTATAACATTCTATTTTAGAATTAGACATTTAAAACCAAGTAACATGAATATATGCAGAAAGCACGTCTCAGCTATTCTTACCACAAGTGTTATAAGAAAGATTATTCAATGGAAGTTATAAAACTAGGTCCACAGCTATCCAAACTTTTTTTTAGCAATTCGATCTTTAAATAATTCATAATGCTGTAAAAAATTCATCAGTTGTTCCTTTAAAAGCGTTAGTTAAACACATAACCCTATTCCCAGTGTTATGTGTCTAGTTTCCTTTCCGTGCAAATTCAAATTTACACAAGTACAAGTCCATTACATACCATAACTCTACCTGGAAAAAAAACTCAAAAGACAACAGAAATGCTGTTCAGTTGACTGAAACGGTGAATAGGTTAACTCAAATGCAAGTTAATATTATAGTCTTATCATCTATGCAAAAGATGACAAAAAATAAGCCAATATAATGTAAAAACCAAAAAGGTTCATCTGATTTTTAATGAACAAACCTGCTAACATAGCTTGTAGAAGCACATTGCACACATCCTTCCAACTGCAAATTTTTTTCATTCATAACTCTTCTTTGATATTCTAAAGTTGAAGTGTTTGAAGTTTCATATTCGTTATGACATCTTTCCCTCATTATTTGACTAAAACTATCTTAGGACCAAAAAACCTCTTCCCTACCAAACTGTCAATATACAAGCATGCACTTGTGCATTTACTTGTATAATTAGATACGAACAACAAATTCAGAGCTGTCTTTTCCCCTACTTTTATTGTAGATGGCAGAGCTATTGTTATTTGGCTCCTGACAGACCTAGATTTTGACCATCATATATTGCAGTTGCAACAATCAGGTATTGTGGTTGCATCCACAGGCATGGATATCTTTCCTTTCTACTATCGATTTTCTTATTTTTCTTTTTTCTTTTTCTTTTTTCTTTTTCTTTTCTTTTTCTTTTTATTTTTCCTTTTTTCTTTTTCTTTTTTCCTTTTTTAAATTTTTTCTTTTTCTTTTTCTTTTTCTCTTTTTCTTTTCCTTTTTTCTTTTTCTTTTTCTTCTTTTTCTTTTTCTCTTCCTTTTCTTTTTATTTCTTTTTCTTTTTCTTTCTTTTTATTTTTCCTTTTTTCTTTTTCTTTTTTCCTTTTTTAATTTTTTTCTTTTTATTTTTATTTTTCTTTTTCTCCTTTTCTTTTCCTTTTTTCTTTTTCTTTTTCTTCTATTTCTTTTTCTCTTCTTTTTCTTTTTATTTCTTTTTATTTTTATTTCTTTTTCTTTCTTTTTCTTTTTCTTCTTTTTCTTTCTTTTTCTTTTTCTTCTTTTTCTTTTTCTCTTCTTTTTCTTTTTCTTCTTTTTCTTTTTCTCTTCTTTTTCTTTTTCTTTTTCTTTTTCTTTTTCTTTTTCTTTTTCTTTTTTCTTTTTCTTTTTCTTTCTTTTTCTTCTTTTTCTTTTTCTCTTCTTTTTCTTTTTCTTCTTTTTCTTTTTCTCTTCTTTTTCTTTTTCTTTCTTTTTCTTTTTCTTTTTCCTTTTCTTTTTTCTTTTCATCTTTTCCTTTGCCTTTGCTTTTCCTTTGCCTTGCCTTTGCCTTTGCCTTGCCTTGCCTTCCCTTTCCTTGCTTTCCTTTGCCTTACCTTCACTTTTGCCTTGCCCTGCCTTCCCTTTTGCCTTGTCTTGCCTTTATAATGAAAATGGCTACACATCTCCTTTCTATTGCAACAAACTTCTAAATACATATATATATAAATATATAAATGAACATATAAATAAGTAAGAAGTAAATAATTATATATAAAAATATGTAAACACCAGTCATTCAGGGTTGTTTCACTCCAATTTGATCCATTTGATCTAACCTTCATTACCTTTGTCTCCAGGGGCAGGTCATGACATGTACAAGGGACAAAACACAAACCAAGTTTCAGTTCTGGCCGCAGGCACGACCAAATACAGCAACATTCCACTGTGGTGGGTTATATAACAAGAGCATAACAACACAACACACTTTCCACTCATCCAACCCACATTTTTTGAGCTTGTCTATGAGGATATCATGGGAGACAGTGTCAACAGGTTTGCTGAAGTCAAGATAGACAATACCCACTGGTGACCTGTCATCTATCCAGTCATTGTCCCATCATAGAAGGCAATCCGGTTGATTCAGCACAATTTCCCTTGTGTTCATCAGTCTGCTGTCAGCTATTTCTATATAGAAATCAAAGAAAGGGGACAAATAGCAGAAATGTTCTATATGTATGTTTCCAAATGTTTTTAAGAATAGAACATGACGTATAAATGAAAAAAGTGAATGCTTGAGCTAAGGTAGATGAAAGTGTTCTGGCATCAATTTGTGCTGTGCTTAAAAAAAGTGTTAAAAATATCCTTGGTTGAACATTATATTAAAAGTGCTTCCAAGAAATTACTTGAGGGAATCCAGTTGTATGCTTTTCCTTTTGATAAAATTTGATAAGGTCATTTGGTGCCAGATTACCTATTACCCCTAAGCAAGATCAAAGGGTTTTACACAAGTTGCCAGGTAAGGGATGAAAAACTCTGTGTAAGGGTTTCCAAACCTCTGCTCACAAATATTTGAAAAGTTATTTTACAATTCAGGTTTTCTTTGCTGCCGTAGAGAGGTTATTTGCTCTACCTAACGCAGCCTTCATGGCAATAGTACTAAGACAGCAGTGTGTACTTGTGATGAAATAGGCCTTGTCTCTACAGAGGATTTACAGAATTAAACTGATTTACTGGAAAACTTTCTGCTAACAAAATATAACTCCATTAAGATCAGAGTTGGGTATTCTTTCAATAAGCAACATATTTCAAGATAAATACATATCCTGGCATTACTGATTTTTTAAATAAATGTAAGATTTGTTTAATAATTAAAACATTATTTCCTTTTTCTTCAAGACTAAAAGAATAGGGTTCTGTTGCAGGACATCCTTTTTTTCTCTTCCATATACTCTCAATTGTCCATCCTATCAAACAACACATTTGTATTTCTGGGTAAAATGGAAGTTATTATTTAATGGGAACCACAAATTTCAGCATTACATTTATATAAAAAAAAAGTATACCTATTGATGTGTTGGTCTTCTAACCACAATAAATAATAAAAGTTATTGGACTAGGTAGAATAGGATTTTCAGCAAGTATCAGTGAATACATTACGGTTTCTATCATAAAGCTGATCAGTGTGTTGCCTGGAATGTCAGGGAGACCCAAACAGCTGACTGTATTGGTGGCTGAGATTAACCTGACTGGGAATAAAGGGTGAAACATGCTGGATTTGTCTGGGAAAGAGTTAATTTTCTTCATAGTAGCTGCCATGGGACTGTGTTTTGGATTTGTGATGAACACGGGATTGATAATATAGAGACATTTTCATTATTGCTAAGTAGTCCTTGCATAGACCTAAGGCCTTTTCTGCTTTTCATACTGCCATGTTGGTGAGGAGATGGGGATGGGTGGGTGGCTGGGAGGAGACACAGATAGAATAGGAGATCCAAAGTGACCAAAGGGATAGTCCAAAGCGTATGATCAGTATATAAAGTGGGAAGAATTAAGAGGAAGAGGTTGTTTGGGGCGATGATGTTTGTATTCTTGAGTAACCATTATACAGGACAGGGCCCTGATCTCCTGAACGTGACTAAACACCTCCCTGCTCATGGAAACAGTGTTTTAACCCTTTGTTCAATCTCAGTAACCAGATCTAAGTGTTGGTTGTTTTGATGTTCTTTGGTGGCGTGACTCTTGGGTACACGAGCATCTGGGTGATGTATCATCACAACCAGGTTCTTCAGACAAGCAGCAGTATATTGCCACAATGGCAGCATCTGTGCTGCCATTTCTTCTGTTTCCATTGCTGTGACAACTCCTACAGAGCACTTGCCAACATCTATGTGTCACTATAGAGATAGAACACTGCCTATTTTTCTTGGTCAGCAATGTCTAAAGCTACATGGATGGCTTTCATCTCTGCAAACTGACTCAATTCATCTTCTCCTTCGGCAGTTTCTGTGGCTTGTTGTAGGGGTTTCTAAAAAACCACCTTCAACCTCTTATGCTTTCCTACAGCATACCAGGACCCATCAAGTCATATTGCCTCTTACTTTCTGGTAAGTTATTATACGGTGGAGCCTCTTTAGCATATGTCACTTCCTTCTCTGGTGATATTGCCAAGACTTTGCCTTCTGGCCAGACAGACCATTTCCGAGTTTTTTAGGTGACTGGGGATTATTATTTGAGCTTGTTGTTTGATCAATGCGACTCACTTACTCCATGTAGCATCAGTTGCGTGATACATAGAGGTGATCCTCCTTTTGAACATCCAGTCCAGCAGAGGTAGCCAAGGAGCCAGGAGGAGCAGTGCTTCAGTACCAATTTCTTCTGAAGCAGCTCAAAGCCCTTTCTAAGTTACCAGTATCCCTTTTTCAGTTGGAGTATAGCAGGCTTCAGATGTTCTGCATCCCTAGGAGCCTAGGAGTTCTGCAAGCCTAGGAGTCAACCTCAAGTCTTCCCTGGTGTTTTCTGCAAGAGCTCAAGATACAGCCATTCTTCCCAGGGGCAGAATGTTTTTTACATCTTTGTCTGTTCAGACTGGTCCAGTGTATGAATTAACTCATATGTGATTTATTCAAAGGCTTGTCATTGTTCACGGCCCCACTTGAAATCATTCTTCTTCTACGTCACTTGTTAGAGAGGGTTACAATCACACTGTAATTTGGAAAGTACATTCTCCAAAATCCCATAATGCCTAAAAAATCTTGTGTTTCTTTCTTGTTAGTTGGTGGAGACCTTGCTGTTGTTTTGTTCATCACATCCACTGGGATCTGATGACATACATCTTGCCATTTTATTCCTAAAAACTGGATCACCTGTGCAGATCCCTTGACCTTACTTAGTTTCATGGCAAAACTGTCTTTCAGAGGGTTTTGGACTATTCTTCCTTTTGTCAAAGAAAGATGGCTGTGGTTTAATATTAGTCAGTAAGTACTACTCAGCTGCTTGCTCACTACCCTTACCTCCACCCCATGGAATGAGAAGAACAGAGAAATGCTAAAAATCATGGGTTGAGATAAGAACATTTTCATAACTGATATAAAGTAAAATATACTACTACTACTACAGCTACTACTACTAATTGTGTTGCAAAAGGGAGAGAGAAATCAAGAAAAAGTGATGCACAATATACTTGCTTACCACCCACTGATTGATGCCCAGCCCTTCCCCAAGCAGAGATCTTTCCTGCATAGGCAATCTTTTGTACTGGGCATGACAGTCCATGGCATGCACTATTCCTTTAGCCACTTCAGATCAGTTGTCCTGGCTGTGCTCCCTCCCAGCTTCTTGTGCAACTCCTCACTGGCAGAGCATGGGAAACTGAAAAGTCCTCTGATTCAGAGTAAGTACTACTTAGCACAACTAAAATAACTGTGTGTTATCAGCATTATTCTCATACTAAATCCAACACACAACACTCTACCAGCTACTAAGAAGAAAATTAACACTATCCCAACCAAAATCAGGACAGGGAGAAAAATAGTCATGAACCACTGTTTCATGTGCTATAAACAGCAGAAAAATCATTAGCTAAAGATGTATTAACTTCTCCCTCATCTAATATCATCACACCTATAAAAATGAATCACCTACACTTTTTCTGCCACACACTTACTTAGCAAGGGGTCTACAAAGTGTTTTCTATTAGGTGCAACATACTTCAGCTTCAGAGAAGACATAAAACATGGTATAGCTGACTTTTATAGCAATACTAATGAAACTTTCTGAACCTTTGTGGATAATATTTTACAGAAAATGGATAGCAATGGCTGCATGTACAAAAACGTTGCAGGATATATAGGACACAGAAACAGTTTCAATTATGGAATATACAACAGTGGTTTTTAACACATGAAACTTGTAAATTTCCAAAATTACTCTGCCTGGATTATACTATCTGCAGGAGCTAAAGAGGTGAAGTACCCACCCAGAGTAAAGGGATGTGGCCAAACTCAGCTAGACAAGAAAACAAAGTTTTGAAGACAAAAATCAGAGTTGGAAATGAATGCAATATATGAGCCCATTTTCTGTTTGTCTCTGCTGCATTTAATCTTTGATAATTTGGGAACAGAGGTCAAACGAGTATGGAAGAGGACTTCTGTTATTTTATTCTGTCCTAAATTATAGCTTAGAATAGTTAAGCATCTCTTAGAAAAGTTCACTGCTAATATATCCCACTTTCCTAAAAGCTTTGGAATCAGTTTCCATTGGTAATTCTCTGGTGAAAATCACATCTCGTTTCACAACTAATTTTTGAATAGGGTCTGAACAAACTGTCACTACAAAGTTCTGTTATACAAGGACCTAACTTTAACAAATATGGTGCAGATTGCACAGGTCTTCTTTTCCATGAGCTATCATGGCAGAAAGCTCAAAGTAATTGCAATCTAAAGCTGCCAAAAGATGTAGTCTGACATGGACTCACATTGCCAGGAATTATAATAAGAAAGCTATTTCTTCATGATCAAGGAAGCAATTAATATTCTGAGTATATTCTACATGAAGACTGAGTCTGTTGTGGGATACGTAAACAAGCATATGACAGTGCATGTACAGGGATTTATAAGCATTTCAATTTATTGCAACTTTTAGCAATGCACTTCAGTCAGGAGGAGCTGCTCTTTGTGCCACTTCATTCCACTATTAAGCATTAAGTTTGAATTACCCCAAATGAAGTTCAGAAGTTTTCTGAAAGGAAATTTTTTCGATTACCGATAATATTGGCTGACCAAGACATGGATGAGGAGAGACTGTTGTTCCAACTGTTGTAGTAACTTTCCTAATGCTTTTTTTTTTATTTAATGCTGGCTGTACATCCAATAGCTGGCAGGGGGCAACTGTACACCTAGTACCTTCAACGAGCTTGCTTCCTATGATCAAGACAATAATTTGCTTGACTCAATGTTAACTTTATGTTATATTTTACTCAAAGCAGGAAGAAAGACTGACTATACTGTGTTCTTGTTGCTGCACACTGGGCAAGGTACAATTGTGAGGAGGTGCAATGAGACTTCATTTTTCTTGGAGAGCAGTTGACCACACAAGACCATAGATAGGCAGGAAGACTACTGCCCATGAGAGACAGGAATTTCCTAAGGTGGCAGTACGGCAAATGTGAGTCAAACGTTGGTGTGATAAGAAAAAAACCAGATTTTCCTAAAGATACAGTGATGACTGTGTGAAGCCTTTACCAGCCTAAGATGTCCTTGACACTTGATAAATGAGAGCAAGTTTGAAGGTGATAACTTTTCCAAATACAATGTACAGGACTGAGGCAGAGAGAGGAAAGAACTTTCAGAACCTGTATCTACTGGCAAAAGTGAATTTCTTTAATTAAAAATTAATTTCAATGTAGAATATACTGTAATATGAGATCATTAAATATGAAAATATTTCTGATATTTCTTGGTGTCCTTACTTTAAGGAAAATACAAAGTGCTACCTCAACACTTTGGTTTGTGTGGGGTCTCAGAGCATGATAAATTCTCACAGAGCAAATTCCTATAAAACTAAAAGTGTGCCAAAGCATATACAGACTCAAATTACTAAATTTAAAATAGGAAATAAGTTTATATTATATAGAATTAAATTACTGGATTTAAAATAGCCAATAAAATTATATTGTGGGAGTTTTATCAGTTGTTCTCTTTTCCACCACATCAGGACACAGTACTGTACTGAAATGCCAGGGCAGTAGGGCTGAGTAGGTAGTCTGTCAGCCTGCAGCTTCAGATAACTCTCTTGTTCCTTTTCTACAGTGCAGGTAGTTTGACAGTATGGTGTCTGTCATATCTCAGCTTTACCTGCAAATACTGCGCTCAGAGCGAAGCAGAGAAATTCTTTTTCAGCTTGGATACTGCATTTTGAATAATTTCTTAAGTGAGACTTTCTCAAAACAATCTTTTTTACTATTATATTCCTGGTAACCACACAAGGACATGGAGATATGTCTAAAAAATAATTCTCAGTTCTCTGGTGTTAAATAAAACTCCAAAGAGGTGACATGGCTAATTAATGCTACTTGGACATTTGCAAAGCCTCTCTGGAGACACAGTTGACTGAAAGACTGTAGGAAGCACTGACCCTACTGCTCATGATATGATGAAAGGGTACAGGAGATTAAGGACCTGAGTAGCAAAACAGTAAGATAAAAACCATTATCAGAACTGAAAAATTTGAGCATTTCAAAGATCAGAAACATAAGCAGTTTTATGACATCTCAGCATTATGCAGCCCAGTCAATATCAAAAATCTTTGGACCTCGTCCATAAATTACACTTGAATTTAGTTGGAAAGTAATACATAGGTACAACGTGGGGATAGTTCTAAAACTAATTACATCCTCCTTAATATGATATTTCCTTAATGTGATACTTAGTTGCATCTGAGTGTTGTATGTTGGGGTGTCTGAGTTGCATGCATTCTTTGTAATAATACCTACTTAGTTTGATCAGCAATTCAACCTCTGAGGTTACAGAACAGATTCAGGAATTAGCTGGTCACCATATAATGAATGGAAAAGTAGCAGAAACTAAGTCTGGGGGTTGGAGTTGTTTTTAGTTTGTTTGTTTCTGGTTTTAATTACTTTTGTGAACATTCCCAGAAACAGTGACAACACACATTCTAAGAATTGCTATATGAAAAAAAAAATCCCCTTCCTTGCTAAATTCATATTTTATAGACTAAGCAATGATAACAGAACATGTAAAACGAGTGGTTTGACTATAGATAGCCTACATAAATCACAGCATGTGGAAAAAAAAATAATTACTATTTCTGTCTGTGACATAAAATATCAGAGCAAATAAGGACATTTCTCAAATGTGGGAAAATTACATATCTTCTGAAATTCTACCCATTTCTCATGTTCACTTCAGGCAGACATTCATACAGATGAATCTTTCCTGAAAGGGTGAAACTGATTTGGCATGATGGATACATAAGGTTTAATTCAATATTAGACAAATAAAACCAAGCACTATATGAAGGAAGTATAAAGGCTGGCTGTAATGAGAATATGTATAGCTTGGAAGACAGAGAACACGGCAGTAAGAAAGGTGATTGATGACAGAGAAACTGTACTAACAAGAAATCCCTGAAATCATAAGAGTGTGGAAAATACAGGTGCTGACTACTACTCATCCTGGTGCTGTCAGTCTATATGACTTTTTATGTTGATATTATGCTTCTTTTACCTGAATGTCATGTACAGACATAGTGACCTGTTTTTTGAATTTTCTCCTCTTGGAACGAAAAAGACCCAACAAACAGAGTTTGTGTTTCTGAGATGGGTGGCAGGAGAAGACCTTTTTTTAGAGTAAATTATACTCTCAACTTGGATGATCTGCTTCATCTAAAATAAGGTCCTGTCTTCTCTCATTAACTGCTCAGAACAGGAAATAGAATTAGGAAAATGCATTCCTTCACAGGAGACGTCAGAACTCGCATGTGTAACTCACTAGAGAATTACTTCCTTCTTTGTCAAATAAGGAGGCATAGAAACCCCATAATCTTTCTGCTGCTGTGTAAAAGAGAAGGAAGGCAAAAGTTGTAGCAGTCCTGTAAAAGTATCTGACACTGCAGAAAAAAACCTAAACGAGACATTTTAAGAGGAATTAACATAACAGTGATGCTATTAAAGCTGTAGACAGATAAGCTTCATTTGTATAATCCATTTTTTCCTGAAAAAAATCAAATGATTCAGCAGAACTAATCATATGATTAAGTATATGTTTATATGACTTACTTGTTCAGGACAAAGTCTAAACTACCAAGTTTGACCTTAAATGAAATTTTTGCAAACCTCTCAAAGAAAGTTAATTTATTTTGTTTGTTTAGGGTGAAGTTGTTTGTTTTTATAGCATCCTTTAGTTATAAAATTCATTAAAATTTCCATTTGGAAAAATTCTCAAAGAAAATATTTTTTTCTTGATAGAAGACCTTGTTGGCTTTCAGAATGAAGATTCTTTCATTCACAGTGGTTTTTTTCTGAGTGATAACACAGCAGGTTACTTATATGGCAGAACATTTAGATATTATACTACTAAGTAAGGAATTCATCAATTTTCTAATCATCCTTACTAGACTGAGAAAGTAAAAACATGATACCTCAGAATAATAAGAAAAAAGTACATCTATTTTTTTTTATAATCACTCTGTACTAAAAAATATCATTAACCTCCATTTATACTTAAAAATACTATTCACACAGCTTGCATAATCTATGCAAAATATAAATTTTGGATTAATTTGAAATTAAATTAAAATTAAATTAAATTCCTTTTAAAATCCAGCAAAGCTGAATGGGTCTCTCAGACACTATACTGATAGTATGAAGAATTAAATTTTTTTTAAAGGTGCTGTGACAGGTCCCTGTGGTAAAGAGGGTGTGATTATAAAATTTAAGAACAAATGCAATTCATTTCACCTATAATAGCAAATTTCAAGTTCATGACATTAAGTAGATGCAACAGTTATCCTCAGAAGTGTTGAGTCAAGGAAAAGTAACAGCTGGAGGTATGTGTATTCAGTGAGACTCACTGAAAGAATTATTTTTTTCAGCTTTAATGTGACTATAAAAGTAGTAGCATGTATTGCTCTAATTTGAATAAAGTCTTACATTCTTATAGTCTTGATCACCCACAGCCCTGTAGCTAATCTGTTGACTGCCTGTTCAGCCATCACATATTCAAGCCAACACCAGTGTTTCTCAGAAAAGAAAAAAAAAGACATTGCAGAATGCCACATTTAAAAAGTCACTGCATGTCTTTAACAAGAATACTTTTTCTTGCTAGCACTTCTGAAATATAGAGATATCAAAGTTTTTATACTCGTGGCGGGTTCCAACCTGCATAAGCACAGTTAAAGACTAATTTAAAGTAGTGGATTTTGTTGTTGTTTTGGTGGTGGTGGTGGGTTTTTTCCTGATAACTGCTATAATACTGAAAGGTTGCTTAACACAGCAGAGCAAAAACAACTTTTAAATATTACTAAGTTTTGCTTGTAATACCAGACTTGGTGTAGAATAGAGTGGACATTTTCCTCTACCATTTTATAACCAGTTATATAAGAACCATGATGTTGCCTTTGTTTCTAAATTAAATTACTTCTATCTTTAAGTTTTTGGTTGATTGCCTTTTTTTTTCTGTTGGAAATTATTCCTTCAGATTCTTATGACAAATAGTTCTATTGAGCAAAAAATGCATTTCTATTCAGAATACGTGTGAAAGAATTTAGTAAACCAGTTTCACTTCTAAGCGTAAAAGTTCACTGTTAGATTTAGTAGGAGAGCAGGGAGAATAATACCATATTAGCATATTTTAATGGAATAAAAAACTTGTAAGTTGACAATTAAAAAGCAGGTACAATAATCACATGTGCTCTTGGTGGGCTTGGCATCAGGGGCTGAATAAATCCTTCTTTTTTAATATTAGATTATGTCGGAGGAGACCAGACTGATGAGGAATTCACCAAGTGGCAGATATATTACAAACGCTGGGTGGACGAAGATGCAGAGGTCCGGGACCCCGGGGAGCACGTGCAGCGGCTGGATCAGGACCGTGGGGGCTTTCGGATGGACACTTCCCCAGTTTAAATGTTATACCCTTAATGTGGCTACCCTGGTTATTTTTCCCTTAGTCATTCCTTATCCAAGTTTCCTCTTCCCACAAAACCCTCCGGGTCGCAGCCCCCTCTCCTGGCGCAGCCTGGCCATGGGGGCGGTTGCCGGCGGGGCAGGCCACGAGGCGCCGCTGGAGCCCGCGCCAGCGCGCGCCATTAAAACTGGCTTTTCCTCGTGGACTGTCGGCTTGTGTGGATTCCATCGGTTGGGGGATGGTCGCTGGGCTGAGAGCGGCCAGTCACCAGTGGTGTTCCCCAGGGGTCTGTGTTGGGTCCAATCCTGTTTAACATCTTTATTGATGATTTAGATGAGGGGATTGAGTCCATCATCAGCAAATTTGCTGATGACACCAAGTTGGGAGGGAGTGTCGACCTGCTGGAAGGCAGGAGGGCTCTGCAGAGGGATCTGGATAGACTTGAGAGATGGGCTGATTCCAATGGGATGAAGTTCAACAAGGCCAAGTGCCGGGTCCTGCACTTTGGCCACAACAACCCCCTGCAGCGCTACAGGCTGGGCACAGAGTGACTGGAGAGCAGCCAGGCAGAAAGGGACCTTGGAGTACTAATTGACAGGAAGCTCAACATGAGTCAACAGTGTGCCCAGGTGGCCAAGAAGGCCAATGGGATCCTGTCCTGTATCAAAAATAGTGTGACCAGCAGGACCAGGGCAGTGATCCTTCCCCTGTACTCTGCATTGGTGAGGCCACACCTTGAGTACTGTGTTCAGTTCTGGGCCCCTCAGTTCAGAAAGGATATTGAGGTGCTGGAGCGGGTCCAGAGAAGAGCAACAAGGCTGGTGAAGGGACTGGAGCACAAGCCCTATGGGGAGAGGCTGAGGGAGCTGGGGGTTGTTTAGCCTGGAGAAGAGGAGGCTCAGAGGTGACCTCATCACTGTCTAGAACTACCTGAAGGGAAGTTATAGCCAGGTGGGGGCTGGTCTCTTCTCACAGGCACTCAGCAATAGGACAAGGGGGCACGGGCTTAAGCTCTGCCAGGGGAAATTTAAGTTGGAGATCAGAAAATAATTTTTTACAGAGAGAGTAATCAGGCATTGGAATGGGCTGCCCAGAGAGGTGGTGGATTCACCATACCTGGAGATTTTTAAACACAGATTGGACGTGGCGCTGGGTGCCATGATCTGGTAAATGAACTGGAGTTGGACCAAGGGTTGGACTCGATGATCTTGGAGGTCTTTTCCAACCCAATCGATTCTATGATTCTAAGGGGCCTGATCCTAGGGGAGTGCCGCTTGCCACTTTCCTAGCCTTGCTCCTGGAAGCAGGAACCTCTCCACTGTATCAGTGGTTAATAACAATCCACTGAAAAGATTACAAAAGTATCAAGTACTTCTGTAAAAATACTCTTTTGGCCTACTTTTAGAAAACATTTAGATTTTCCTTGTCATCCTTCATCTCCTTTTCAATCTCCATATCCCATTCATGTCATGACTTAACAGGTTCCTTTTATTTAATTTCCATTTTCTTTGTTCACAATTTTTCCTCATATACCACAGAATGTTCAAGTATTCCACATTATACTAATTTTTGAAATTTCAGTTCTGTAACCCAAATCTCTTTATGTACAGAGCAGTGAAAAAAATCTGCTTGTTCTTTATAACACTTCTACAAATTCCCCTAAAGACTTTGCTAATATTTCAATTGCTTTCCTATAGTAACATCAGTACAGGTATTGTCAGATGCTTTCACTGAAAAAAAAAAAAAAAAAAAGGAAGACATTTGACACAAAAAGGGCTAGTATTGAAATGTCTTTTTTGCTTATAAACTGTTGGGCCAATCTATCATTTGTCATTTTCAGTATGAGATACAAAAAACCTGTAAAAACATCCAGAATTTTTCAGTAGGTGGCAGGAAGAGAAGGAAAAAATGCAAAAAATAATCCACAAAAGAAGACTCCATTCTGACTTTTTCCGATCCTGGCATTTCATTTTATTCCATCTTTCTTTTCTTTGCAAAGTCCTCTCAGCAAAGACCTTTGAACATTTATCTTCACCTATAAAAAAAAAACAAACAACAAACCATACAACCTCTCCCTCCCAAATTTAACTGAATATTGTTGCAGCTCCCAGATGACATTTAAAATGAAAAAAGCCCCAAATTGTAAAGACAACTTAGAGTAAACATTAGTAAAATTCATAGCAGAGTCACAGTCCAGTATTCTATTAGCATTAGAGTAAAGAAATACAATTTTTACTGCCAGATGTCTGTAGATTTAGGGAATTTCATTTTAATTTACATTGCACATTATTTGGAGACACAATGATAGCCAGATTATTTTAATTTTAGCAGAGAAACATTTTAGATTGCTTTTGAAAGATCGTCTTGTTCCTCATATTTGCTTTAAAACTGGCTGTGAAAGTTCATGGACTTTTTGACTTTTTCATTTCTTTGAACAATGGCAGTGTATTTTTCTGTTCATTTCTGGGTAACTCCAGAAATAAATTTCCTGTGAAAAGGCTAAATCCCAACAGTGTACTTTGCTTTTAGAGTGGATGCAGAAGTGTTTCATCCTAGTTTAGTGATAGCTGAGGTGGACCAGAGTGATATGCCTTGCCAGGAAACTGTCTGAGAAAAACCAACACTGATACAAAAACCAAAACCATAAAACAACAAAGACAACATCCTAAAAGACAACATCCTAAACTAAGAGTGATGTAGTGCTGGAATAGGTTTGAACATAACAGGGTCTATCAAACCATAAGTTTAGAAGCCTTCACTGAACAGTTAGTAAAAGATATATTAATCTACAATGGGATTTAGACAGAATTAAGGCACCACACTAAAAATTCAAAAAGTATGTGATTACAGTTCAATACTCTGCTAGCTTGTAATGGTTTGCCCCATGGCTTCCTCAGTAACCATTGTATCTAAGGAAGTTACAAGTATTCCACATGTGTCTTCCACGTAGCAGTGGGGGAGTGGTTTTCTTTTTCCTTCCCTTCCTTGGCTGAGGAGCTGGAGGGAGGTGGTTGAAGTCTGGTCCCTCCGGTCCCTGGTGGTTCTCCTGTCCTGAGTGAGATTGTTTCATTCTTGTTCCCCTTCCTTGAGGTTTTTAATTGTGTTTGTTTTGATTCATTCGGTTTCTTTAGGTTGGGTTGGTGTCTTCCCTATTTTCCAGCTAATCAATCCCCTTTTCTCCCTTCCCCTCTCCCCTGGGGGGTGGGATCCTGTGTATTGTGTATACAGTGTGGTTTGTAAATGTTAGTAAATATAATTTATTCTTTTTATTCAGTTCAGTTTCTTTAGAGTGCGTTTCTTTTCAGTTTTTTTTTTCCCTTTCCTTTGCTGGGAAGGTTCTGGGAGGGGGAAGGGGGGCCAGTCCAGGGTTGGCAACAGCCAGGCCAAACCTGCGACATAGCTAGAACAGCTAGAAGTGATGGATTGCTGGTTCATATGGGTTTTTAATGATCTTATTTTCATTCTCAGTTTTTTGAGAAGTAGTACTGAGTATTTCAGCCAGTTCATAGTACTAGGAATGCTTATCTGAACTTTAAAATATTCAACAAAGTCAGCACTGCCCTTGGCTGGGGAGCTTTGCTGCATGGCCACAGGCTGATGGAAAGGACCTGCAGGCCTTGAAAGACAGTAGCTGGGTACGAGTGAGCAGTGTGTCCCAGGGGCAGAGATAGTCAACAGCACCCTGTGGGTTATTCACAGGGACGTAGCCAGGACATTGAGAGGTGGGACTAACCTTCTCTTCTCAGCACTTGTAAGATCTCATCTGTATACTTAAGTTGCGAGCTCCCTCCAACACAGAGGAGGGTGGGCCATCAAGTTCAGCAAGGTCTGAGATACTTGCCCTATGAGAAGCTGAGGGATCAGGACTTGTTTAGTCTGGAACTAAATGCAGCCTGCTGGTGCCTCTGAATAGTTTATTGACAACTTGGAGTCGATCCCTTCATTGTGGCCTATAGTGGGGAATTGAGAGACAGCAAGCATAAGGAAAACAATGTTTTGTTAGTAAGGAGACTTTTTCAGAGAGGCTGTGCCGTCTCCATCCTTGAAGATTTTCAAGACTTAACTACATAAGGCCCTGAGAATCCTCATCTGAGCAATATTCCTATCATCCCATGGATTCAGTGAATGTAAACTAACACTCCCCCTCCCCCCTCCCCCCGATGAACATTTAGATTTTCAAATGACAATGCTTTGGAATCTGAATGCCCTCTTTATTTGAGGCAAATTCAGTGCCTCTTTCTGGACTTTGTCTTTCTAGTGAGGAGGGGCTAACCATTAAGACATGGCAGCTCCTAAGCTTAAGTCCTTAATTTCTTCATTAGATCTAGTCTTAGTCATCATTGCGTGAAGGCTTTGTGTCATTTGTGTAAAGGTTTTATCCAAAGGAAAAAAATAATTCTATTTTTGCTGTCACTAGAAATTTAAATAGCAAATTTGCAGAGCACTTTTGCATTAATGCCAGGCCTTAGGGATATTTATGTGAACCCTTTAAATTAAACCCTTCAAATGAACTTTGTAATCCTATAGAATTGACAACCATGCATTCAGCTAAGTTTATTATTCATGCCATAATGATTTATGGGCATTTTAACAAGTTACAGTCCATGTGTTATGTTGTCATGTCTTTTTGAAGATCAGTTATTTGGATTAGCTATGGAAGTGTATGGATATTTCTTCTAAGTTCCTTAGCAAGAGCCGTCCTTTAACACAGGATTTCCTCCACTGTTTGATCAGAGGCCATGTTTCTGTCAACAGCTGATCTCTAAACTGGAGTTCTTCTACAGACAAAGGGAAGGAGCATTCCTTATGTAGCTTAATTTACTTTTTTATTGTTAATCTTATTCCTATAAACCTGTAAAATAACATTGCTTCAGCATTATAAATTCAAACGCAAACTATGTAATTTTAAAAAAAAAAGATTTTCTTTAAGAAGATTTCTAATAAGTAGCTTGTTAAACTGTCTGTGGAGTTTAACTGACAAACCTAAAAGCAGTTAATTCTTTTGGAAGAAGTAAAAGAAGGTATGGACTTGAGAGACAGACAAACAGAGGAAGACAGACACAAAAGGAAAATGCTTGACAATGGTGTGTTTAGAGATCAATCTAATTTAGAACTTTACAAGCTGTGTCAATGAAATCTGTGTTACAGTTAACACCAAATATGAATGATGAATACTGTACTTTTTATTAAAATATCTAGACAATAAAAATTCCAAAGTCCCTGAAGGTCCATAATTCACACCTGTGTTTCAGCACCAGAAAGTCTGTGGTGAGGTGACCTCGTTGGATGCCAGGTACCCAGCAAAGCCACTCTATCACTTACCTCTACAGCTGGACAGGAGAGAGAAAATACAGTGAAAGGTTCATGACTTGAGATAAGGACAAGGAGATATCACTCACCAATTACTGCCACAGACAAAACAGGCTGAACTTGGGAATATTAATTGAATTTCTTACCAACAAAATCAGAGCAGGATAATGAGAAGTAAATAAAAATTAAAAATAACTTCCCCCTCATCCCTCCCTCCTTTCTGAACTCTACCTCCTGACCCCTAAAAGTGCAGGGAAATGGGCAGTGGGAGTTACAGGCAGTTCATCCTGCCACTGCCCAGGGAGAGGAGTCTTACCCCTGCTCCAGCGTGAGGTCCCCACCATGGGAGTCCATGAACTTTTTCAGTGAGTCCAGTAGTAAATCATTCCTTCTTTGCTTTGTTTTCACATGTAGCTTTTGTTCCAGCCATTAACCTGTTTTTATCTCAATCCATGAATCTTATCACCTGCCATTTTTTTCTTTCTCATAGCAGAAGGCAGTCAGAGAGTAGTTCCATTAGATGGGGTCAGCTCATAAAGCCAAATGCTGAGTGGCCCATCTCTGTTACTGAAATATGGATAGAAGCAGACTCCCAAGAGAAATGTCATTCACGTAGGAAACAGCCAAAACTGAAGACTAAAGCTGCAGAATGAATAGAGTAAAACATTTGGCTGTCTTTTCCACAGGTAATATCTTTTAACATATTATAGTTGCTCTAATATGTTGTAGGCTTGCCAACATCCCTCAGAGAATGATGGCTACTAGTAGCATATTTGCTAAGATCTATGTTCTTTCACTGTGAACAAACAGAGAATTGTCACATAATTTACATTACTAGTGATAATGCAGTTATAAACAACTTAAGTGCTGTAAATGTGGTAAAATTTTGATATAATCTGCCTACTGAAAAAGGAAGCCAGCTAAAACCAAAGACCAATATAAACCCCCAGAAGTGCACCACACTCCAAAATCAAGAGTATCTGACCTTTTGCACTAAAACACTGATGCTATTCCCAGACTGTGAAGCCAGAGAATTCTGCACTTTTTGTTCAATATCAAGTTATTAGTCCCAGAGGAAAGATGATTAATGGCCAGTCATACCATGAGAGGAGAGAAGAAACTGAAACATGTAAAAGTCAGTTAGAACTGCCCTAGCAATCTTAATAAGTCCACTTCCAAATAGTGCAAATCATCTGTGTTGTTACGGGTGTTATGGGTTCACCTAGGTGGGCCTAGATTTGGGCTCTGAAGTCTGGACTAGGCCGAAGCTGTCAGCTGACTTGAGCTGGGCTGAGCTGACAGCTGACCTCTTCTAGCCAGTAAGTTTGTATTCCATACCACATTATGACATCATCTCCAGGGAAGTAGGAAACAGTGTGGGAGTGGTTAAGGCAGTCGCTTCTCAGCCCTCCTCTTGGGAGGACACACGATGCTGTCCCAGGGGGGATGGAGAGGGCCAGGCCCACCACTGGCTCACAGGGTACCTCAGGAAAGTAAAATGTGTTGTTCTGGGTCTCTCCTTTCTGCTTGGGTTTGTCTCCCTGGGGAATAAGCTTCTTCTTAAGTAATGTGTAATTAGGAGAGTAGAATTTGTGTGTTCGTTCAGAAGTTGAGGTGGGGAACTTGTTGTTGCAGCCTTGTGTGAGTGTATATTTGTACTCTCTTCTAATTGTCTCTTTCTTTCTGTGAAAAAATATATGTAGTTTTAGTATAAATGCAGTTTGAAGTGTTTTTTTTTTTCTTTCCCCTCTCTTTTTTCCTCCCTTTCCCTGGTGTTAGGAGGGAGGCTTTTCTCTCTGTGCTTGGGGGCTTGGCAGTTTGCTATCTCAAACCAAGACAACGGGTAAGATGGCTTGATTTGTTTGAGCCTGTGATGCCTACATAGTATTCAATGGGAAGGATGAAGGCCACTTAAGACAGGAAGAAAGAGAAGTGGTGAAAGCAAGGACACTGCTCTTGTGACTAGTACAAAATATGAAGAGGCATTTGATATAGAAGAGGTGAAGAAGGACATCACCTTTCTGTGTGTATCTGGCCCATATTTCTCACCCAAGTGTCTAACTGGATTACACCAGGACTGGGATGTGTATATTACAGACATACCTTCTTTCCAAGTTGACCTTGGTGCTATTCAGTGCACCATGGCATTTCAATGGCATGTTGTTTCAATGCCTTTTTTTCTGATGAGGATGAGAACTCTACTCTTCCATGTAACAATTCCTCTAAAAAAGTTTTCGCTGCAGAAGCCAATAGGAAAAGATGGCCTAAAATGTGAAACTGCTGAGAGGATGTCTTCCAAATAACATTATACAATTCTTATGGACAAGAAAGCACAGGAAGATTTTGATTTGATACTACATAGAAGATCTAAATAAAGACTAAACCAAAAATAAATCTCTTCATCTTTTGCCTTTAATGCAACATGAAGCTGGAGACGAAAATTAAATTTAAAAATTAATTATGTGCACATTTATTTTGTTAATGTACATCTAATGACTGAAGTCCACAGATATTAGCACTATTAATTGAAGTTATCTACACATTAATGAAGACAAAGTTTGTTTTTGACATAGTCATGAACATTTTGGTTGGCTTTTAAATTCTGTGTAATTGTATGTCTCACAAAGAAAACCACCTGTTATTTCACTGTTTAAAATCATCCAATTTTTAGTTCTTTTCAACAGAGACAAGTGAAAAAAGAAATAACCATCACATAAATGAATAATTAATTCTGATTCCTTCTATTATTTACCTATGTAGCTGTAAGTATTCATCACCATAATATCTGAGCATCTTGGAAATTTCAGTGAATTACACCTCAGCCAACCAACAGGCAGGGAGTGTCTGTTACTCCTCTTTTACATTTTTGGAAGATAATGGGCACTGAGATTGATAGACTGATTTGCAGAGGCACTTAAAATATGGTCATTCTACCCATTCCTTTCACTAGGCTTTGCAAACCACAGGTCATTAGTTTTTCTCCTATAACTTGAGGACTTTGAAAGTGCCATTTATAAGAAACTTCTGACTTGTGGTAAATTTCCTTATACAGTTTTAAAGCTGACTTGCCCAACTATGAGGTTGGAAAGCATTGAAAGTAACAGAGAACTTATCTGTTGAATTCCAGACGGTAGATGAAAGCTGCTGAAGCAGTCAGAAACAGGCAGCAAAACATAAAAAGGAGAAGTAAACATTTTTTGTTGTTGTTAATTTGGAAAACCAAATTTTCTTGCCTGTCCAGGAAGAAATGTTTCATATAGTATAGCAAACAATGCTTTCACATGAGGCATAGAGCTTTAAAATTAGTAAGAACTAGCAAAACTATAGTATCAGTTACGCATGCCATTGCAAATCATCCTCATTCTCACTATGCATTGCATTAATTTTAAACACCTGGATCACATAATCTGATTCTTATTAAATAACTGGCATTTCTGGATACTTCATTGATGCTCAGTCACCATAATAAAGTTGATAAATGAGGCTGAGATCCACTTCTCTGCTGTTTCTCATGAACTGAGATGATAATGCAGTCTAACACAAAGAAAGACAAAGGAAGGAGTCTTTTCCTTTCCTTACACAAAATACTCATTTCAAAGTTCAACACCATGCAGGGAATGTATCCACAAAAATCTTCTGCTCATTGCTTTCTATAGATAAGTAATATTGACTGCATACAAACATAATTTTTCAGATTCCTATTTTTTATCCTAAAGTGCAATTCCAGTAAAACTGAAATTCTATTGGCACAGTAGGATGCAATGGCAATTCAGATTTGTGATTCTAAAACAAAATTAAATTGCTAATAAAGCACAAATCTGCAAATCTCATTTCTTTTGGTTTTGGCAGAATTAGACATAGAAATATCTTAATTTGAGTAATATATTGCTTTATAATATTGACTTACATTATTTCTTCATAAAGTATCATGTCACATTACAAGCAACTCCACAATATCTACTTTTGTCCTGTTGTCTCCATGAATACAAGTGCATTGATTTCAAAGGAACTGCATCTAAGATAATGCACAAATTGAGATAGAATCATAGAATCATAGAATCATACAATCATACAATCGTAGAATCGATTGGGTTGGAAAAGACCTCCAAGATCATCGAGTCCAACCCTTGGTCCAACTCTAGTCCATTTACCAGATCATGGCACCCAGCGCCACGTCCAATCTGTGTTTAAAAATCTCTAGGGATGGTGAATCCACCACCTCTCCGGGCAGCCCATTCCAATGCCTGATTACTCTCTATGTAAAAAATTTTTTTCTGATATCCAACTTAAATTTCCCCTGGCAGAGCTTAAGCCCGTGCCCCCTTGTTCTATTGCTGAGTGCCTGGGAGAAGAGACCAGCCCCCACCTGGCCAGAACTTCCCTTCAGGTAGTTCTAGACAGTGATGAGGTCACCTCTGAACCTCCTCTTCTCCAGGCTAAACACCCCCAGCTCCCTCAGCCTCTCCCCATAGGGCTTGTGCTCCAGTCCCTTCACCAGCCTTGTTGCTCTTCTCTGGACCCGCTCCAGCACCTCAATATCCTTTCTGAACTGAGGGGCCCAGAACTGAACACAGTACTCAAGGTGTGGCCTCACCAATGCAGAGTACAGGGGAAGGGTCACTGCCCTGGTCCTGCTGGCCACGCTATTTTTGATACAGGACAGGATCCCATTGGCCTTCTTGGCCACCTGGGCACACTGTTGGCTCATGTTGAGCTTCCTGTCAATTAGTACTCCAAGGTCCCCCTTTCTGCCTGGCTGCTCTCCAGCCACTCTGTGCCCAGCCTGTAGCGCTGCAGGGGGTTGTTGTGGCCAAAGTGCAGGACCCGGCACTTGGCCTTGTTGATATAACACTTTGTGAACTGAGGACTTGATCAAAGAACTGACAGGTTCATTATACACAGGGTTGGATCACAATTTCAGGTAACATTTAAGTTTATACAAAAAAACCTACACACCATGTTGTACACTGACTTTCCATTATTTGAAACAAGAAAAACTGAATCAGAAAACAACCTAGAGCTCATGAGTCTTTTCCAGAAAGCCTCATGTCTTCTGGTTTAAGACAGGCCGTATGTAATTTTATTTCCAGGCCTTGTTAGTGAACTGTATCTTACTTAAAATCCTCAGATATGTTTTTAAGGTTGTTTTTCCCCAAGCAAAAGCCGCAAACATAAATAGTCCTTTGATTCTAATTACGGCAATGAAAACATCTAGGAGGTAGAAATTATTTCTATTTACAGGCCTAATCTTGGCAGTTCCTATTAACCACCAAATATTTTAGGTGTCATAGAAACACACAGAAAAATCTAATGTCAGTTTAAAGTTTTATGCTAACTTAAACCCTGCATAACAGAACTATTTATCTAAGTGAGAGTCATTCTGGAAGTTATAAAGAAGATAAAATTGAACAGTATGAACAACTATATATTTTTTTTTTGCTTCCTAGTTTTGCATAATGGAAAGACGACAGGTAAGAGGCAGAACTAAGAAAAACTGTGATCCTGTTTGTATAACTGAAAATTTAGCAGTAACAGCCCATCATAGTAGATTAAGAAACACACACAATTTTCAGTCTCATTTCAGAAAAGATGCTGAGCGTGGAAGTTGCACAAGGTGTAAGTTATTGCAAAAACTACTGTTACAACATGTGATTTTAATAGATACGAGCCTCAGTCATCAAGAATTCAACTAATTTCAAGACTGCAGTCTTCAATATTGCAGAGCCACAGACTCCTACTTTCAATTAGCATCAGTTAAAAATAATTGAAAATAATTAAATTAAATTAGTTAAAAATAATGGAAAATAATTGGTGAGGTTTGAGCAACAAATTTCAAATCAAATTAAGCTTTAGAACTTATTTCCCTTATGTATCTCTAGAAGGAGAAAAGGGTGTATTGAGAAAAAATAAGCAAAGAATTTACTACCAGAAAGCAAAATACTTATAATTTGTGTAAACATGAACAAGAAGTAAGATTTCAGTGTACAGAGCACAGCTGTCATGCTGTAAAGATAAAGGAAGTGATCCCTGGCTCTTCTATCCACATCTCACTCTGCTGTACAGTGTGTGTTAATCACAATGAGACAATCTGTCATCTACATCCCATGTACTATTAAAAATGTTTAAGAAAGAACAAGTGAAGAACCGACTTAAGAAGAGATGAAAAATGCAATTTATTTGTATATTTTTAAGGATTTAGTTGAGTATTTCAGTATGGAGGGGGTAAAAAAGCACTACATAAATACTGCAAATTTTTTCCTATTCTCGGATAAGTATGTCTGTTACAAATGTGGTCTCATGTGATTTCACATTTGGACTGTGTACTAAAGGCATCCAGATGGTATAGTAAGAGACTGTTCCAAAAATTTAACTGGCATCCTTGCTGGTGGTGACAGCTACTTTAAGTTGTAATTTTCTTATTCAACAAACAGGGAGAGTTTTGTGACAACACTGGAGAAGACAAGAGTCTTTAAGAATTTATGACATGGTAATCTTCACCTTTTCCATCTTGCTTAGAGTGTTCCCTTCAGAGCTAGAGAGTGGTTGTTACTACACACTGCCCTTTTCTTTACCTTCCTCTTTCACAGGAACTGTTTCTAAATCTGCCTGCTCACAGAAAGATATTCCTCCAGTCAGGATAACGAAAAGAATGGACATGATTACACCCCTGGACATATATTCTTCCTTTTATTACATTCCTGATTTTTAACTTCACCAGAGTCATTATTATGGCCTCATAAAACATGGCAATGATACCACAAATGATAATCCACAAATCCCATGACCCCCCAATGCCCCCGAAGACCCCCTCAGGATCTCCCAGACCCCCCCAGGACCCCGAATGCCCCCCAGGACCCCCCAAATCCTCCCCAAATCTCCCCCCAGTGCCCCCCAAGGGCCCCCCAAATCCTTCCCAAATCCCCCAAAATCCCCCCCAAAATCCCCCAAAATCCCCCCCAGGACTCCCCCAGACCCTCCTCCAGACCGCCCAGGACCCCCCCAGACCCCCCCAGGACCCCCGGACCCCTCCCCCACCTCCCGGGTCGCGCCTCAGGATGAGTTTTCGGATCTCGTCGTAGACAAAGATGAGGAAACTGTAGGGGAAGGCGCAGAACCACCACGAGGGTCTGGGGGCGACAGTTGAGGGGAGGGGGCGTCAGGGAGGGCTCCGGGGGGGGCTTTGGGACCCCCTCCCCCAGGGACCCCCAGAGATCCCCAGAGACCTCTCAGGGACCCCAGAAACCACCAGACACCCCGGAGACCCCCAGAGACACCCAGAGACGCCCAGGCACCCCCCAGGGACCCCCAGACACCCCAGAGTTTCCCAGAGTTTCCCAGAGACCCCCAGAGACCCCCAGGCACCCCCAGGAAACCACAGAGACCCCCCAGAAACCCCCAGTGACCCCCAGAGACACCCCAGAGACTCTCAGAGACCCCCAGACACCCCCAGAGACTCTCAGAGACCCCCCAGGGACCCCCAGAGGCTCCCAGAGAGCCCCATGGATAATCCACAAATGCTGTAGGTACTGACAGCACAGAGAATAATGAAGACGTTGATTTCAACACACTAAAATCAATTGGAAACGCGTTCAGGTTAGTTGAGAAGCAAACTTGAAAAGTATTAGGCCAGTTATGAGCCAGTTTCAAAGCTGACTGGAAACACTGGAAGGTAACCCACCCATATGCCTGGGTATTTTAATTTGTCCTTGCTAACCGAATTGTTTTCAGCAGTATGATCAAATAAATAGTTTGGATTTGAAGTCTCACTTCAATTTTTGGAAAACTTCAAACCTTTTATGTACAGGTTTTCATAAAACTGTACAAATATCTGAAAAATATGGTGCCATTTTAAACTTCTTATTATAAGAAGGCTATATATATATATTTTCAATGAGTGGCATAAAAAATTTATTTAAGTGCTACAAATCTGAGTGGCTATGTGTATCCTACATGTATGCACAACCTCATCTAAAATTCCTGGCTTTTTATACCTTGAATTCTACTAGAGATACTATAGTATAACACCAAAAAAACCTTAATGGTAGTAAAAATGCAACACCAGTTTATGCTTACACTACTGGACTGACAAACCAAGTCACTGAGTTATTATGCTACCCTGAATTAAGATTACATGTGAAATGCACCTTATTCACTGTCGGTCTCATTTCCATGATTGATATGATTGACAGGTTCTGCTTAAAAATATTCTACAGCAAATGTAACAACAGTTATGGAAAAGCTGGGATATGTTTGCAAAAGCATCAGGTAATAACTGCACAATACTCATGCCTATGCACAACTCGCATCAGTGACATGACAACATTTCTAAGTCTTGTTTACATGATGTTTGATGTTAAAAAAGGCTGCCTGCTACTCAAAGGTATTAACCAGTTTGTCCACAAAAGAGATTAATTTGTTTTTTTTTATATCCACTATGAAGATAAGCAAGATTCATTTAAAGACAAAAAACAAACTTTGTGACTTTGTTTGTATTTCATACTGAAAAAAAGGACAGACCCACTTATCTTCTCTACCCTTTAGGTAATTGTGTCCAATCAATATATATTTTTTTTTTTTTTTCTGAGCTGCCTAACTGGATTCCTTTTTATTTCATTTATTGATTCTACAATGATTATTTTCCTAGTCTTGAGCAGCATAATAAGCTAATGAGTTAAACCCTATCTGGTCTGCCAAAGACAAAGTTTAGAGAAGCAGTATAAGAAAATGAATTGCTGTGGAATGAAATTCCACAAAGACTCAGTTAAAGCATAGTCAGACAGAGCACCAGAAGAGCAAATACATGATCAGAGGAGATCCTGTTATTGTTCTGCTAATTCATGTCTGTCTCAGCATTCTAAGGATGAGTTTTTCCAAAATTATGGGAAATCTATATTGCAATTGCACTTAGAGCAAATCCTACTATTAAGAAAGATATAAGCCTCTGATGGTAACTTCTCTGAATTTACCATATTTCTGAATATATTCATAACATAATTATCAAATACCTGATATTTGATCTGTTCTGCAGACTCCATCCATTACTTCTTACTGACAACAAAAAAAACAAGGTTAGAAGAAACATATTGTATCCTAGTAGCAGATTGGTATGGTATATACCCTTTACTTCATTAACAGATGGCCACTGGTTTAGTTATTCTGTAAGGCACAACAATGTCACAGATTGCTGTTGGCAAATCACAGTCAGCTTTATTACAGGAAGTTTACAATCATATCAGTACTTTATTGCATGAGTAACTCCATTGAAACTGATGAAATCACACCTTGGATAAAGTGCTGAATATGAGAATCTGGCCATAATTTCTTCTATCTGCTCTTTCAGCACTTTAGACTAGGAAACATACATAATAAAATTCAGAAAATTTATCGAAAATAAAGAATGAGAACCAGTAATAATTAAGGGCTTTTGAGGAATGTTACAGATTAATGTATCCTCTGAAAGAGGGTAAAAGTCACTAACTCTTCAGTTGACACACACCAAAATATTTTCTCTAATCAAATGTGCCTGTTTTGTCTCTTGCCAGGTTAGTCTATAAGACTGAATCATTGAGAAAGGTATATATATTGACAATGAAATAATGTTCTAATCATGTAATAAGTGTCAACTCTTTTCACTTAACCAGTGCTATTCACCACATTCTGTAGATTTTCATCCACATTCTAATGTGCACCTGAGTAAAAGCTTTACTCTCACTTCACATTAGTTTACACAGCTATGCAATAAGAGTATAATACAGACTCAGTGAATAAGGAAATTAAATCTTGACTATACGACCTATTTATCATTTGCTTCTGACTGAAACAAATTGAACAATATAGAAGATTGAATGCAATAGTCAGATGCTTCAAGAAAATTGTTCTGGCAAAGCAAATAAAAGGAGTTACATTTTCACTTGAAAAAAAGAAATAAAGCTCGTTTGGGTTTTTTCCAGTCACTGTATCAGATAATTTAATTCATTCTTACAGAGATATATTCTTTCAAATTTGAAAATTTTACTCTATCATAGATTGAGATAATCACCTGGAATGATGTACATACCCCATAAATATTTATCTTTTGATTTATGCTGATATCTTTGAAGTCCAGTAGTATAACAACTTTACTGGTATTGTTAGGCCATAAATCAGGAGAGCATATCAAGTGTTCAATTTTGATGGATTAGCTGGGATTAATATTTAGTCAAGGAAAACACTAAATGTTGGCACATCTAGAGGTACATTCATGCCAAAAGATATTTTTGCTTCATATAATGTTCATTGAACTTTTCAAATAACAAGTCTCTCTGAACTGGGCTATTGACAGAACAGGGATGCTGAAGAAAGAACGAAGAATATTCCACATAAAGGCAACTTTTCTGAATACTTCTAGGATGATACTTATTCCATTAGAAGTAAACAAAGCATCTGTTAGTTTTCAGGATTTTTCTTTTCATTTGAGTAATGAATAACTAGTCGTTTTGGAATTCAAATAGTGAAAAAAATATTACCAGAAATCAGCAGAACTGGCCTGAGCAGACTTTTAGAATGAATCCTTGTAACCTGCGCTTATTTGAGATGCAAATTTCTGGAATCTCCAAACTCCTCACATTTACCAATTGCATCTTCAACAGTGCTATTTATACACCATTTAATACCATGTGAGACACCTGGAAATGATTAGCATAAATAGCTTTATTTTCTAAACCGAAACAGCATTTAAAATGTCTGTGTCTAATTTTATAGAAACCAGGTAGTTCAAGACATGTGTCTCCATAGCTGTGTTTTCAGGTTTGATTTAGTGACTTTCTAATCGACTAATTTACTTTTATGTAAAAGCTGTATCTCAAAGCCAAGCGTACTTGCACTTGAAAACATTCTATCACTCTTCATCACACAGTACAGGGAACTGGCACGTGTCCTCTAGTAAAGTCAATCCCAAACAAGCTGGAAGAGCCTATTTTAACTAAACCACTTAAAAACAAAACAACAAAACCACAACAGCACCGCACCTAAGAGTGCCAACACCATGACAAAACGCGTCAGTAACTGTACTTCATGGATTTAGAATTTGTTTCCTTGAAAAAGAAATGTTCCCGTCTATTGCATTTCTGAGTTCTTTTCTGCTTTCCCTTTTATTCCTACATCAACTACAAATCTGATTTTATTTCAGGGTCTAGATAACTTCCAAATCCAAACACTGAGACTTGCCTCTCACAGTTTTTTTTATTTTTTAGATATCTGCTTCCTTGGGAAATATTTCCCAAATGAAACAGCTTCCTTGAACTCATAAGCTGCATCATCTTTCAGCCCCCATGTTATGGGTTCACCTAGGTGGGCCTAGATTTGGGCTCTGAAGTCTGGACTAGGCTGAAGCTGTCAGCTGACTTGAGCTGGGCTGAGCTGACAGCTGACCTCTTCTAGCCAGTAACTTTGTATTCCATACCACATTATGACATCATCTCCAGGGAAGTAGGAACCAGTGTGGGAGTGGTTAAGGCAGTCGCTTCTCAGCCCTCCTCTTGGGAGGACGCACAATGCTGTCCCAGGGGGGATGGAGAGGACCAGGCCCACCACTGGCTCACAGGGTACCTCAGGAAAGTAAATTGTGTTGTTCTGGGTCTCTCCTTTCTGCTTGGGTTTGTCTCCCTGGGGAATAAGCTTCTTCTTAAGTAATGTGTAGTTAGGACAGTAGAATTTGTGTGTTCGTTATGAAGTTGAGGTGGGGAACTTGTTGTTGCAGACTTGTGTGAGTGTATATTTGTACTCTCTTCTAATTGTCTCTTTCTTTCTGTGAAAAATATATGTAGTTTCAGTATAAATGCAGTTTGAAGTGGTTTTTTTTTCCTTTCCCCTCTCTTTTCCTCCCTTTCCCTGGTGTTAGGAGGGAGGCTTTTCTCTCTGTGCTTGGGGGGTTGGCAGTTGCTTATCTCAAACCAAGACATGATTTTTCTCATATATTATTTTTTACTTGTTTTCCAGCTCTGGAGTATCTCCAGCCAAATTCTTTAAAATTAGCAAATTCAGCTATCAAACCACAAAAAGACAAAGAATTTGTGCTCAGTGTTGGGAATTGGTGTCTTTCCCACTCTTTTTCTGTTACCATTCTATATGGTCTGTTGACATCTTTTTGGTATCCCAGCTAATATGATTGCTTGTGGGAAACTATCAAATGTTTTACTTGGTGTATAATGTAAGATTGCACATAATAATTTCTATTACAATAGCAAAAGACTACTAGTGAGAATCATGCAAATGGACACTGAAAATATGTATCAGATTTGAAGATGTAAAACACTTGCAGAGAAACCTTTAAAGACAAGCAACAGGATAAGTATTTCTTATTTCTAGTCTCCCATAATATACTCCTGGAAAAGCTGGTAGTCCATGGCCTGGACAAGTGTACCCTCTCCCGGATTAAGAGCTGGCTGGAGGGTCGGGCCCAGAGAGTGCTGGTGAACGGAGCTGCATCCAGCTGGTGGCCGATCACCAGTGGTGTTCCCCAGGGGTCTGTGTTGGGTCCAGTCCTGTTTAACATCTTTATTGATGATTTAGATGAGGGGATTGAGTCCATCATCAGCAAATTTGCTGATGACACCAAGTTGGGAGGGAGTGTCGACCTGCTGGAAGGCAGGAGGGCTCTGCAGAGGGATCTGGATAGACTTGAGAGATGGGCTGATTCCAATGGGATGAAGTTCAACAAGGCCAAGTGCCGGGTCCTGCACTTTGGCCACAACAACCCCCTGCAATGCTACAGGTTGGGCACAGAGTGGCTGGAGAGCAGCCAGGCAGAAAGGGACCTTGGAGTACTAATTGACAGGAAGCTCAACATGAGTCAACAGTGTGCCCAGGTGGCCAAGAAGGCCAATGGGATCCTGTCCTGGAGCAAAAATAGCGTGACCAGCAGGACCAGGGCAGTGATCCTTCCCCTGTACTCTGCACTGGTGAGGCCACACCTTTAGTACTGTGTTCAGTTCTGGGCCCCTCAGTTCAGAAAGGATATTGAGGTGCTGGAGCAGGTCCAGAGAAGAGCAACAAGGCTGGTGAAGGGACTGGAGCACAAGTCCTATGGGGAGAGGCTGAGGGAGCTGGGGTTGTTCAGCCTGGAGAAGAGGAGGCTCAGAGGTGACCTCAGCACTGTCTATAACTACCTGAAGGGAAGTTATAGCCAGGTGGGGGCTGGTCTCTTCTCCCAGGCACTCAGCAATAGAACAAGGGGGCACGGGCTTAAGCTCTGCCAGGGGAAATTTAAGTTGGATATCAGAAAAAAATTCTTTCCAGAGAGAGTAATCAGGCATTGGAATGGGCTGCCCAGAGAGGTGGTGGATTCACCATCCCCGGAGATTTTTAAACACAGATTGGACGTGGCACTGGGTGCCATGATCTGGTAAATGGACTAGAGTTGGACCAAGGGTTGGACTCGATGATCTTGGAGGTCTTTTCCAACCCAATCAATTCTATGATTCTATGATTCTATGATCTAAATACAAATGAACTTCAGAGGTATTTGATATCCCACACTTTCCAGGTACATAACTTCTAATGCAACTGAAAACAACCTGGTTTTAGTTACATTGATTGCCTTCCAACCAATCAAAGAACATATTCCTATCCAAGTTTTGCAGATCAAATCCCTTAGTAGTAATTCAGTAGACTTTTCAGTTGCACTTAGAAATACATTGCTGCCTAAGCTTAGCCTGTGTGATGGAGGCACAAGCCTGTGTTCCAAGTACACTAAGAGAAAGGCCAGTGAGGGTTCTCATTCAGACTCGTATAGAGATGTCTAAACTGGACAGTAAGGATTTCACCCATGCTGGCAATGGGACTGTTTTTCAAGCAGATATTATGCAGAACAGTGTCAGAATATGACTTAAAACACAGAGCAATTGTAGCAGTTCTAAGATATTCTGCACTAAATCACAATACCTATCATATGTATGTATATGCATATTTTATACATATATTCAAATATGTATATGACATGTTCAATAGACATTAAAAAGATTACCTATACTTTAGCAATTGCAGGAGAAAATGTCTCAAATCTCATGCTTTTTTTTTTCTTCAGAATACTGTTAATATTCTGAAAGTTACATTGAATATTGATCTGTTTCTGAGAATCAGCATCTAATATTGTAGCTTTTCTTGTTCTGCATCCTTTGAGAAGTTCAGTAGTTTATTTAAAGAGCTGTTACTTTCACCAGACCAGGCCTACAGTGCTTCTCAGAAATCAATTTCCTTTACATATTTGAGACTTAGTCTAGATAAACTAAAATATGTGTAGTTTATTCTATTATTTTAAGACTTAAAAATGCAAAATGTACTCACCATGACAAAACAACCTTTGACCTATTCCCACAGGAAGTTTGATTGCTTGTCATTCCTCAAGCAGCAGGATGCTTTAAAAATGTTCTGCATACATTAATTGTTCTGCAAGAAACAACATAGAGTCAGATAACCAAGGATGACTGAAATTCAATTCCTTACTAACATTTCATATAAGTCCCAATTTTATTGATGGATTGTTGTTGATACATGCTGTGCTTTCAGAGAATTTAGGTAAAGTACCTTTTCTGAGCACATTTACGTAAGCAAAATACTTGGTGTTCGCATAAAGCAAACACAAAAGATGAATGCACAAAACAAAAAGGAGTTAATTTTCAAGGTAGCGAAGCAGTCTTATATTTTGCAATTGTTAAATTCTGTCACTAAATCAACTGAATTAGCATCTAATTAATACTTCCTTACACAGTGACTGGAATACCTTGTATTTCAAGTTCACAAGGGACAGGCCCAACTAGAAAAACACTTAATTTTGTTATGAAACTTCCAGCTTTGTTCATGTAATCAGTTAAGGGCCACATATAAGTTAATTAGGCCCACATATATGTGGAAAATCTATATAAAGCTTGGACAGCTCAATCTGCAGGCTATGCACGATGCATTTAACAGTGGAGTTTTATTGGCAGAAACCTATTAGCTGTAACTTGGACTACCAACTTTCTTTAGTGGAATTCCACTTCAGCCCTAGTCTAATTGTATTGTATATAGTCTCCATTTATGCTTCTAGTTAGGACAAAATGCTATTTTGTTAGCATAGAAGAGGAAGTCATACCAGCCATCTCAGGTACGGGGAAGCCACACGGTGCCATAAGATTATTTGAAAGAAAGAAGTAAGTAGAGATCTGAGCAGGTGATTGGAAATAAATGTGGAAAGTAGGGTCTCAAAATTCATGTAAACATGACACATGATTATGGAAAGACTGAATAGATCTAACAGTGGATTTTCTTCTGCTTGTTCTCAAACTTTATATATGTGCCAGGAGAGTATTAGCATCTGACAGACAATTCCAGGACACAAAATTTAAAGATCCAGTAGGAACATTTTTCTGAAAATGTAATTAAAAAATTAGAATTATTGCAATCATTAAGGTTGGAAAAGACCTCCAAGATCATCAAGTCCAAACTTCAACCATGCACAACCATGTCCACTATACTATATCATGAAGTGCCATGTCTACTCATTTTTGAACACTTCCAGGCATGGTGACTCCACTACTTTCTGAGAGAGCCTGTTCCAAAACTTAACCACTCTTTCAGGGAAGAAAATTTTCCTAACATCAAACCGGAACCTCCCCTTGAGGCTATTTCCATATATTTGAGTTATACATCATATAATAATATTTAGTTACAACTTAGGCCATTTAATTTTCTAAAATTTGATCTATACCACTGAATTCTTCACAATCTAAGATAAAGCTGGCGTAAAGAAAATAATAATCTTCATGAATATACTTCTTTCTTGAGAAGGAAAAATAACAGCTTAAACACTGAAGTTCCCTCTCATCTTTAGATTCTCTTTGGAGCAATGTAATGGAAAATGCTGGAAAGTGAGTGCTGTTGTGTCAGCTGAGTCACACTTGTCATCACAAGACACTGCCCAGAAGTCCAGACAATTAACAAATAAAAGGCTTTAGGCAGGAGGTTGTTATTTTATGTTTGATACTGTGTTTTGTGAATATTCAGCTCCTTTTTTTAGACTGGCTAATAAAAACTTCTGTTAAAATTCTGTAGCTGTCTACAGAGGACTCTGCTTGTACTTGAATATTTTCTGCATGTCAGCTCTGTCTTGCCAGAAAACCACAAGGCAAGAGATGAACTGGAATCACTGTCCTCCATCATAATAAATTCCTAAGAGCATTTTGCCATTATTATAGAATCATAGAATCATAGAATTGATTGGGTTGGAAAAGACCTCCGAGATCATCGAGTCCAACCCTTGGTCCAACTCTAGTTCATTTACTAGATCATGGCACTCAGCACCACGTCCAATCTGTGTTTAAAAATCTCCAGGGATGGTGAATCCACCACCTCTCTGGGCAGCCCATTCCAATGCTTGAGCACTCTCTCTGTAAAAAATTTTTTTCTGATATCCAACTTAAATTTCCCCTGGCAGAGCTTAAGCCCGTGCCCCCTTGTCCTATTGCTGAGTGCCTGGGAGAAGAGACCAGCCCCCACCTGGCTAGAACTTCCCTTCAGGTAGTTATAGATAGTGCTGAGGTCACCTCTGAGCCTCCTCTTCTCCAGGCTAAACAACCCCAGCTCCCTCAGCCTCTCCCCATAGGACTTGTGCTCCAGTCCCTTCACCAGCCTTGTTGCTCTTCTCTGGACCCGCTCCAGCACCTCAATATCCTTTCTGAACTGAGGGGCCCAGAACTGAACACAGTACTCAAGGTGTGGCCTCACCAACGCAGAGTACAGGGGAAGGATCACTGCCCTGGGCCTGCTGGTCACGCTATTTTTGATACAGGACAGGATCCCATTGGCCTTCTTGGCCACCTGGGCACACTGTTGGTTCATGTTGAGCTTCCTGTCAATTAGTACCCCAAGGTCCCTTTCTATTCCTACCTTCTGCTAAGATTTTGTGTATGTGACCTAGAAAGGACTCATTTATGATATATTGATTATTCTTGAGCGAATCTCTGTCTGCATTGCAATTAATAAGAGGGTCAAATAAAGCTCAGTACTAGGAGTAGTAGATATGGGAAGAAAACTCAAGGCTCTAAAAGTTGGATGACAGTTCTGTTTCTGATATCATGACGACCAGACTTTACATGAGGCCAGTCTTCAGAGGCATTTTCTTTTCAGTGGTACTAAGTTTTTGCACTGAATAGGCAGATTCACTTTGAATATCAAGCAATTAATTTGTATCAATAGGCTGAATTTCAGACAATTTGAGTGACAGAAAACGCAAACACTTCACTGAAATATCTAACATTCAACATATTAAAAAACATTAAATCAAATATAATTATTTGATCCTGTATTAAAGTGAAAACCAGACTGTAGAATTTAAAGAAGGTTTACATTTACACAAGGAACCTTGCTACTTTCAACATTTCTTTATTATTGGCTGATTTCCCTTTTCAAATATTGCTATTATCATGTAGTCAATAAGAGACTTAATATTTGTAGTGATCTAAACCAAAAATGCATTGCAGAACCAAAAGGCCCAGCCCTTGCAAGGCATAGGGGACAGGAATGAATCTGTTTGCATTTATCAAGGTACAGGAGGAAAGGAAGAGTTAACAGATGATATGTACTGGAGTTAGATCAACATGGAATATTTATTTATGCTGATAACTCAGATATTTAACAAAGCAGCTGAAAGCAGCTAAAATTTTTCTACTTTCAAAAGATTCAGAATGATAGTCAAAGCCATTCAAAATTATTATATCAAAAACTGTGATCAGGCTCAGCTTCTTTCTAAATTTTTTCTATTAATTTTATCAATAAGGAATAGTAGATGTTCCATTAATGATGCAAGGGACATATAACTAAACAGAAAATTGTATGTAATCACATGTTTTGTCTGCAATACTGCCATGTATGAAATTCAGTCCTGTGTAAACAGTTAAATGTATTTTGTCACTGAGACAGATAAGCAAAATTCCAGTGATTACATATGTCTGCATTTTAAAATGTACTTATGTGATGACTGCTCAAAAGTTTGGTGTTTTGTTTGGTTTTTTTTTCACTTACATATGTCAAAAAAACCCACCCAAAACCAAAATACCAACCCCCCCAAGCACCTGCAAAATCCCCCAAATATTTATTAAATTTGCTTTCAACAATATAACTGTACCTGTTAACTAGTTCCACAGATAAACTTAACAGCTTGCCAAGTCTGAGCAACACCTGGAATTAACAGAAGTTGACTGAAATATCCACAATTGTAAAAGTAAAATGAGATCTTTTGCCTCTTTGGGAGTAGGCCATTAACCACAGTACCTATTGTGCTCAATTATGTTATTTCTTGTAAACTAAGACTGAATTAACTGAGTTGATACAAGCAGTACCTATTTAAAACCCCAAACAATCTAGTTGCAAAGAATCTGATGACAGTTACAGTATATTTTCAAAATCACAATTTAATCTCAAAGGACTTCTGTATCCAAGATCACACTTGAAATTGCACCTGGCAACAAGAACACTAAAGTTTCATCTATTTGTTAAATCACCTGTTGTGTTTTAACCACAGATGGCAACTAAGCACCACAAAGCCCCTCATTCACTCTGCCCCCCCCTTGGGATGTGGAAGACAATTAGAAATGTAAAACTGGAAAAAATCAAGGGATGAAATAAAAACCAGTTTAATAATTAAAAATGGATATTAATTATTAAAAACCATAAGGAAAATAGGAAATAACAAAATGAGATGAAAATAAAAGCCAAGAAAGTGCTATAAATTAAAATAATTGCTCACCACCAACCAACACCCAGCCAGTTCTGAGCAGTGCCCACCCTCCACCTGTCCCACAGTTTTATAAGCTGAGCATGACATTATATGGCATGCGACATCCTTTTGGTCCCCTGGGGTCAGCTGGGCCAACTATGTTCTTGCCCAGCTTTCTGTGCAGCCCCAGCCAACCTGCTGGCAGGGCAGTCTGAGGAGCAGAAAAGGCTTTGGTGCCGTGTAAGCACTGCTCAGCAGTAACAAAACCAGTGAGTTGTCAACCAGTGAATTTATTAACTCTGTTTTCTGCAAGACAAGATAAGTCAGGGGTGGTCCTGTGGTGTAATGGTGAGCACTCCGGACTCTGATCACAAGGTCATGAGTTCGAGTCTCAGTGAAGACCATATCAGGCAGTTCAATGCCTCCCTGCCATCCCATCCCGTCAGATCTCGGATGCTCAGCAGGGTCAGCCCCGGTTAGTACCAGGTGCTGTAGACAGTCCTGAGGACTTCACTGTCACTGTCCAAGCTCGCTCGGCCGTGGCAGATGGACCTTGGGACTTAAATGATGGGGCCAGTTCTGCGCACGCTGAGCCTCACCTAAAAAATCCACTGCACAGGCTTGAAGGGCACACCCACATGGGGAGAGCCCTTCCCAAATCTTCGTTCACGAAGTTTGGCCATACATACATATACAGCAATATATAGCTTACTGTGAAGAAATCTAACTTTATCCCAGCCAAACCCTGACATTTTACACTGCCCCCCCACTTATGCCAATGCAAACATTTGTGCAGACATGAGGTATGCCAGCAAAAATTACTTTCTCCCTACCCCCATATTCTTTGTGTGCTTGAAAGAAATGCAAAGAAAAATCCTGAAAGGCAGAGGGGGGAAAAATCATATAATAGGTAAGCAACTTCCATTTTGTCATAATAAAAGAAAAAGTGTACTTTCAAGTCTGGAGTACTAGAACCCCAAGAACTCATTCCCATCTGACACACAAAAAAACCCTTGTCCTCCATCCCATACATGTCTCACAATTTTCTTGAATACCAGCCAACCCTGTTTCTTTCTTCTACATCTAGCTTTTAGCAGGTATTAGGCATGGAAACTGTAAGTAGCTTGTTGCCGTGAATGACCCTTCCCCCCAAAAACAGGACTCTGAGCCACATTAGTGTAGGGTAAGATAAAAAGTAAAGGTCCTTTAATAACACAGGGCCTACAGCCCACAGGAATACAGGATGACATGCATGTGTCTCAGTTCTTGTTTCCATGGCTTTTATAATAAGATCCCTCCAATCATTGCTTTACACATTTCTCAGTCCAGCCCCAGTTCCACCCCTAGTCCAACCCCCTGGAATTGGGTCTGGGGTCATCAAGACCCTCTGTCTTCATCAACTCTTCTTCCTCGGGCACACAAAGGTCTCTTGGAGCTCATCCAGTTCTGGCTTTTGGGTCACTCTGACCTGTGTTTATGTTTCATTCTGTAGGCCTTCTGATATCCTTCAGCTCTTTACCTTGGAAAGGAGTCTAAACAAGATTAATTAACTAAAGGAATTTGAGCTCCCTGTTCTGGGACAGGGGTAGTGATAGAAAGGCATTAAACTTAAACTGTTAGAAATATTAACCCTCTAAAAATCTACAACTACTGTGTTCCTAAAATCTAGAAAATGTGAAAATCAGAACAAAAACCCCTTTGGCATCAAGCTGGTAAGAACACAGAGCCAAAAGGGACCAGAAGGCATGAAACGGACTCACAAAAGATTCATCTGGTGATGGAGGAGAACTTATTCAGCTATATATTCTTCTTGGTAGACCTTAATAATACAGGAGTAGAAGTATTTTGCAGTGCTATATTGACAAGTGCTTTGATGGACCTCTGATGTTATAAACTACAGCTCTTCAGAGAGAATTTCTCTGGACAAAAATATGCTTTAGACAGACATAGCTGTCTACACCAATTTTTTTTTGTTCTTTTTATTTTTTTAGAGTTGATGTGGATGTACACTGCCCCACACAGCTTTAATCCAAAGGATTGTGGCAACCACAAAGACCCCAAACTGAAAACATGCCTTTCGTTATGAAGTCATTCCCAAGGAAGCTCAGAAATAAACAGATTTTAAAGACCAAGCACTCACTATCTGTGCATTGTAAATCTAATTACTTTTTTTGGAACTGTACACAAACTTAGCATTGACCCTCCACCACAATGTGAGGTCAACGGTTTATGTTATTCCCAATATATACAAGACAAGACCAAAGAACTGACATGGTAATCAAATACAGAAAACAGTAATGCCATTTATTTAATTGTGGAAATGAGGCATGATCATAATGAAAAAATACTACCCTCTATTCATAATTTTTCTTTTTCTCTTAACTTCTCTTTGCTTATTAAAACTTCACTAGCATACTTGTTTCTATTAAAGTTCCAAATATTTTTCTAAAATTTACCAAGTGCTCTGCAATGAAAGCATGACATGTTATGCTGCTTAAACAAATATTTACTGAACGTTCTATAGAGCCAGGACACATTTGGTATTCTGTACAGGATTTTTTTTTTTTTTAATTGAGTTTGTCAATAATTTTTCTCATTTTTTTCAGTTTCTCTAAGACGAGAGGGTAGTTTTAGAATACATACAAACAGACAGCTTCTAGAAAACATTTATGCTTTATTGAGCCCATTAATTCTACCATCGCTGTATATTAATAACCATATCTAGTTTTTAAATAACTACATCAAAATTCATAATACATTCTTAGGTACACGAAAAAAAAGCAGTGAAAGATTGTGTCCTGAATTCCTGCTGATAATTACCATGAAGAAAGTACGGCCCACATCCCAGCAGTTTTGTGATAGCACCCATAGCGCTTTATGAAACCTGTTGGACTGAAGGTACAGGAAGGATCCTGAGCTCTACAACGAAATTCCCCATAGAGGGAGGCAAGATGCAGTGCTTTTTGTCTTCGATATTTGTTTAATTTATACTGTATCAGCAACTATGAATCCTGCAGAATAACAGCTCTGTGCTTCAAGCTTTTTACATGCAAAGCTGCTGCAGTTTTCATAGCCCAGTATGGAACAGTGATACCGAGCAGAGCTGACAGCCAAAGTCTCCTCAGCCTTTCCCTTTCGTATAAACATTCCACATCGAAGTGTACACACACACACAACACGAGGCAAAACATTTACAGACTGTTAAATGTTTATTTTAAGAAGGTAAACAAAGGCATTTGCTACGTAGTGACCGCACTGGGGCGCAGGTTCGCGGCGGCGGCAGCACCGGGGCTGTGCCGGGGCTGCCCCGCCCGGACACAGCCGGTCCCAGCGGCTCCAGCGGCCCCAGCGCAGGGAACGGCTGAGCCCCTCAGCCAGGGGTGGGCGGGCGAGAGCCCCAGGGAAAGCCTGGGCAAGGCAGGGCAAAGCGCTGCCCGGCAGCCAGGGCTGAGTGAGGGCAACCTGGGGAGAAACAGCCCTGCGAGCGCCGAGGGCAGAGCAGGAGGAGACACGCCGGTAGGGATGGCCGCAGAAACTTCCATCCTACTTCTTTCCCCTCTTATATAGGAATGAGAGTGACAGAATGGCTGGATGAGGATCTGTCATCTGGTGATGGTCAAACCACCAAAACTTTATAGAATTTTGGCTAGTATGAATTCTTTATTGAAACATTTGCTTGACAGACCGTTTGGGTGCAGGTCTAAGCATCCAAGAGCAAACCACTGCACTCACCTGCAACCCTGGACACATACAGATTTCTCTCAGGACTAAGATGGAAAGAGGAGGTAGGTCTAGTTAGTGATACACAGCAGAATATCTTCAGGGAATTATACAAGGGCCTCAAGTCCCCAGAACAAGTTTTATTCTTAGAGATCTTTAAGTAAGTGCTTTCTTACTTAGAGAGTTTGCTTGTTATATCTGTAATACTACTGGGGACAATAATCAAGTATACACCAAAAGTGTTTGCAAATTAAGCACAGAAAGCCATTGGATATGAAGACTATTATTATATAGGGAAATCTTTACTTGTGTGCTATTATTCCCCTGTCTACACACAAATGTGCTATTTGCAAAACTTTGGTTATAGAGAAGTTGGATGGTTTCAAGTGAGTTGTCAGTGAAAGAACATTTTCTATGCTAGTGCATCTTGCTTGTTTTCCTGACTGCTATACAACTTGTAGCATAAAATGAACATCTGTGTAGTGAAGTAATGCTGAACTATGCAAGGCAAAAAGAGCCTATGTAGGCTATAAAGATGATTAGGAAATTGTTCTTCCCTGTAATAAAAACTAAATACATCGAGTTTCCTTGTCACTTTTCTGTGAATCATAAAAATGTGCTTTATATGTGATTTTGCTGTTCCACCTAGGTCAACTAACTGTATTGCTTCCATTTCTGAAAGATATTACTCTTCGAATTTATCAGCAAATCTGTACTAAGTCTAAGCACAAACCCCTCTCTGTCCAGTTCTTGCTCCATCACTCTTCAAACAGATGAAAATCAAAATAAAAAGCTTTTTTTCCTAGAAGCAGTAACTTACTATGTAAAGAAGGTAATTATAATAATTCACAGCAGTGACATACTCACAAATGCTTTTCTCCATCTCCACAAAACTCTCAGCTAAAGCTGATTATCTGATCCCTCTTGGCCCTATGTAGTAGTCTTCCTGTTTTTGTAAGTAATGCATTTATGAGTCAAGAAGAATCAGAATTATACAGGGGTTGGAGTTTGAAGGAACATTGCAGATCATCTAATTCCAACCCCCCTGCCACAGACAGAATCTTCCACTAGATCAAGTTGTTGAAAGCCTCATTCAACCTTGTATTGAACACTTCCAGGGATGAGACACCCCCAGCTTCTCTGGGTAACCTCTTTCAGTGTCTCACCACCCTTACATAAAGAATTTCTTCCTCAACCCCACTGCCCACGTCTCCAGGGGAACATCAATTATCACTGGTCTGCAGTTGGACACAGAGCAGATAACTGCAACTTTTTAGGGTTTTAGCCAATTTCTTATCCATTGTGTGGTCCAGCCATCCAATCTATGCCTCTCCAGTTTAGCTTTTACTGTATCGACCAATATTCATAACCTGCCTTAGCCATCACATTTGTCAGGCACTATTTGTCCATAGTGAAGACATCTTGGCTGTCTTGAATCACCTCCTTGTTTTCCTTCTGTCCAAGCATAGTTTCCAGGAGGATATTTTCCATGATCTGACTGGACATGGAGATGATACTGACTGCCCTGTAGTTTTCCTAGAATTAACATCTGACCTTACATCTCTTTGAGAGATAAAAAGAAAATTAATATCAGACTATTTCTCAAGCATCTATATGAATGCCTTGCTGCACTCAGCACAGTTAAAAATGTCAAATCACAACTTTGAATACTATTTGGGATAAAATAATATAAGCCTTAGAATGATAATGTTATCTGAAGCAACATGTATGATAACACTCTTCTTACACACAAGAACTCTCACACTGCTTTAAATCTATTTCCTTGTGTTTGTACATCTTGTCTCAATGCCAGAGACAGCTGAAACACCTTTAAATGAAAAGTTAAGGAATCACTGCTTTCTGAAAGTGTCTTCCTCTTCAGTTTTTTCCTGGCACTGGAATTTTGAGTCTTAAGGTAATTCAGAATCATCTTACTGTAAATTTAAGACCGGGAATTTAAGGCTGGATAACCTGCAAAAAGTTGAAATTCCTAGAAATATATCATTAAATTCCATGGTAAATTTAATTTTTAGGCTCTCCTTACATCCATTAAAAACAAGAAAAAACAGCTACAAAACAGCAAGCAACCATCTTGTTCATTATTTAATGTCAATTATGTTTTCTGCCTGTTCATAGAAATGGAAGAATAATTTAAAAGCAACTTAAAAATGCTTGAATAGACTTTATTGCCATGTGTAAGGAGGAAGCATGTAATTGGTAAGCTGTAGTTAGATCTTTAAAGAATCTTTGGGCTCCTAAACTGCAAAAAAAAAAAAAAAGTATTATTCACCTAATGAGATGAAAGCATAATTCTCTTCACTTAGATTCCAATAGAAGAGTATACAAGTTAGTATCTGATATGAACAAATATATTTTTATTTTCTCCCCTCACTTGATTTCTGCTCATTCAAGTAGTGCAAGTTTTCTGCTATTACCTCTTCAGCTGTAACTTAAATAGATTCAAAATTATTTGAGAAATCTGTACCACCTTTTCTGCTTTGAAATAGTCAAAAGTATTTTTTGCCTCTTATGAATAAGTTGCTTTTGATTTTTAACAGCTCTCTTTCTACTTAAAAAAAAAAAAAAGAAAAAAGAAAAAATCCCACCAAACAAAAAACAGTCTAGTAGCTCTAAAAGAAAATACAAGGCTTTATTTGGCTGTCATTTATGCACTTACATACTCTGGGCTAGCTTTTAACCTAAAGATAATGGTCAGAGTGCTCACAGGAAAGCTTTCTCTGAAAGACTAATTAATGCTCTACATCACCTTTTTTGAATGATGCCATTTAACCTTACTTTGACACCCAGCTGAGTGAAGAAAATGAAGTCTTTTTTACAGTCTGTGAAGAAGTTAATACTTTAGGACATGATAATCCTTGCATAAGGAAAACACGGGGATCAAATCTTTGTTAAAATTCATAAGAAGATATTAGTGAATTTGATTTACATTAAAGTATCTGTTTCAGCAAAAAAAAAAAGTGAATTTTATGAGTATGCAGCAGTAGGTAATCATCAGCTTTTTCTATGTATTGAAGAGAAGCTTTCAGGAGAGTGGTGTACGACACATGAAACATGGACGTGTCAGCTCTCTAAAAGACAATCATAGAATCATAGAATCGATTGGGTTGGAAAAGACCTCCAAGATCATCGAGTCCAACCCTTGGTCCAACTCCAGTCCATTTACCAGATCATGGCACTCAGCACCACGTCCAATCTGTGTTTAAAAATCTCCAGGGATGGTGAATCCACCACCTCTCTGGGCAGCCCATTCCAATGCCTGATTACTCTCTCTGTAAAAAATTTTTTTCTGATCTCCAGCTTAAATTTCCCCTGGCAGAGCTTAAGCCCGTGCCCCCTTGTCCTATTGCTGAGTGCCTGGGAGAAGAGACCAGCCCCCACCTGGCCAGAACTTCCCTTCAGGTAGTTCTAGACAGTGATGAGGTCACCTCTGAGCCTCCTCTTCTCCAGGCTAAACAACCCCAGCTCCCTCAGCCTCTCCCCATAGGACTTGTGCTCCAGTCCCTTCACCAGCCTTGTTGCTCTTCTCTGGACTTGCTCCAGCACCTCAATATCCTTTCTGAACTGAGGGGCCCAGAACTGAACACAGTACTCAAGGTGTGGCCTCACCAATGCAGAGTACAGGGGAAGGATCACTGCCCTGGTCCTGCTGGCCACGCTATTTTTGATACAGGCCAGGATCCCATTGGCCTTCTTGGCCACCTGGGCACACTGTTGACTCATGTTGAGCTTCCTGTCAATACTGATAAGACTTTCATTGCCCTTTTAACTAGTTCCCCTATTTCTATTATGTATTTTCACTAAAATTTAAAGGTTAAAAAAGGGTGAATGCTGTTGATAGTATGGAAGCAATGGCACAGGATTTGTACCAATTTATACCACCCATAAAATTAAATTCTTCGTTCCAGTAAGATGACTCATATTTTGATCTTTAAGTGAGTAGAACATACTTAACCTTTTAACTACAAAAGCTGATAAATCTGAAGCTTTTCATGGGTTTTTTAATAACTTTGTAGTATTAATGAGATGTAAAATGGGTTCTATGTCAAAGCTTGACTCAGATAATGTTATCTTTCATGTCCTAAAGAGAACAGAACTGAAGTTTCTATGTAGAATAAAAGCAAATGCACATGAATGTCAGAACCCTGTGAAAAAAGAGTAAGCCAACATAAAAATGGTAGGTTTATACATATATATATATATATATAAACATATATATATATAAACATATATATATATATAAACATTATATATATATATATAAACATATATATTGTTTATATATCTGTGGTTCTCTGGGGGTCCCAGGGTGGGTCCATGGGGTCTCTGGAGGTCCCTGGGGGGTCTCTCGTTATCTCTGGGGTTCTATGGGGGTCCCTGGGGGTCTCTGAGGAGTCTCTGAGGGGTCTCTGAGGGTCCCTAGGGGGGTCTCTTGGAGTCCCTGGGGGGTGTCTGGGGATCTCTGGGGGTTTCTGAGGGCCCCTGGGGGGTCCTCGGGGTCCCTGGGGGGACTCTGGGGGTCCCTGTGTGGTCCCTGGGGGTCCCTGGGAGGGTCTTTGAGGGTCTCTAGAGGTCTCTGGGGAATCTACGGGGGTCTCTGGGGAATCTACGGGGGTCTCTGGGGAATCTACGGGGGTCTCTGGGGAATATATATAAATTGCTGTACTTCTTGACAGCCACACTGAAGTTCCAACAGAAAAAAAAAATCAACTTGAGATTAGCAACTGTCTCATAGCACCACCATGGGCTTGAAAAGTGAAATTATTTACCTACCTGAAAACTGTTAATAATAACACAAACAAACAAATGAACTGATGATCCATTCTACTGTCAAGTCAGACCTTTTTCCCCCTTTTAGACTTAGGAAATGTACAGCCCATAGAACAGCTTTGCTTTAACTGAGACTGGATTCATTCCACATTTCAGGCACATCTAGATCTCAAGTTTTAAAGCAAAATTTCAGTTTCTTACTAATATGTGCACTACAGATGTTGCTACAAGTGTTTCTAGGCATTAAATAGGTCTTTTTATTACACAGCAATTTATTGAGCTACAAGATAGAAATGGAACTCTAAAATTCTAGGCTGAGTAAGCATTTCCTTTATTCCATTATTCATAAAATATTTTATTTTTCATGTGATGTTTCAACAACGCTTAATTTGGCTTTGAATTTTAAATAGCATATAAACAAATAGTGTGTAGGAAGAAGAAAATAATAGGCCAATGTTCATGGCAGAGAAACAGTATCAATAGTATGTGATAAATTAAACTTTACAACATGCTTAAAAAGGAGTATTCTAACTTGTTTATTACTGGAGAAAGCTGCAAGGAGATATACAACTTTCAAATTGAGACATGGATTTTAATTACTGTTATTCACTTATTGGACAAAATTTCAGTTCTGAGATGAGGAAACAGGTAAAATATCCTTGTGAAATGTCAATTTCAATTGAATATTTTATTGTCATCCAGAAAAAGAAAAAAAGACTGAAGTAATTTTGAAAGAGTGTTGACATCTGAGTGGTCTCAGTTGGTCTGAAGAGCCAGATTCTTCAATTCTCTATTGAGGGTCAAATTTAAATCTAGTTCCAAAAAGTGTTTTGCATGAAAGTTCTATAAAGTTTCACAATGTAAGAAAACCAGAAATTACCACTTTGAAATTAGAGGTGATTCAAGAAAAAAATCCCACACAGCAATTTGTTGTTCTTTTTTTTTTTTTTTCTGCAAAGCAGAAAAAAATAAATGCCTTGTGGAATTAATTAAACAGAAAAATTCTCTTTCCTGCAGACTAGTCTACTAATCAGCACCTTCAGTATAAATTCAAATGCCATTCTAAGACATGTTGAATTTAATCTCAGAGCAGTTATGTTACTGTCAGCCAATCTACAGAGTGACACAGGACACAAAATGCAGACAATTGCTCAGGGGATTTCAGAGACAAAGTACCCCATTCATGCAGATTTAAAGTGGCTTCCTGTCCATATATCTTAACTTGGTTGAAATAACTTGATTAGAATTGTGTGTATCTCCCAGTCAGAGTGTTCAGTTTTTGTGCTGAATTATGCCACAGCCTGTGTCCCTGGAACATGACTGTTAGCTCAAAAGCATATCGTGAAGTAAGAAGTTGTCTGGAACAGGTGCCTGGTTAAGGGCTTAGACCTTCCATGTCTGTGTTATGGAGTGTGGCATCCATAAATTGAGAGCTCTGCTGGCCAAAGCTATATATTTGTTAATAGAAGTAGTCATACTCTCATTTCAACCAAAATCTACTTGTGCTTTTTACTTCCATCAGTTTGAGTTTTAATTCATGTTTGCATAGTTCACACATGAAATACCTCCATAGCTCTCTCCAATTCATTCCTATGCCCCTTTACAGCTCAACAAGGTTCACATTGTAACACCTACAAAATTTAAAATTGATATGAATGGACAAGCACCCTAAATGCAATGAGTAATTTTAGATAAATAAAGGGAGGAGTCTGCAAACTGAATGTTAGATTGCCACACTATGTATTGCTCTTCTAACAGTCCATTGAATTTAACTTCTTTAAACTCTTTCTGATTTTATATTCTTATCATTCTGCTTCTTATACATTTTCTTCCCTGGTTAAAAAGGTATAAACACTCCCTCATCCACTGCTCATCACACTCACAGCGAGTCTTTCAGAACAATTTGAGAGACCTCTGAGATGAGATACCTTATATTGCTTTTCCTATAACTACCACAGTCACAGATTTAATGGTCTCATTAAGCATTGTGTTTTTACCTTCAAACTGAAAGTTTTCTGCTTTAGTAACTAAATCACTTTCAGGACTGTGAGCATTTCTTTTTTAAATCTTTAACAGTTATGTAGTTACAGGGTCTCATCCCCTTCTCCAATAGCACTCCCTCCATAAACACAAATTTTTGTTCAGTATCATGGAACACATTCAGCTAATTTCCTTCCTCAGCTTCCTTATATTTTCTTTCAGCTTTAATAATCTTCTTTACAGTCACCTCCAAACTTTGCTTTCTCAGTGTTTATCCCATGTCCCTGATTAGTGAATTAATTCATAACTTCATTAAGCCCCTCAGTTCAGAAAGGATATTGAGGTGCTGGAGCGGGTCCAGAGAAGAGCAACAAGGCTGGTGAAGGGACTGGAGCACAAGCCCTATGGGGAGAGGCTGAGGGAGCTGGGGTTGTTTAGCCTGGAGAAGAGGAGGCTCAGAGGTGACCTCATCACTGCCTAGAACTACCTGAAGGGAAGTTATGGCCAGGTGGGGGCTGGTCTCTTCTCCCAGGCACTCAGCAATAGAACAAGGGGGCACGGGCTTAAGCTCTGCCAGGGGAAATTTAAGTTGGATATCAGAAAAAAATTTTTTACAGAAAGAGTAATCAGGCATTGGAATGGGCTGCCCAGAGAGGTGGTGGATTCACCATCCCTAGAGATTTTTAAACACAGATTGGACGTGGCGCTGAGTGCCATGATCTGGTAAATGGACTGGAGTTGGACCAAGGGTTGGACTCGATGATCTTGGAGGTCTTTTCCAACCCAATCGATTCTATGATTCTATGATTCTATGATTCATGCTATAAGCTACTATTTAGTCATGTTCTTCCATTTTTGCACTTAGAATCATCGAATCATATAGGTTGGAAAAGATCTCTGAGATAATCAAGTCTAACCTCTGACCTAACACTGCTCTGCCTACTAGACTATGACACATCCAGTCTCTTCTTAAATACTTCCAGGGACGGTGACTGAAAGACCTCCCTCGCCATCCCATTCCAATGTCCTATCACTCTTTCTGTAAAGAATTTATTTCTGTCTAACCTAAACTTCTTCTGGGTTGTTCCCAATCTCCTGGGGTTTTTTGAACTTCTGGCAGTTTTTTAAAAAATCTATTGTATTTTAAATGTTGATAAAATACCTCATGGTAAACTAATTAAATAATATTAATGCTTTAATATTATTTTAAAAAATCTATTTCCTATATATGCAGAGGTGAGCAAATATAATAGGACACTGTTAAAAGATAAGTTGCCTTACCAAAGCTAATGGCTGAATATATATATGTACTAAAATGTCAAATGTTTCTTACTAAGATTTAACAAAAAACAGCTTAGAAAAAAGTCTGAACATTACTTCATTCTTCATGATTCTGCAAGGTCTGTATAAATCCATAGTAACATATGTAACAGTAGCTTAAAGTCTTTTTACAGCTTAATGAAAGAATTTATACTGTAATAAACCAGATTCGACAATTTCTTAACCTCTGAGCAATTAGATTAAGCTTTTTCAGTGTATCCAGGTATCTCCAACGCTTTGATATACCAAGTCAGCTGTGAACTTTGGGACAAATCAGATCTACTTAGACTAATGAATTGTAGACATGCTGAATCTGTCGGGATTTCTCCAGTAAGCCTGTCGCAGGTTTGGCCTGGCTGTTGTCAACCCTGGACTGGCCCCCCTTCCCCCTCCCAGAACCTTCCCAGCAAAGGAAAGGAAAAAAACTGAAAAGAAACACACTTTAAAGAAACTGAACTGAATAAAAAGAATAAATTATATTTACTAACATTTACAAACCACACTGTATACACAATACACAGGATCCCACCCCCCAGGGGAGAGGGGAAGGGAGAAAAGGGGATTGATTAGCCGGAAAATAGGGAAGACACCAACCCAACCCAAAGAAATCGAATGAATCAAAACAAACACAATTAAAAACCTCAGGGAAGGGGAACAAGAATGAAACAATCTCACCCAGGACAGGAGAAACACCAGGGACCAGAGGGACCAGACTTCAACCACCTCCCTCCAGATCCTTAGCCAAGGACCGGGAAATAACAACCAAACCACTCCCCCACTGCTACGTGGAAGACACGTGTGGAATACTTGTAACTTCCTTAGACACAATGGTTACTGAGGAAGCCATGGGGCAAACCATTACATTGCCAAATCAAAATTCTCAAAGCAGATGGATGGCAGATATTAGAATAGCACATAGTGATGGTAACTTTTATGTTGACATCTAAGCAATAAAGCTGATTTCAGATATCATTCTTCCCAAAAGCCTGCCATCGTGGTTTAAATAAAATCAAATGCCTTACAGCATCTCTGACTTGGCTTTTCCTTTATCTTATGTTTGCTATCTATAGGCACAACAAATACTATGAATTCACTGAAAGGAGATAATTTGAGGGAAACACATATCCACAATGAATATATTCCTCATCGCTTCTATATTCCTGATGAAGCTCTACAGATTCATAAAAAAATAAGCTAACAATTTTTTTAACATTTGCTAAACCGTCAAGTCAAATGCACTTTGTTAAATACAAAGAGAATGCCTCATTTTTAGTGTTAATCTTTTAACAAAGGAAATGATGAGGTTTGTGTATATTACAATACGTACAATCAATTACCAGATTTAATTGCCAGAAAAGTTGCAATTGTCCACTCACTATGTGGTTATGTATCTATTTGTTGATAATGGATTCAGGTATGTCACACTTTGCAAAGTAAATGAACAGAGAAAAAAGATAGAGGTAAAAAAACCCCAAACCATTAATTCTGAAGGAAGACAGCAACTGTTACAAATCCCAGCTTTAAGTGCATGAATAACAATACTCTCAGATGAGACTGTGTCAAGCTTACAGGTTATTTCAGCTTTAAAAGCCATTGTAAGCTTCACTTTTCATTTATTCATATTAATTTGAAAATTAAATCATCCTTGGGTTTACTGATCAGCAACTATCATCTTTGATCTCTCACCAATGTGGTGCCTGCTGTCAGGTGCACCTGTTTGTTTCCAAAGGAAGAACATGAAGGCTCACAGAAGGATCAGAAGCTTAATGTTATGAGCTGCATATGACATAAAAAGCTAAGAGGTGGGAAATTATGCTGTGGGTTTTTTTCAGTGTAGGCAAACCTGAAGGTCTGGCTAGGACATACTGAGCTAACTAGTGAGTCAGATAAACTCTGGTCTTGCTGGTATGCACAGACATGTTGTCTCTCATTTTGGTTTATCATTTTTTTAAATAATTACATGAAACTAATAAAACTTTTGATTAAACTACAATTCCTAGTTTTCAGCAGAAAAAAAGAACCCCACCGTCCTGACCTTCATTACAATTTGTGAGAAAGATAAGCTAACATCCTGCAAAAAGCTAAGAAATCCTTGGATTTTCTTAACTGGCTAAAGTAGTATCTTAAATTCAAGTTAAATTAATTTAAAGAAAGATCACAGAGAAGCCTCAATTAGTAGCGAACTGTAAGAGGTGTTTTTTTTTTTCAAAGTATGCTCCTCTTACAGTTTTCAGCAGAATTTGGGTTAGTTTTTGTCGCAGTCTTGGTGGCTTGGAAGGGACCAGACCAGTGACGGGGGTTCACAGACCGTCTGCTGAGCTGTCGATCGCAGGTTCCCAGGCCCCAGGTAAGGTTTGAAACAAACACCTAGGAGGCCAGGGATGGTCTGAGCTGATCTCCTTTATTAACAGAACAAGGGGTTGATATAACCTCGGGTAGGGAATGTTCTGGAAAGGGGGCGGAGCTGAAGCGGAGCATGCAAATCCACTACACACTATTGGGTGAAAGAACTGAAGGGGTGTGAACTGGGGATTCGCAGGACTGGGACCACCCCTTGGAGGGAGCCGGCCAATGGCAGCTGCACCTGTTGTGACAGCTCCTGCCTGGGGAAACTGCTAGAACAAGAGAAAGGTAGAAAGGGGGGAAAATCCCTGGTCAATACCCAAGAGAGTAAGAGAGGTAGTGACAGGCGAAGTCCTTGGTATAGGGACATGATCCGCGTCAGGAAGGGCCCTCCTGGACCTTCCACACATCGAATTCGGTTCGGCGATCCCTTGCCCTCCTCCATTCCTGCATGTCCATGTACTCGCCATCTCCAACAAGTTTTCTGAAAATCTGGTAATCTCAATGCCAGATCTGATTGTCCATCTGGTGAAGATTTTGTTCAACACCAAATGCTTATAAACAATTCAAAGAAAGACAAAGAACCTCCCTGTGCTTGGTAAACAACAACATAAAATTAGTTTATAACTAAAGTTATGGTAAGTGTTCCCTAATATGACATTAATCAAAATTAAGAGTCAAAAAGCATAAGAAGGAGTCTTTATCATCATGCTGGGCAAGTGGCAGGTAAACCTGCCTGGAAATGTAATCTCACCACACAGGAAATTTCAATTGTCTCATGCTTGGCACCATGAAGAGTTTTATCTCCTCTTCATGAGGGGATTTATCTTGTTGAAGGATGTGCCCTAAGTAATATAAAGGATTAATCCTTAAACAGTAAAGACTTTGAATTTGTCATAGCTTGTAGCAATGAATGCCAGAAAATAATTAACCTTGTGCAAAGTAGAAAATATTTAGCTTTTTTTATTAATTGTTTTCCATTTCATTTGTCCTTTTTAAATTGTATTGTGCAACAGTTCACAAGTGTTCAAATGTGTAAGTTATAGATATAACAGCTCTCATTTTCAAAGAGTTCTACTAGTTTCTGGTATTCATAAGGTTTAAAAAAATTGGAGTTAGGAAGTCATACTCAAGCATTTCATTAAAGCATTCATAATTCTCATTCTCTCTGGGCTGTTTTACAATTGGAACATTTTATCACATGACAAGGGGCAAATTCTTTGTTCTGTTCTATTTAAGAAATATATTTAATAGGAAAATAGAGAGTAATTGTTGCTTAACATTTTGAAATAGTTCATTCACAAGATCTGCAGCTGAAGTGCTGTGCTTAAAACAGAATGTAAGAAAACTTATTGTCTGGTACTTTGTATGGGATTCATCTCCTCAGTATTTCAGTATCTACTGTGTGTGCATCTGCATCTGAGAGAGCTACTTCAGGTTTTCAGTCAATAAAATGAAATGCAATCATGCACTTTGAGCATCTCTTTCTTTTCACAGATTATAAAGTGGTGAGACTGGGAGGGACTTGGAGGGACTGAGGGGGGACTGGGAGCACTGGGAGGGCTGGGGGGGCACTGGTGAGACTGGGAGCACTGGGAAGGACTGGGGGGACTGGGGGGGGGAACTGGGAGCACTGGAAGGGACTGGGGGGGGACTGGGAGCACTGGGGGGGACTGGGGGGGGGACTGGGAGCACTGGAAGGGACTGGGGGGGGACTGGGAGCACTGGGGGGGACTGGGGGGGGGACTGGGAGCACTGGGGGGGGACTGGGGGGGGACTGGGGGGGGACTGGGGGGGGGGGGACTGGGGGGGGGGGACTGGAGGGGGGGGACTGGAGGGGGGGGACTGGAGAGACTGGGAGCACTGGGAGGAACTGGGGGTGGGGCACTGGTGAGACTGGGAGCACTGGGAGGAACTGGGGGGGACTGGGGGGGGAACTGGGAGCACGGGGGGGACTGCATAGTTCAGAAGTGAACATTGGATCAAGTGAACCTGACAGCTCAAAGCTACCCCACAAGTTACAGCTCCATGTACGTGCACAGCTGAAACCAGGACAGATTAAAAGCTATTTTGATTGCAATCTTACCTGTACAAACACCTCACAAAATAATGTCAAAGAGATATAGGCTCATTTCCAGTAGGATGCATCCATGCTCACAATGACTGCAAATTATCCAAAATGTTAATTAAATATGTGATCTGCCTGTATTTGTCCTTGCTTATTTTTTAATCAGAGTTTTAAATGCTGACACCTAAAATTTAAAAACTTACACAGCACTGTCAGAAGTTGAAGACTTTTACATGGTTCATCCTATTACAGGACACTTTCTCAACAGAGAGCTCATAATAGAAGCATATTGTTTCTGTCACTCAATACAAAGTTCATAACAGAAGCATATCAAATATGTCACTTTGAATCCTCATTCAGACAGCCTTAATTGGTGTCTGAGGAGCAGCACAGCACCTTAAAACAGCTGTAGCAACTGATGCCTCTGATGTCAAGGTCTGCCATCTACAATTTTCATAGCACAATGTTGCACACAAGACTACAGTACTGCTGTGGACTTTGATAATGCAGAATATGTAACAGAACAAAAGGACTGATAGTCTGAAGAGGAGAAGATTCAACTGTTTTCTTAATATCATCAGAAATAAAATATGACAGACTTTAGGAGCCAAGAGTTGATGCGATCAACACCACACAGTATGAAATCAAGAAATTTGACTCTGGAGTACAATACATGTGACAAATGTTGTGACAAAACCTATTACTACTAGTATTCTCTTAGCTTAAGTGGAATGAAGTAATAAGCTTATTATCTTAGAGAAAGGAAGCTGATATTTGCTGAACATCTGTATGCAATAATGAACATTCTGTAACCGAGAGCAATGCCAAAAGAAATACTAACTGTTGCACTGAAAATTAGTGGGATGCACTCATGATTTACTAACAGCTGGTATCTCTAATTATACTAATATAATGAGGTACTTTAATCTTCACTAAAGGACTTCTCAAAAATCTATCCAAAGATTTTTCTTCATCAGAAAAATGCAGTTAATCATAATATATCATCAGTGTATACAGTCTGATTAAACTCTGTTCTTGGCTCCAGCAGCTTACGTTCACCTGTTGAGGAGACCTAAATCCTCATGCATGGCAGATTTAATTTAGTGTCCAGCTAAAAAAAATGGCATTTATTTTACAAATTGGATTCAAAGCTGTGCTATTTTTCTTTAAAAAAGCACAAAACAAAAAACCCGACATAAAAACTACCAAAAGAACAACAAAAAATAAACCCAACAGAGTAAGCACACGATTTAGCATTCATTGAGTTACTGCAGTTGCACACATAAAAGACAGGAAAGTCTTCTGAAAAGCCATTTTCAAAACAAACAATAGGCATCTTAAAGATACCCTAACTCCTCTTTTTGGGAATATGCATTCTGGAATGATATCTCCTATCTGCATTGGTGAGGCCACACCTTGAGTACTGTGTTCAGTTCTGGGCCCCTCAGTTCAGAAAGGATATTGAGAGGCTGGAGCAGTTCCAGAGAAGAGCAACAAGGCTGGTGAAGGGACTGGAGCACAAGTCCTATGGGGAGAGGCTGAGGGAGCTGGGGTTGTTTAGCCTGGAGAAGAGGAGGCTCAGAGGTGACCTCAGCACTGTCTGGAACTCCCTGAAGGGAAGTTATAGCCAGGTGGGAGTTGGTCTCTTCTCCCAGGCACTCAGCAATAGGACAAGGGGACACGGGCTTAAGCTCTGCCAGGGGAAATTTAAGTTGGATATCAGAAAAAAATTCTTTCCAGAGAGAGTAATCAGGCATTGGAATGGGCTGCCCAGAGAGGTGGTGGATTCACCATCCCTAGAGATTTTTAAACACAGATTGGACGTGGCGCTGAGTGCCATGATCTGGTAAATGAACTAGAGTTGGACCAAGGGTTGGACTTGATGATCTTGGAGGTCTTTTCCAACCCAATCGATTCTATGATTCTATTCTATGATTGTGTGTGTGGCTCGGCTTCGTGAACGAAGATTTGGGCAGGGCTGTCCCCACGTGGGTGTGCCCTTCCAGCCTGCACAGTGGATTTTAGGTGAGGCTCAGCGTGCGCAGAACTGGCCCCACCGTTTCAGTCCTGAGGTTCATCTGCCACGGCCGAGCGAGCTTGGACGGTGTCAGTGAAGTCCTCAGGACTAGAACCTACAGCACCCGGCATTTCCCAGGAGGTCTCCCATCCAAGTACTAATCCGGGGCTGACCCTGCTGAGCTTCCGAGATCTGACGGGATCGGATGTCAGGGAGACATTTAACTGCATATATCTCCTATTAAGATAGCAGTAACTGTCTGTATATCTACAGTTGCTGTACTGGAGAGTTTTCCACTTCAGAAGGACTTCTAAAGGAAGTTGACTTTTCTCAAATATAATAATGTTTTTGTGTACCAGTAGGTCCAAACAGAACTCGGTACTTCCATTTAAGAAATAAACACAGATATAAATTACATGGGGAAAAAAATCAACAAGTCTAATCCCAAGACAGAATCCAAAAATGGAAATATTTTTAAGTTTTAACATTCTTTGTGTCCAAAAATTTGGAAGTCCTACTGCCAAATCTTTGTACTGCATGATGAAAGAGCTGAATATTCCTCCTGGTTTATTTTCAGTAGATTTAAGTATCCTTGTTACATGAGCTCATTTTGAAGTTATTTTTACTTTAGCTGTCACTATTTAGGATTTGTTTTTAAACTAGTGGTGTTATGAAGAAGGGGCTAAACAACATTTGGGAGACATATTATGAAGTTTTATTTGAAAAATCAGTCAGGGTCAGCATTCTTTTCTAAATATTTGCTAATTCCTTCAGAAAATTTGGAACAAAAGAAGGTAGGCAAGTCTTCATATTCCAAAAATCTCTTCTCAAATAGACTGTACAAATCCAGATGCTGGCTAATAATACAGCTCTTATTCAACTGGTTTAATACTGATCTCTGATAGACTGATAGGTCTGGTCCAGAACTTTTATTTTTAAAGTCAGTTCTACATTTTCTATCCTACTTTGGTAGCAAGGAAATTAATAAACTCCCACTTAAAAAGCTATTAGTAATTTATCTGCTCTACCCCCAAGTTCTGCTAGAAAGTAAATGCCTCTCCAGTCCTGCTGACTTGTGAGTGTTCATGCTATCAACTTGTTCCATATCCTCTTCAATTTCAGACTTATCCTCTGCTGAGCCATCCTCAGTGAGGGGTTGCAGGATGTGAATCGGTGCCATTCTTTCCTACTGTAACCACTTGAAAAGAATAATTTTAGCTTCTCTGTAAAGGTCTTGTCCTTTCTAAATGCTCTTTTAACAACCTGATCTGCAAACTAGCTGAACAGACTTGTTAAAAGGGTTTTTTGATTTCCCTCTGTGAAGCAACTCTATTCAACTTTTTCTTCTTTGAATACATATTTTTGAGGGAGGTACTAGACCTCCTGTTTGCCTGTTCTTATTGAATGGTGTTCATTCCATCAGGTGATCCTTCATGGTGAAATATAAGCCAGAAAAGTAAGGAAAGAGTTCTGACACCTTCCTACATCTATTCAGAGACCTGAATTAGTCGCATATCAAAGATACAATATTCATCATTCCCACTTATCTGACCACAAAGCAGCTTCTCAAAATTTCAGCTTATAGCACAGCTATTCCAAGTATATGGTAATTATCATTTTCATGCAATCATATGCCTGAACAGGGCTCCTCGTGTGATATGACATTCACCCAAGTTGCCAGAACCTTTGATATTGCCTAAAGAAACCTCCTATAGGAACTTGACTATTTGGCGTGTGAACAAAATTAGACCAATATATTCAAATAAAAAAGCTATTTTTGAGGAAATTAAATAATTTCTATATCGATTCCTACAATTACTTTCTGAGAACCTTAATCAACAGTGGACACTGCCTCCAAAATCATGGCCTAAAAATGCCCCTCTGCACTTTTTCTCTGCTATTTTTCAGAAGACCATTCTGGAACTCAACATAATTTTCCTACTATATATATAGGAATATAGCTGCAGGAAGATGGCATTAAATTGTTATCAGCTGAGAAAATCTTCCTATTTAAGACTTTGAGATTACCCCTCAGTTACAGACATTTGAACCCCTTCATATACATCCCATCCTCCAAGCAAATGATACAAAAAGAAAATATATATGTATACATGTACAATGAGTAAGTGAATCATTGATGTTTTGCTTTAGCATACAGTATAATGAACAAACACAACTCCCTTATTTTCCCTCTTTTCCGTATGAAAGCATTAAACATCTGTAATATTCTCAGTATGTGGACAAATGTCACCACACAGAAGCCAGTTATTTTATTAGCTTTTCTGAGCAATTTCAAATGATTTTTTTTTTTAAATCATCTGACTTTCTTCTATGCAGTTCCTCTGGAAAGCTTATTGTCATAAGGGCAATAATTTTTTATCACTGATTTGATAGAAACTTTGCTTCTACCGATATTTATTTAAAGATTCAAAATCCAGACATTAGAAAGAAGATATCATAGAATCATAGAATCGATTGGGTTGGAAAAGACCTCCGAGATCATCGAGTCCAACCCTTGGTCCAACTCTAGTTCATTTACCAGATCATGGCACTCAGCGCCACGTCCAATCTGCATTTAAAAATCTCTAGGGATGGTGAATCCACCACCTCTCCGGGCAGCCCATTCCAATGCCTGATTACTCTCTCTGTAAAATTTTTTTTCTGATATCCAACTTAAATTTCCCCTGGCAGAGCTTAAGCCCGTGCCCCCTTGTCCTATTGCTGAGTGCCTGGGAGAAGAGACCAGCCCCCACCTGGCTAGAACATCCCTTCAGGTAGTTCTAGACAGTGATGAGGTCACCTCTGAGCCTCCTCTTCTCCAGGCTAAACACCCCCAGCTCCCTCAGCCTCTCCCCATAGGACTTGTGCTCCAGTCCCTTCACCAGCCTTGTTGCTCTTCTCTGGACCTGCTCCAGCACCTCAATATCCTTTCTGAACTGAGGGGCCCAGAACTGAACACAGTACTCAAGGTGTGGCCTCACCAATGCAGAGTACATATGATGATTTATTAACAAACTGAACACTCAGCTCAGGCTGATTTTCATTGTAGTGGTAATTCTTTCCCATTTTAATTAGCAGATAATACCCTATGGATTAATTACTCTTCCCATCTATTTCCTTCTTCTCTTCTTTTCTTAGTATTGTTTATGTCACTGCACAATATTTAGTTAATACCTACTCCCTACTACCTATTTTGCCATATTCTCCACAACTGTGAACAAAGGAGCCAGACATCAGAGTACAAAGAGAAACACTAGAAGATGAGGAATCAATGCTTATTAGAAGTAGTACATGCACACACATGCATGTGTTGGTTTTGGCAGGGAGTAGTTAATTTTCTTTGCAATGGCTGGAATGGGGCTGTGTTTTGGGTTGATAATACAGAGGTGTCTTTGTTGTTGCTGAGCAGTGCTTACACAGAGCCAAGGCCTTTTCTGATTTCCAAACTGCCATGCTGGCAAGGAAGTAAGGGGTGCATGGGAGACTGGGTGGAGACACAGATGGGACACATGACTCAAGCTGACCAAAGAGATATTCCAGGCCATAAGGCATCAAGTACTAGGTTGGTGGAAGATGGAGAAAGGGAGGTTTGGAGTGACGATGGTTTTTGTCTTCCCAAGTCACTGTTATGCATGATGGACTCCAGCTCTCCTGGAGATGCTGGAACACCTGCCTGCCCAGGGGAAGCACTGAATTAACTCCTTGTTTTGCTTTGCTTGTGTGCATGGCTTTTTCTTTCCCTGTTAAACTGCCTTTATCTCAACCCATGATTTTTCTACCTTTTGCCCTTTCCAGTCTCTCTCCAATCCTGTGGATGGAGGAGTGAAGTGACCATCTGCATGGAGCTCGCCTGCTGACTGGATTTAAACCATGACACTGCATTACACACCAAACTTCCCAAGAAACCAGTAGATTTCAGTTTAATCCTTCCACTGTGATTACCTATAATAAAGTATAATTCTGCATGGTTTAAACAGCTGTGCTGTTAGATGTTGCTCTGCTTGCAACTTCATGATGCTTGCCTGAGATCTGGTTATCCTACTGCAAGATTATACAGCCTTATGTCAGAATGCAAGAGGAGAACTCTTTCAGCTCTAAACGGAAAGAGGTGAGAACATTACAGAAACCAAAATCTATGACCTAGAAAAAATAGCACTGAAATACTCAACACACGTAGCCTTTTGTCTTTCTATCTGGAGAAATAAGATACCTTACAGAAAAATGTATCCTGAGGAAGCAAATTTTGAAGAAACTGCTGTGTGTTAAAAATGTAACACTTATCTTCAGGGTGACTGAGAAAGCAGCCCACTTTATATGTAAATTTCTGCACTACTCATGAAATCAAAAGTCTGGTGTAGACTCAGCAACAAAATTGTGCAGTGCACATGCAGACACACATAGACAGACATTATTACATCAGTATTGTCTGTCTTAATGGCGTATATCCATTAGTAGAAACCCATAAAAGAATGTTAGAAAGATATCCGAAGCTGCTGAATGATGGTTTTTCTTGACAGGCTAATGTGCAATGCTGTGAATAGAAATTGAGTAAATTGGTCAAAACAAGAAAAGAAACCCCTTCCTTTCTTTAATGCAGAGAAAATCTAAAAAAAAAAAATAGTGCTCTTTGGCAGCACCAACAACTTAGATATCTGTTGGAGATGGCGACTACATGGACATGCAGGAATGGAGGAGGGCAAGGGATCGCCGAACCTAATTCGATGTGTGGAAGGTCCAGGAGGACCCTTCCTAACCCGGACTATGTCCCTGTATCGAGGACTTTGCCTGTCACTGCCTCTCTACGCCATTTTTCTTGGGTTCATGTTGTCTCTGTCTTGTTCTAGCAGTTTCCCCAGGCAGGCGGGAGCTGTCACAGGTACAGCTACCATTGGCCAGCTCCCTCCAAGGGGCGGTCCCAGTCTTGCCTGTCCCCAAGTTCACACCCCTTCAGTTCCTTCACCCAATAGTATGTAGTGGATTTGCATGCTCCGCCTTAGCTCCGCCCCCTCTCCAGAACATTCCCTACCCATGGTTATATAAACCCCTCGTTCTGTTAATAAAGTGAGATCGGCTCTGATCACCAGATCAACTCAGACCATCCCTGGCCTCCTGGGTGTTTGTTTCTCCCTCGCGGTGGGCAAACCTTACCTGGGGCCTGGGAACCTGCGAACGACAGCTCAGCAGACGGTCTGCGAACCCCCGTCGCTGGTCTGGTCCCTTCCCAAGCGACCAAGACTGCGTCAGATATCCCTTCAGGAAATGAAAGTACAGACACATGATTTTCCTTTTGTTTAGGTTGACTTTTTTTTTCCCCCAGTTTTTGTATGATCACAATGCTAAAATTAGGATTATGTCAGCACTTCTACTGTGAAAATATTCTCAAGGGACTTCAACGTGCCTAAAAATGTTACTCAGAATCACAGTATGTCACACAAAAACTCAATCTGGTATAAGAATACTCTTAGGAGTAAGACTTCTCTTGCATTTGACATAAGGATTTAACAACAAATTGATGGGGTTTTTTAAGTCTCAGGGAGAAATACATGTATTACACATTGACAAGTCTTTGTTTTATATGTTTTCTTGCTAAGATTCAGCTACGTCGTTTGTTATATTCAAAAAAGCAGCAAGTGTTCCAAAGAAATTCAGTTTTCTGTAGAAACTAATGCTTTCCTTTAAAATGAGTCAGTAACACTAATTTCAAAAGGACATATATGGAACGAAAATGTATGATTTGCTTCATTTATGATGAAAATAGCACCTAGCTAAGTGAACCAGAAGACAAAATAACACTCATAAATTTCATTTTTCTATCTTTATGTCAATTGGCTCCATGCAAAAAAACCTGCCCATGGTACAACATGGAAGGAAGAATCAACATCAAGTCATCAATGAAAATTCTATCCTGTCCCATTAAAAACAAAACAAAACAAAACCCAAAAAAACCAAACACATAAAAAAGACCTAAACAACAACCTAACAACCACAACTCCATGATGCAATACCCACACAACTGTTGGAGATGGCGACGCGAGAATGGAGAAGGGCAAGGGACCGCCAGACTGAATTTGATGTGTGGGAGGTCCAGGAGGACCATTCCTGAACCGGACTGTGTCTCTTTACCACGGACTTTGCCAGTTACTACCTCTACTCCCTTTTTTCTTGGGTTCATGTTGTCTCTGCCTCCTGTTCCAGAAGTTTCCCCAGGCAGGCAGGAGCTGTCACCAAGGGTACAGCTGCCATTGGCCGGCTCCCCCCAGGGGGCGGGCCTAGTCCTGCCTGTCTCCAGTTCACACCCCTGGTCACACCCCTTCAGTTCTCTTACCCAGTAGTTTGTGGCGGATTTGCATGCTCCGCCTTAGCTCCGCCCCCTTTCCAGAACCTTCCCTACCCCAGGTTATATAAACCCCTCGCTCCCTTAATAAAGTTGGATCAGCTCTGATCTGCGGATCAGTTCAGACCGTCCTTGGCTCCTGGGTGTTTGTTTCTCGCGCGAGGGCAAACCTTACCTGGGGCCTGGGACCCTGCGAACGACAGCTCAGCAGGCAGACTGCGAACCCCCGTCGCTGGTCTGGTCCCTTCCCAAAGAGACCAAGACTGCGACACACAACTGCTGCTTCTTTGAACAATGAGTGTCCTCAAAGCAATGCTTTGTGTTAATTTTAACCATTGTGTCTTCTCCATTCTCCCAAACTATTTAATGAGAAATGTAATATCCATTTTCCAACACTTACGAGTGAGGAACAGTTGCTGTAATTTGTTATATGAATACCTCTCTGTCAATAATGCTGACGACAACACTCAGCTCACTGGCAAAGATTTCTATTTAATTGTAATAAAATGATACCAAACTCTATATAGTCTTTCAGAAACCATGGTTAAAGGTTACATTTCACAATCCAGGGTGTTCACATAATAAACTGGCAGCCACGTGCAGTCTGTAAGACCCCAACAACATTGTTCATTTATCCTGTGATGCCAAGTGATTCTGGAGGAAAACGGTCACTGTCTGCCTTGGCCTTCATTCAGAGCAAGGCTCAAAGAATGACATGCAAACTTCTCTGACAGCGGGGAAAGGCTGATTTAGTAAGAAAGTTAAATATGGGCACTATAAAAACAAGGACAAAATGACAAAAAGTCTTGACAGTAATTATGAAATCAAGGCTTAAAAAGAACATTAAGATAATTTTCTTTAGGAAATGAAGCCATACCCTACAGATATTTGAACAACTGAATGTTATGATAAGAGCAGCATTTCTGCAAAGCAATTTAAAAGTGAATTACTAGCCAAAAATATGTAGCATAAAAATACGTCAAAGGAAAGCAAGAATATGCGTCATTATACTAAAGTGACCCCTTGCATTTATGTAAACCAGCCAGGGCACTTCTGTACAGAAATGAGTTACTTCATGTTCTGCCAATTTGAAGAAACAGATGTGTCCTACCAAACTTGCATCAGCACAAATATATTTCACAAATCATATTTCAGCAGCACAAATCATATTTCAGAGTGCACATACTATCTTTTTCAGAAACAAAAACTTTAAAATGGATAGGATGTAGAATTATACTTTTTAGAAATTATTGTACTTCAATGAGATGTACTGATCAGAGATGAGGATTCAGTTATATAAACTTTTCAGACTTGGATGGAGCTGAAGATATGTCTGGCCGATTGAATTTCAGGAGGCACAATCATTTATTAGTGTAGGCTTTGCAAAAAAGCGGATTAGGATTTTGGCTGGGGTCTCTTATGCAGGTGTGAACTTTTGAAATCATTTACTCTAAATCCAAACTTACTTCAAAATGCAAAAACACCTGGTATTGTTTAACTTGTTGTGCTGGTTTAAAGGTGAACCAGCAGGGGAAAGGAACTCACCACGAGAGAGATTATAAGTCAGACCTAAAATTTAATAATAATATTACAATAACAACACTGACACAAAAGGGAAATTGCTTTCAACTCACAAAACCCCAGCAGTATAACCCAGTGTCCTGGGGCACAAACCCAAGGGGGTTTGTTTGCCCTTGTGCTGAGACCCCTGTGGCTCCCCCCAGTCCAGAGCAAAAGGAAATGAAAAACCTGTTGGTGCAGGTGAGGGCTGTGGTCTGGGCGAGAGTGGTGATCTCCTCCTGTCAAGGTCCTGCTGCTCCTCTGGATCTGACAAGAAGTTCCCGAGGTCTTCTTACCCACCACTTATGTACCCTCAGGGAGCACCCAGTCCCTCCCCCTGGGCGGGGACTCACACAATGGGTGATTAACTCTGGGAGCCAGGGGGTATTGAACTGTTGATGGCCCATTAGCAGCTCCACCCCCTCAGGCTGAGTGTGAAGGTGATAATGGCTCCCTGGGCAGCTGCTGCTAATGGTCCATTGTCCTTGGGGAATGAATAGAGGGGGTAGAATACACAGCTTTGATCACCCCCACACAGGGTTAGCTGGTCCCTCCTGCTGAACTAGGACACTTGTCTACAGTTCAGGTCATGGCAACCATTTTCAGATTGATTTGGTTTTTGCCTTGTTTGTATTCAACAGTAACAAGCAAAGATTATGATGGCAGAGTTCTCCTGTGATTTTAAATACTTTAGACCTAAACCAGAGATTTTCATCAGAAGCAACACTTGTGTTATGGGTTCACCTAGGTGGGCCTAGATTTGGGCAATTTTTTTTGCAATTTTCTTAGTCTTCAAGCATTCTAATTTAAAACTTTGCATTTGAATGAAGGTTTTTATAGTATGGCTTTTTTCATTTGTTTTTCCCCTGTCTTCATAGAGTTGCTTATCACATTTTCCTTTCTCAAGAATACACGTTTTGGCTCCGTGTGTTTTGCAACATCAAGACAGTGTTGTAGAAAAAGTGTTACCTCTTAGACTAACTGGTCATCACGTCTCAATTCTGTTTTCTGTGATTATACCTCATAACCTCAAAGCTAGTATGTGAAAGGACACTGTTTCATGTTACTATGACTGTTGTGGAATTCATATGATCCACAGTTCCCAAGGGGCAGAACAACCGAAGAAGATCACGGTTGTGAAAAAATGATGAATGTCACAACTTATATCTACATGCTCCTTTTTTTTTTTTTTCAGCAAGTCACAGTCCTCAAACCTTAAAGATGATTATGTAGCTGACTACTGCCTCAAAAAATAGGCAGATATTTAAAAAGGATATTATTTTCCTTACAGTTTTACACAGGAAAAGAAAAAAAAAAATTGGGCTTAATTTTGTTGTGTAGGATGATTTAAAAAAGAGGATGTAATGGATCTTCAAGAAATTCATACACACAATCAGGCTATCTGCAAGTTAAGTCAGCATCAAGTAATGCCATATATAAGGTCTGTTATTTTCCACAGAAAATCATGTGAAATAGAGTTGAGAAGCCATTAACTAAGCAAATTATAGCAATTTTTGAATTTGCAGTATATTGCTTAGTGTAAGAGGGTAAAATAAGTAATTTGGCTTACAAAATAAGGATTAAAAGCACTATCATTCCAAACAGCATTTTCCCCATAAAGCAATTTATTGTTGATGAGCACTAAAAGATTACTGGGGGGAAAATCACTCAATAAATTTTAAGCATTACCTGACTATCATTCACTTGTTCAAGAAAAGTCAAATATGGTGCTGAAGATTTCTTTGTAACTGTTTTTTGATTTTTCCTTTTTTCTAAAAGCATTTAATATTTTGGATGTTAAATGGTTGCAACTCTTAAAAATCAATTATGGGCATTACCCTCAAATTATAAACTAACACATTATTTTAAAAAACAGAAGGGAAAAAAACTTGTCATTGAACCACAGCTGAGTTTTTAAACTGATGCAAATAACAGTGGAAGGAGATTTCTCTCTGGGGTTTTTGTTTACTACAGGTACTTTAAACACTTTTTAGGTTCGTTAATTGTGTTTGCAGTCTGTCAGGAGAGATACAACCCCAAAATATATAAACATTCAGTTGATGAAAGTTTTGAAAATGCAGCTGAGGCCTCTGGAAGGTTTCAATGCTTCATTTTCAGGTAGAAAAGTGTCCTGGGTTGAGGTGGCAAAATGCCAGCTGTCCAGAACAGAGTGAAAAGGGTTCCTCCTCCCCCCAACCAGCTAAGGGGAAAAGAAGAGGGAGAGGAAAAAAAACCCTCAGAAAAACAGGTTTATGCTGAAACTAACTACATGTATTTATACAGAAAAGAGAAAAGTAAGAGGATGCTACAATATAACACACACTTACACAAGTTATGTATAACAAGAAATAACTCCCCACTTCCCAGCAAACACAAATTCTACCATTTTAACTACAAATCATCCTAGAGAAGTTGGTTCTTCAGAGACAGACTTAAGCAGAGAGAAAAGCTAAGAACAAACATTTTACTTCCCTCAGATAACATGATGTTAAGCCGGTGCTCTGGGCTTGGGCCTCCCTATCCCTCCTGGGACAGCAGAGTGTCTTGCTGGCACCACAGCTGTGAAGCAACTGCCCAAGCCACACCCACACACCAGCTCTTACCCCTTTTGAGATGATGTAGTATGGTGTGGAATACAATATTATTGGCTGGAAGAAGTCAGCTGTTGGCTGGCTCAGCCCAGCTCAAGTCAGCTGACAATCCTAGGCCTAGCTGAACTTTAAAGCCTAATTTAGGCCCACCTGGCTAAACCCATAACAAAAAGTTACACACTGTTGTGGGGAAATGAATAACATATGATGATGAATAGAAAGGATATTATCAGCAGTGGATATATGAGGATCAAGAAGAACCAGAGCCGACAAAAATAGAAATGGACCTCAGTGAAGAACAGCGGTGAAAGGGACCCTAAATTCTACTAGCCACAGACATGAGAGACTTCTTGTTGGGGTTTAAAATTAATATGTTTTCTCTGTACAGTTTGGAGTTCAGAAAGGTTCTGTACCACCCCTGCGGTTTCTGCCCCTCACGTTCATTCCCCTCCCATGTGTTCCCCCTGCAATTTGTCCCCAGTGGGTTGCCACACCGCAGAGGTGCTGGGGCCATCTCCTGGGCCGGAGAGGCCCTGCTTGAGGGAATCGTGTCTACGCCCTTGTGCCAGCATATTATAGGGAAAAATTACTCGAGCTGCGTCAAAGCGAGAGGTTTTTCCGTGCCCCAGCCTGCCCAGCTCACACGGTGCACCGGGTTCAGCGTCCAGATACCTGGATGTCTTCTCACAGAGAGAGGGTCCAGGCTCCAATGGTTAAAAACAAGAACGTAAGAACATAAGAACTCTTTATTGGGGAGGGGGGTGTGCTAAACAACTCATATAGGGTTTTGAGGGGTACTCGCAGACAAGGGCGGCTTTGGATAGGCGGAGGAGCTTTCGTCACGCAGCGGAGGGGTCCTCCCATTGGCTGGGAGGCAGCATGCATGAGGTGTTCACGCGCCGAGCATCAGTCCCTGACGCCAATGGGACTGGCCCGCTTGCCTGCTGTGGAGTTGTTTACTACCTTTTGGCTGCCCCAAGGTCACCCTGACCTTGCCAGCCTGTCAGCTCCTAGCATGGATCAGGCAATGCGGGGGCTGAGGCCAAACCTCCCCTACAGCATATGAACTGGCAATGTGCCTGCCCTGGCCTCCCATTCTTCCCCAATCGCTGGGTTCCTATTGGTCAGTTCTCCTGTCATTTAACAAGTGTTTCCGCATTGGCTATCCAGTTGTCAGTTATCCACGCTGCCCCCTCACCCAATCATGTCCAAGTTCCAAATACTTCCCCTCAGACCTCCCTCCTCTTTCCAAGACTCTGTTCTTATTGGATGTTTAATGGTTGCCAACTCACCCTCACCGAATCCCCTTTAAGTTTCCACCCAGTTATGAGTCCCTTCCCTAACTGACCATTTATAGGTCGTCTCTTTATAATAAATGGCTTCTTTGTTCACCCCCTTGCTGACTGCAGAGTGTGTGCTTGGGAGCCGTCGCCTCTTGGTTGGCAACCATTACACCACTATGTTTCTAAGGTCTTCACTAAGATCTCCTGTCTGACACAAAGAAATGAGAGAACTGATCATGCGGACTAATTGAATACATTCCAGTGTTTATAATCCCACTTCTCCTAAAGTATCAATCACGTGATAAATCATAGTATTGTGCTTCAATTTGTTGGTTGTATACAAGAAACACTGGACAGGTTTTGTTTCAAAATTAGGACAATTCCACATAAAGAGCCATGTGGGCTTCATGTCCAAGGAACTACTGTCATTATGATTTCATTGTATTCATTGCAAAAAAAACCCATTTTGCATTGAACTGTAAGAAATAGATATATATATAAAAGGATTCACTATCCTTTAATTCATTATCTTCCTTATGTAGAATGCAAATATAAATACTTGGACCCAAATCTTAAAAGTTTTTTACATGTATATTACAGACATGAACGGTTCCACTGAAATAAGTGAGACTGTTCACCCATGTTGTGAGTGCAGAGCTTTACCTACCAATATGGAAGGGCAAAAAGATGCTCTGATAAACAGTGAAAAGGAAAGTTATTTGCAAAATTATAAAACTGTTCTTATTCTTTGCGATATAACTGTGTTCATTCTTTGTGATATAACTGTATTCTTTGCGATATAACTGTATGTATTCTTTGCGATATAACTGTATTCTTTGCGATATAACTGTATGTATTCTTTGCGATATAACTGTATGTATTCTTTGCGATATAACTGTATTCTTTGAGATATAACTGTATTCATTCTTTGCGATATAACTGTATTCTTTGCGATATAACTGTATTCTTTGCGATATAACTGTATGTATTCTTAGCGATATAACTGTATGTATTCTTTGCGATATAACTGTATTCTTTGAGATATAACTGTATGTATACTTTGCGATATAACTGTGTTCATTCTTTGCGATATAACTGTATGTATTCTTAGCGATATAACTGTATTCTTTGCAATATAACTGTATTCATTCTTTGCGATATAACTGTATTCTTTGCGATATAACTGTGTGTATTCTTTGCGATATAACTGTATTCTCTGCAATATAACTGTATTCTTTGCGATATAACTGTATTCTTTGCGATATAACTGTATGTATTCTTTGCAATATAACTGTATTCATTCTCTGCGATATAACTGTATTCTTTGCGATATAACTGTATTCTCTGCGATATAACATTATATAACTCCCATTATAAATAAGAACATTGAAGTGACATAATTGCAGTTTTCCAGTACCTGAAGGGAGCCTGCCATAAAGCTGGAGAGGGACTTTTCACAGGGCCATGTAGTGACATGAATTCTAATTGAATGAGAGTAGGTTTAGATTAGATATTGGGAAGAAATTCTTTACTGTGAGGACGGTAAGACACTAGAACAGGGTGCCCAGAGAACTTGTGGGTGTCCCAGCTGTGGAAGTGTTCAAGGCCAGTTGGATAGGGCTCTGAATAACCTATTCTAGTGGAAGGTATCTCTGCCCATGGCAGGGGGTTTGGAGCTAGGTGATCTTCAAGGTCACTTCTAACCCAAACCATTCTATGAACTGTTCTAAAAACACGTGGAAATAGCACTTCAGACATGGTTTAGTGGTGAAGATGGCAAGGATTGGATCTCAGAAGTCTTGTTTAACCTAACAACTTTATGATTCTGCTACAAGGAAAATTAACTTCATCCCAGTCAAAACCAGCACAATAAAAAACTGTAGCAAGACTGACTCCAGGAACAGAATCACAAAGAATTCTGAGCTGGAAAGGACCCTTAAGTATCATCGATTCTGACTCATGAGTGAAAGGCGGATTGAACCCACAGCTTTAGCATTCTTAGCACTCAGCTCTAACCAACTGAGCTAACCCACTGATGCCATAGAACTATAGTTGCTTTGCAAAATAATAATTTGTGTGTTTAGTAGTGATTGGTCAAATTATTTTGTGCACAAATGCTTGAAATTAATAGCAAGCACATGTAAAACTTTATTCAGTGTGCCTCCAACATGAATGACACCTCATGCACTGGAATAAAATTACGTTTGTAGTTATGTACTTTGCATCCCAGCCTCTCTCCTTGGTCAACACAGGCCAGTTGTGAAATTTTTGTGACACATCCAGTTCTGTTTTAATGGGTAATACATTGATTTAATTTTCCCCGAGATGAGTCTGTTCTGCCCATTGCAGTAACTGGTTAGTGATCTCCCTGTCCTCAACCCACAAGCTTCTCCATTATATACTTTTCTCCTTGTAGAGGAGGGGGACTGAAAATTGAGTGGGGTCTTGTAGATGGCCAAGGTCAGCCCCCCACATCAACAAAGTTAACTGCAGAGGTAGAGGGCAGCAATTTTTGCACACCAAAGAAAGTATTTGAGTCCATTCTTGTAATCTGGGCTATCAATCACAACACAAATCTTGTAAAACTATGTAATTTGAAAAACCTTTTTTCTCTTCAATACTGAGAAAAGTTTTGGGATGTGCAGTCATTCAAAGCTGATGTATAAAATAGCTCATTCAGGTAGTTAATAAGGCAATACCACTAATGGCTCTAAAAGACTGCAACCTTTTGAGTGTTCTCAGCATTAGCAAGCAATTTCCAGGAGACTGTTCCTAGGGAATTTAATTACCACAACAGAAACGACTTTGGTTTTTATAAATCATTTCTTCAAGGAAAAAGTTTTCAGCTCACAGGTGATATTTACTGAGCCAACTAATATGCTGTAAAATTAGAAGTAAAGAATTACAGAACGGATGAGTGACGCATTTGAAGGGCCATATTCTGATATGAACTGTCGATTTTTCCCAGTCCATCAACTGGAAGATTATGTCTCAATTATGCACTCCTACATCCACTTCAGTAATTAATAAACTTTGTCACTATGCACTTAGGGATTTACTATTTTCAGGGTTACCTTGATGGCTAATCTCTCTTGAAAGTGCAATTCCATGGGGGCAATTTAAAAACTTCTAATGCTGAAACAGATCATTGACAAAAATTGCATAATCTCAAAGATGTGTGCTAATTAAAACTATGAAAATGTCCAAGGAGTAAATGCCTCCACAAATCTGAGGGCTTCGCAAGGAAACATAAGTTGTTGAAAACAATCTCATAAATACAGCACAATGAGGCATTGGCCTTAGACTGAACTCAAATCAGCAATTTTGCCAAAGGAAAAGATTTCTCTGATAACAGGCAATTTGAAAGCCAATTAACATATGAATTGCAAACAGGACATGCAATAAAATCTCACTGTCCTATTGAAAAATAATAAAACTGGAAAACTTTGCAATAAAACCTAAAGTGGGAAGGAGCTGCTGTTTGGCTGGTCTAGTGATGATCCTGGTATACAGAAGGTGAGGCAGGGCTTTCCCTGTTCTCAAGGCTGCAAAGGCTAACCTGGTATCAAAGTCCAGGTAGGACTCTATTGTTGTCTTAAGAGACTGCAGAAAAGAGGACTTCAGACAACTTAGTGTGTGAGATAAGATCAAAAGGGTAGGTCCTTTAATTCCAGGCCTGAGACCTACAGGAATACATACCCATGTGCGTCCCCGAACATTGGTCCCGTGGTTTTGATAATAATGTCCATCCAATCCCCATTCACCCATCCTCAGTTCTGCCCCATCCCACCCCCTGGCACACCCTGTCAGGAATTGAATCTGGAGGAGTCTGGAACCCTTCCTTCATCTTCTTCATCTTCATAGCACGTAAGGGTTCTTGCAGTCCTTCCAGTGTTCTGGTCTAGGAGGTCACTCTGCCTAAGTTTATGTCTCCTAGTGCAGACTTTAAGATGTTTTTCAGCACTTCTACCTTGAAAAGGAGACTAAACATCTAATGGATTTTTGAGGGATTGATATGGGTGTGGGGTTGTTGTGTCTAAACATTGAACTTAAGCTACTAGGAATACTGGTTACACTAAAATCTACATTCACTACAATTACTTAAAAAATCTTATAAAAATTAAAAAACAAAATCCCTCTGAGGCTTTGCTATTAACTAAGAGGTATGGGAAGAGCCAAGAATAGGAATGTATCTAAACACTGCTACCTCTATCTGGAATGACCTCAAAATAACTTCAGCTTTGGGGAACTTAGAGTAAGAAAGAAAATATATTTAGGTCTTGTGAGAAAGCAAGAGTGTCCAAGGAGGAGTCATTACTTGCAGCCACATTAATGTCACTCTATGAATGTAAGATGGCTGAAGGGTAACACCACACGTGTGTGAAGGCAAATACATCAGTATCCCCAGCAATTTAACACTTAAAAGATGGGTCATGTATTTTGAGCAGATCAAACAAGACAGTTGAAATGGCTTTAGTCACAGAGCTCAATCAGCCCAAGATGTAAACTCTGAAATTCCTCACCACTTAAGCAGTCCAAATCTTTTAGTACAGTTGCATTGAATGTCATTTGCACTGTCGTATCAGGCAGATGCTTTATTTTCAGAGCAGAAGAATGAAGGCAGCTTGCAACAGAGGGATTAATTCTGGCTGCAAGTACATATTTGTGCCATACTTTCCAGGGGATGATTCAGAAATGTACTTAGTTTATGTGAGCAAAATTATCCCACCACTATCAATACAGCCATTTGATAGGAGACAATCTTGCCTGAAAAAAATATGTCTTTTTAATGTCTAACACAGCCTTATATTAAACCAACTCTTACTTATTATACTGGTGATTTAAAAAACATCAAGTTAGTTCCTTCTTCCATCTTTATTGTTGGGCTTTCTATCATGCTGTTGTAAAATAGAATTCCAATGTGCTATTTTTCATGCCAAAAGGAAGCAACCAACAATTAAAACCCTTTGGTTATTGCACACTGCCAGTTTCAGCCATAGTTCAGCTACGCAATAATTAATATTTATGTTTGTGCTTGATTTGAATTAATAAAACAGATATACATACATAATATTGTGGCTTTGTTTAAGAACAGGGATTTTGTGCAAAAGTCATGATGTTTGCATTTCAAGATGTGATACTTGTATGGCAGACAATGGTTGGAAACAAAACACTATTGCCATTATTTTTTTTTCTGTTTAATATACATAAGCATTGCACTGTGAATATTTGCATCGTACCATGACAGAAGGTCGATGCTCTGCTATGGGACTGCAGATCTTATCAGTTCTTCAAGCAAATATAAAACATACTACCATCACGTTAAAGTGTGTAACATTTGTAGTATGCATGAATAGAACAGTAGTTATCAGTAAAATCTACGTAATTTAGTTGGTTTTTTTTCTTCTATTTTCAGAAATGTTGGTTATTGATTAGTGAATTTGCTCATATGTGAGAATCTCCAAGACAGTGTTTCAGAACTGCAGTAAGCAGATCTAGAAAATACACCAATCATTTCATGATGCTGTAAGGCTGGCACCTCATATATATGCCAAGGTTCTGACATTTCAGGCTGTAATGCAAATTTCAAGATGAATGTTTAAACAAGCTAGTTCAGGTTCTGACAGTAGTCTAACTCTCAAGGAGCAAAGATCAGCTTCAGATTTCTTTACATATAACTTTGATACCCTGTAGTCTGAGGACAATGTACATCATGTGATTATTTTACAGGCAAATTTGGCTACATAAACACATCTTGGGATCAGTTTATCAAGTGCTTGCATTAAAAAATCAGCTTCCCATTTACTTCCAGCTTCAAGATGTTTGTAAACACTTCCATGCTTTTGAAACTGGTCAGCATTAGGCACCAAAATGCCTGGACCATCTTGTGCTTTATTACTCATTTTTGCATTAAATTTATTCACTAATGGCACTTCAAAATTATTTTTTAAAACCTACAGACTTCCTTGGTGGAAGAACAGACCCTGCAAATCTTCTGATGGTCAGCATAGAAAAAGATTTTTGACGTAGGACTTATTGGTGCAAAAATTACTGAATGTGGGAAGAAAGTCTGCAGGTAATACCATTGGCCTGGATAACTTTCTCATTGATTTTTTGAGTTATTTTTCTGTACTTAATTTACGCACTTTTACTGGAAGCCTTTAAAAGTAATCACAGCTCAAGGTTAGCTGCCAAATGGATTGAAAATTGAGCTTATATCACTGCACTCCTTTTGGAGACAGATTGCTCTTCTGCAATACACCCAGCTTTATATTAAATAGTCCTGAGTAGCTGCTAAAGTTCTTGTGTTTATTATAGACTCTGTTCTCCTAGACAGCCTATGTGTAACCACATTTTTTGTTAGTAAAGGCATTTTATAATAGCTTTCTTCCTGATAGAGCACCACTGAATCACTCTGTGACAAACTCTTCATAAAAGAAGTTTCTACATGGTTCAATTGAGTCTACTTGTTTTCAATACTTCCAAAGCTGTATATGGAGACTTATTACACTGAATAACATTTCTCTGGAAGTGCCTAATAAATATAGTGTGGTCTTGCTTGCTCCTGCACTACTATAACATTGAATAATTTTATTTTACCCTTTGGAAGGAAGCCCAAGAGACAAGACTTCCTTGCAGCTTATCCTCTTTGTTGGATTTTTAATAATTTTGTAACTATCAATAGTCAGTGAGAATGAATTTGACAGATATCAGTTGGTCTTCCTGAAACACTAATATTTGATCTCTAGAAGCTTCATCTTCTAGCCAAATGCCATGGAGCATAGATGTATATAATGTACAGTTACTTTTCTAACAAGCTACTAAGAGTTGAATGAGGTAGCTTAAGGAGTCCCTAACACACAGTTCTGGATAATACCAGATATCAGTGTATCACTTATCACTAGATGATTCAGGTAAAGGATGCTTACAGGAAAAAAATATTGTTTCTTGGACTTCCTTTACCTGATTTATTTCTTACTGTTAACAAATTCTAAGAATATATAATCCATTTCATTCTGCTGCCTACTTGTTATGGGTTCCCCTAGGTGGGCCTAGATTTGGGCTCTGAAGTCAGGACTAGGCCGAAGCTGTCAGATGACTTGAGCTGGGCTGAGCTGACAGCTGACCTCTTCTAGCCAGTAAGTTTGTATTCCATACCACATTATGGCATCATCTCCAGGGAAGTAGGAACCAGTGTGGGAGTGGTTAAGGCAGTCACTTCTCAACCCTCCTCTTGGGAGGACGCACGATGCTGTCCCAGGGGGGATGGAGAGGACCAGGCCCACCACTGGCCCACAGGGTACCTCAGGAAAGTAAAATGTGTTGTTCTGGGTATCTCCTTTCTGCTTGGGTTTGTCTCCCTGGGGAATAAGCTTCTTCTTAAGTAATGTGTAGTTAGGACAGTAGAATTTGTGTGTTTGTTAAGATGTTGAGGTGGGGAATTTGTTGTTGCAGACTTGTGTGAGTGTATATTTGTACTCTCTTCTAATTGTCTCTTTCTTTCTGTGAAAAAATATATGTAGATTTAGTATAAATGCAGTTTGAAGTGTTTTTTTTTTCTTTCCCTTCTCTTTTCCTCCCTTTCCCTGCTGTTAGGAGGGAGGCTTTTCTCTCTGTGCTTGGGGGGGTTGGCAGTTGCTTATCTCAAACCAAGACACTACTTATTACCATGTAAACTATACAATCTTAAACAGTATTATAACAGGCTTAGAGCCAAACATTGTTGTGCACAATATGGTTTGTGTAATTTTTATTTTTTAAATTTTGCTAAGATCTCTCTTTCTTTTGGCTGTAAGCAGGTTCAATGCTTGTATTACAGATTCCAGGTAGATGCTTAAGAATATAAGGAATAATCTCTCAGTATACATCTAATATCAAGATACACTAATTTCTCATATTTTTTGGTCTTAAGGTGCTATTTATATAGTTTTTGTTCTCTTTTATTGAAAATAATACATATGACCCCTACGTAGGCATATAATTTTATGTACAGACTTAAAAGCAAAAACTCTACAGAAGGTTCTTCCTCTCAAACTGAAAATTTTCATATCATATCAGATGTCTCAAATGTCTGATACATTATAAATCATGTGATAGGACAAGCATCAAGTGTATCAGGCCATTTATGTACTAGTAAATTTTTAGGATTAGTCACGTGAATTTCAAATTTCGTCTTAGTTCTAAGTTAGAAACTGTTAAACTTTACAGTAGAATAATATACATCACATTTTTTGAAAATAATTTTCAGACATTAAAATGCTTCAACTTTCTTACCTAATGCAAATGTATATGCAGAATAATTTATTATCTCATCTTTAGTTAAAATGCTTTTTAAATAAAAGAGAAGCAAATATAATGTGCTGAACACAGAGTAGAATATTAATACATATTATCTAAAACATATTTTGTCAAAATGGTTTTATAAATAATGACACAGGCACAGACAGATCTATCACACATTGTGTGGCTGTCTACATTCACAAGTTCCACAGACACATTTGTCACTATTCCTCCTTTCTATATTGTGTATGAAAGGTAAATAACACCTCAGTCTGTTTTTCCCAACTCCACTTCCTCTCCTAAAATCAACCCTTGTCACTCAAAACTTTGGGCAAAGAAGTCCAGCTATATGTTTCAGGCAGTTTTAGGATTTGATATATCAGAGCTACCTTTGAGTAGATACTCCAACAAAATTGCTCAAAAATACAAACCAAGTGTTTTCACTTGCTTCACAAACCAACAGTGTGTTCCCGTATTTTGGATGACTTGGCAATCCAAAGTCTACTCTCTTAAAAGCTAGAATATATTGTTTTAGGCTGATTGCAACTGCAGACAAGATGAAGAGTCTACCATATTATTTCAAAATAAAATTGCACATCACTTCACAGAGGAAAAAAACAAGAAGGAATACATGCTTGTCCTAGTTCAGCAGGAGGGACCAGCTAACCCTGTGTGGGGGTGATCAAAGCTGTGTATTCCACCCCCTCTATTCATTCCCCAAGGACAATGGGCCATTAGCAGCAGCTGCCCAGGGAGCCATTATCACCTTCACACCCAGCCTGAGGGGGCGGAGCTGCCAATGGGCCATCAACAGTTCAACACCCCCTGGCTCCCAGAGTTAATCACCCATTGTGTGAGTCCCCGCCCAGGGGGAGGGACTGGGTGCTCCCTGAGGGTACATAAGTGGTGGGTAAGAGGACTTTGGTAACTTCTCGTCAGATCCAGAGGAGCAGCAGGACCTCGACAGGAGGAGATCCCCGCTCTCGCCCAGACCACAGCCCTCGCCTGCACCAACAGGTTTTTCTTTTCCTTTTGCTCTGGACTTGGGGGAACCACAGGGGTCTCAGCACAAGGGCAAACAAACCCCCTTGGGTTTGTGCCCCGGACACTGGGTTATACTGCTGGGGTTTTGTGAGTTGAAAGCAATTTCCCTTTTGTGTCAGTGTTGTTATTGTAATATTATTATTAAATTTTAGCTCTGACTTATAATCTCTCTCTTGTGGTGAGTTCATTTCCCCTGCTGGTTTGCCTTTAAATCAGCACAATGCTCTAGTTATCAAATCCTTTGGAATTATTTTCCTGTATCGCATTTGAGTATCGCTGCTACATAGAAATATATATGGTAAAGCAGACATTCTTGTTTGTGGTATGCAAAATAAAGCTTTGTTTAATTACTCAAAAGACTGAGTTTTGAGGGAAAGAATCCAACACCAATCTGCTGGAAAGGAGTCTTTAAGAAAAAAGAACAATCAAATCACTGAAGCGTACTTGCCAACTAGCAAAAATCAGTTTTGCCGGTCCAGCATAAGATGTTGGTATTGCATCTCTTGAACAGTCAATCCAGTTAATGTGTTTTGTAGAAAAAAAAAATGTTAGGGTCCTCAGAACTGCCAAACAAACAACAAAAAAACCCCAAATGAAATCAAACCAAACAAAACAAAAAAAAAAAACAAACAACAAACAAACCACCCCAAACCTGTTAACAAAAAACGAATCATGGTAAGAATGATGGAAAAAAGAAAAGGAGAGAGAGGAGAAGAGGATAAGAGACATCTGAGAAAAATTAAAAAAGAACCAAACAGGTGGTACAGAATACTACTGGGCAAATTCTCTACACTTTGTAATGTGACAAAAGATAATGTAGTTCTAGGGATGTAGTTTCCTTTGCCAATAGAACTAGAGAAAATATTTAGGTACTAAAGATGGAAAGTTAAAATAGAAGAGGAGAGTATATAAAGGAATATATGAGTGAGTGTATATATATACATATATTTATATGCAAATTTTTATCAGAATAAGAATTTTTCTAAGCATCATTCCACAGATAGATGAAAGGCATGCTGAAGAAGGATAAACATTAGTAGAAACAGAATCAAGTGCTTCCTAATCTGAAGGTAGTACCCAGGTTAGTATCCAAAATTCGGTGTTTTCTCAGTACTAAGCAGCCAATTATTTTAGTGTGAACAAAAATAAGTAACATTTTAGTGCACTTGGTAGTGTACAGATATACCTGTACGGTATACTTCTACAAATCTGTGTAGATTACTGCAGATCATCTGAGCTGACTTAGTTTTGGACACCTTCTCTAAACCATACTGCCTAATTATCTTGGTGCTTTCCAGTAGGCCAAGCTCCCGTCTGTGGCACAAATATATGTGCCAGTGATGCAATGTGATTGCATGCTCATCTGGCACATCCTCAAAGGCAGCAGTCTGAATGCACAGTTCCTGTGCGCTTCATTCAGCTCCAGGACCTGGAATTGAATCATAGAATTATAGAATCATGTAGATTGGAAAAGACCTTTAAGATCATCAGTTTTGTGTGGAGCATGCCTTGAACATGCCGGCCATGGCATCCTGGTAGAAGCCTATCTGCACAACACCCTGCTCATTGCTGACAGGCTGGCCAAGGACACGGCGTCCTTGAAGGGGTATGACTGTTAGGTAAACAACCACAAGGTTGGGGCAGACCAGTCCTCAACAGTTCCAGTTCCTCGTGGCTGCTTGTGTGGGTGTCACCCTCTGCCCAATCAGCATAGCCACACGGGTGCGTGGACAGTTGTAGCTGGCCAATCGCCAGTTGTTATTGTGTGCATGATCGGTTCAAGAAGTTATATTAGCCCTGTTCATAGAATCATAGAATCGATTGGGTTGGAAAAGACCTCCAAGATCATCGAGTCCAACCCTTGGTCCAACTCTAGTTCATTTACTAGATCATGGCACCCAGCACCACACCCAATCTGTGTTTAAAAATCTCTAGGGATGGTGAATCCACCACCTCTCTGGGCAGCCCATTCCAATGCCTGATTACTCTCTCTGTAAAAAATTTTTTTCTGATATCCAACTTAAATTTCCCCTGGCAGAGCTTAAGCCTGTGCCCCCTTGTCCTATTGCTGAGTGCCTGGGAGAAGAGACCAGCCCCCACCTGGCTATAACTTCCCTTCAGGTAGTTCTAGACAGTGATGAGGTCACCTCTGAGCCTCCTCTTCTCCAGGCTAAACAACCCCAGCTCCCTCAGCCTCTCCCCATAGGGCTTGTGCTCCAGTCCCTTCACCAGCCTTGTTGCTCTTCTCTGGACCCGCTCCAGCATCTCAATATCCTTTCTGAACTGAGGGGCCCAGAACTGAACACAACACTCAAGGTGTGGCCTCACCAACGCAGAGTACAGGGGAAGGATCACTGCCCTGGTCCTGCTGGTTACGCTATTTTTGATACAGGCCAGGATCCCATTGGCCTTCTTGGCCACCTGGGCACACTGTTGGCTCATGTTGAGCTTCCTGTCAATTTGTTTCTTAATAAAGTTTGAAGCATTGACCATATCTCTGTGAGAATTCATCAGTGACTTCCGTGCTGGAACCCGGGTCCGTGGCTGGGGGCAACCCGCAAAGAAGGAGAGAGTCTCCCGATTAAGCTCCCTCTTCTCCCTCGCCTTTTTCGCCCAACAGTTTTGACCATGTCTAAATATACTAAAGCACATGCTAATGAAATGCAACTCAGTCTACACATTTACTTCCAGATAGAGAGTTTAATTTACTTCAGCTGAGAAATAAAATGCTTGTGAACTTCAGTGAAGGCAAAGAACTCCTGAAATTCCATCTTCAGTATTTTCGGTTATTAAGATGGACTGCAGCAAAAATACTATGAGGCCAATGATGCAATTTAAATTTAAAGTACATAATTTATTTGCCATTTAGGATGTCTCGTACAGAAGAATTTTCTAATAGAAACTTTAAGACAAAGAAAAATACTTTTTTTCATAAAAAGTACAATTACTTTCACTGCCACAGCAGTTCTCAGCACACAAGTGAATTTGATCATATTCAATCCTATCCTAAAAGATACCACATAATCAAACTCAAGAATGGCAGCAATAACATTGCCTGATAGATGCAGTGGTAGGGCTCAGGAAATTCCTCAAACTGCTAAATCTCACATGAATACATATGTAAACTTGTTTTTCCTACAAGCAATTGTTAACAGGCAGCCACACACAGAAATCCTAATTAGACCTTTATTTTGTCTTAATATATGCCTTCAGTGCTTAGACAGCTTTTTGTATGTGTTCAGGGTTAAATTCTGCTATTTTCCTCTAAGTTTCTGCTCTTCTCATTCTGCTAAATTCATATGTAGTTAATCCATCGATAGATTCATAAATTTTATTTCTGATAGATCAATGTTTTTAATGGATTGTAGCACACATGTGCACCTACCTCTTCCCCAGCCTTTCTGTAGCCAAGCATTGCTGATCTGTGCTGTTTTCTGCATCCAGTTCCTATAGGAACATTTTAAACCTGCACCACTAAATGTTCCTTGATGAAGTTGTTCCTCTTTCCCTAGACCTTTTCCCATCTCTCCTTTTATTATGCCCCTAAAGTAAAAAATGTTGATATTTTGAGCTCCCCAGGTTTCGGCACAGAGTCAAAGACGTGACCTCCATGGGAGTATGGTCAGTGCTCTGATTTATTGTTTACATTACACACACACATATCACATATTTTCTGAGTCCACGAATAGTACAGGAATATCATTGGTCAATGGCTAGGACGTGCTACCAGCTGGATTGGTACTTTTCTCAAAGCTATGCCCTTCTATATCAATTTTACCTGCTGCTCCCAACGGCTGCCACATTCTTTCTATGGTTTACTGCTCTTCTTGAAGCAGGCTCAAAGATGCAGGGGCCCCGTTTCCCTCTCCATGGCCTGGGTTGTGCACAAAAACTTCTAAGTTCAAATTTCGTCCTACATGCCCCTAAGCCTGAAATGTTCTCATTAACTCCATTACTAAATTCTTCAGGTAACAGAGGGTAGGTTATTATCTGTCGCCTCCCAGTTCAAGCCTTACTTTACCTTGGAAACCGTCTGACTTGTCAGACCTAGTTTGGGGCTTGCTACACCACTGTCACAGCAGGGCCCAAAGGAGTTAGGAGGAAATGCACTGGGCCAGGTGTCACCAGACAGGATAATTTGTCATATTCATAAAGGTACTCTTACAGTAGGAAAACAAAGGAAGAAGTAGGCTGAAGGGATATCTAGGCATTCTTCATTAACAAAAAAATAAAATAAAATAAAAAGAGCCAGTAAAAGAAACTGGGATGTGATGACTCTGTTTCAGCTCCATTGGGCTGACTGCCACAGTGTTTGGTGTAGTGGCTGTAACTGGAGTTCCAGGCAGTTAGAAGACACTTTAGTGGTTCTATGAACCAACACTCAATGCCTTTCAGAAGAACAGCTATGTTTACACAGCATGGAAGAGCCACAATGAGTTAGGACTCAACCCTTCTACTGCCAGTGGACCAGGTGGTTCATTGCCAGTGTACATGTAGCCATGCCTGCTGTAGTTGTGCCACTTTGGTATCTGGAGACTTATGTCTCCTCTTTCTGACATGCTGGTAACATCATCAGGGAAAAGGAAGCGGAGGGAAGATACAGAGCAGCAAGTACTTTGGGGCACCAAATCTTAACATTTCTTTGTTGTATGTCTTGCAAACACTGTCCTTGAGTCCACTCTTGCACACAGCCCCACTTCCCTCATGTGCCAACCAAGTTTTGGCTACCCAGACAGAAATCTGACAGCAGACTGAGGAATGCTGCCAGGACATGGAAGGATGTTGTCTTCAAGTATGTCATCTGTAACTAGAAGTCTGCCTTTGCTGGTTGGAACTGTTACTTACATGTGTATGTCATCCTGTTTTGTGCTCTGATACAAGGGGCCTCTGCAGGACTGGTGAGCAAAAGGTCTATATTATCACAAGGGTGATATGCCCATTCCTGGCTGTATGTAAATACTTATGGCAGTCTTTCCAGATGAGAGATCCTTCTTTCTAATATACAATCACTTTCTGGGCTCTTAATGGGTACAGATTTCAGCTATGACAGTATGAAATCACCAGGGGAGCAAGGAGTACTCTGCTACTGCAGCCATAGCAAGCTGAGGGTGACACATATGATGACTCAGATAGCACAGCCCGTTTTCAGTTCTGTCTAAAGTGAACCAAGTAACATTTGTCTCCCAGGTGTGCTTCAGGGATTGTTGGGAAGGGCAGAAAAACTTGCCACTCTTTTGAGTTAACCTTGGACCCTTCTCCTATGGCAGTTTTGCTGAACCCCTGAGTGGCCACAAATGGAAGAGGCCTGGAATGCAGCTTACTTCTCCAGCAGCCAAGGCAAAAGCTAAAGACAGGTGCAGCTGAAGTGTAGAAATGATAGCTGTCATACTCCTGCTGAAAGTGTAGGCCAAGACTCAAGTGTACAGGGTTTTCTGAGGGAATGAATTTCAAGTAGGAAGACTGCAAACTTTGTATGTGTGTGCACTTTACACAGGAAGCTGCAGATAATCTCTGTCTCTTCTGTATCAATTACTCCTTGATGCCTTTTACTGATACCAGATCGGAGCAGATTTTTAAAAAGATTCTGTTTCAGGCTACAAATAGTCCAGCTTTGTTCACGGTTAGTAATCCTGGTAGGATCTCAGACTTAAGGGAAACTACACGTGATGAAAAAGTATCAGAAAGTGGTTACCTTAGAAAGCATTCTCAGGAGAACTAAACTGATGGCATCTCTCTATCACATCAAATCAAAAAGGCAAGCAATATAGGGTTTGCTTACTTCCTCCTGTCCAGTGCAGAAAACAGACAATTTTATTTTATTCCATTTCTTAAGCCCTCTACCTTGTTGTCTTGGTTTGAGATAAGCAACTGCCAACCCCCCCAAGCACAGAGAGAAAAGCCTCCCTCCTAACACCAGGGAAAGGGAGGAAAAGAGAGGGGAAAGAAAAAAAACACTTCAAACTGCATTTATACTAAATCTACATATATTTTTCACAGAAAGAAAGAGACAATAACAATTAGAAGAGGGTACAAATATACACTCACACAAGTCTGCAACAACAAGTTCCCCATCTCAACTTCTTAACGAACACACAAATTCTACTGTCTTAACTACACATTACTTAAGAAGAAGCTTATTCCCCAGGGAGACAAACCCAAGCAGAAAGGAGAGACCCAGAACAACACAATTTACTTTCCTGAGGTACCCTGTGAGCCAGTGGTGGGCCTGGTCCTCTCCATCCCCCCTGGGACAGCATCGTGCGTCCTCCCAAGAGGAAGGCTGAGAAGCGACTGCCTTAACCACTCCCACACTGGTTCCTACTTCCCTGGAGATGATGTCATAATGTGGTATGGAATACAAAGTTACTGGCTAGAAGAGGTCAGCTGTTAGCTCAGCCCAGCTCAGGTCAGCTGACAGTTTCAACCTAGTCCAAACTTCAGAGCCCAAATCTAGGCCCACCTAGGTGAACCCATAACACTTGTCCCTACATAGCTATGATCAGTTAAAAATACCAAAATATGCACTGATACTCAGAAGTTTTTCATCTTGTATTGTTACTCATTTTTATTGTTTATCAAGTGATCATTAGGCATAAACTTTACCCATAGGAGTAGTATAGTTGAAGGTCTTTGAGGCAGAACAACTGTGAAAACACATTTTTGTTAAGATATCATGAACACACCAAATGTCTTAAAAATATAATGGAAAGGCAAACAATTCTTTCAGCGTGCTGACATTGGCAATATGAGCATTGACTCCTGAATACAGCATTTCTGCAACTTCCTAGCTGCTGCTGGAAGGTAAATGAGAAGAATAGAACATGACATGAATTCTTGATGATGAGAACATGAACACTGAATACATATAACATAGTAATCTCAGTGAACATTCATTGAAGAAGGAAAAGATGTCCTTTTTTGCCCTTGTAAAGATATAAAGCAGAGACATAAGATCTGTTCATCTCACTTTTAAGAGAGAGTAGGACACAAATATGGTGGGCTCCTGTTATCCGAACAATTCTTTCACCACATCTAGCTTACACTTAATTTTTATTTTTAAATGCCAAATGTATCCTGACAGCATATTTCAAAATCATATCTTCATTGCAGATTTCATTGCAATAAAAGATATACTCTTAATAGGTGCTAGAGTGTGCTGGTTTAAAGGTGAACCAGCAGGGGAATTGAACTCACCACGAGAGAGATTATAAGTCAGAGCTAAAATTTAATAATAATATTACAATAACAACACTGACACAAAAGGGAAATTGCTTTCAACTCACAAAACCCCAGCAGTATAACCCACTGTCCTGGGGCACAAACCCAAGGGGGTTTGTTTGCCCTTGTGCTGAGAACCCTGTGGTTCCCCCAAGTCCAGAGCAAAAGGAAAAGAAAGACCTGTTGGTGCAGGCGAGGGCTGTGGTCTGGGCAAGAGCGGTGATCTCCTCCTGTCGAGGTCCTGCTGCTCCTCTGATCCGACGAGAAGTTCCCGAGGTCTTCTTACCCACCACTTATGTACCCTCAGGGAGCTCCCAGTCCCTCCCCCTGGGCGGGGACTCACACAATGGGTGATTAACTCTGGGAGCCAGGGGGTATTGAACTGTTGATGGCCCATTAGCAGCTCCGCCCCCCCTCAGGCTGGGTGTGAGGGTGATAATGGCTCTCTGGGCAGCTGCTGCTAATGGCCCATTGTCCTTGGGAATGAATAGAGGGGGTAGAATACACAGCTTTGATCACCCCCACACAGGGTTAGCTGGTCCCTCGTGCTGAACTAGGACATAGAGTCAAGTACCATCTTGTGTTTAAGATACTTAAAGATTTTTCTTAAGCTAACAAAACAAAGTTCAGATTGCTTCAGGTGGACTTTCATGAATTATATGTTCATGTTTGCTACATCCCTTCTAGGAAACTACAATTCTTTATCTTGTTATGACTTGTGGTGTACTTTGATTTATTGGTGACAATGCTGATAATGCTGTGCTAACTATTATGTGTTCTAAAATGGCAAAACTCTTATGTTTCAGTCCAAATCAAGATTAATCACAAGGAAGAGTGACTAATTTACAAAACTTTATATTTTATTTGACTATGTTGTAATAAATTCAGTTCTCAAACATGGAAAAAAGCACATGATATTATCCCTAATTTTATATTCCCCAATAGTCTGTTTATATTAAAATAACAGAGGGATTTACAATCTAATTATAATAAATTTCATAAGCCAGTATGCACATGCTGTTCACACAGTCAGTGCTTTGAGAGGGAAATCTGTTCTACAGATACCATTAATTGTAAGAGAAGTAGTTTCTTGTTAAATTGGTCAATGAAGCAAACTCTTTTCTTCCTGCTAACAGTGATCCCAAAGGAAAAAAAAAGGAAAAAGGCAAGGCAGGGAGGGGAGAGAGAGAGAGAGGGGGGAGAGAGGGGGGAGAGAGAGGGGGGAGAGAGGGGGAGAGAGGGGGGAGAGAGAGGGGGGAGAGAGGGGGAGAGAGGGGGGAGAGAGGGGGGAGAGAGAGGGGAGGGAGAGGGGAGGGGAGGGGAAGGGGAGGTGAGAGGAGGGGAGGCGAGGGATTTATATATGCAATCTATATTTACAGGATATATGTATTAGGTACATGTGTGTGTATATATATATATATATATATATATATATATATGTATATAACCCTAAGATAAAAGCAAATGGAAGTGAGATTAAATCAGACAAAAACTGATGAAGCTCATCAGGTTTCCTAGTTTAGAATAAAGATTCTAGGCAAGATTTGTAACTTCTACATAAATATCCTAAACTCTGCATTTTTTTAACGATAAGGAAGAGTTCCATGAAGGTCTTGCAATCAGAACCATGTTATAAGAAAAAGAACACACCATACATATGGAATTGCAATAAATAAAACCACAGTAAATAAGAAGTTATTGTTGGTCAACCTTATCTAAATAACACAGACGAGCCTTACAAGGAAGTTAGAAACATTGTACAAAAACTTCTTTGTATTTATCTCTTTCCTCTAGAGTTGCTCTCCTCTGCAAAGCCAAAGATGCTAAGTATTGATTACTTCATTCTGCTGATGGAAAAGGGTAAAGGAAGAAAAATTCACTTCATTGTCTAAACATTAGAGTATAAAGCATAGGCAGAACTCAAAGTTTATTATTTGGACAAAGCTGCAACCTCACTGGCACCACAAACATTCATGATAAGTAACAAAATTGGCATTTAAGAGCACAAATACAGAACTAAAAATGGAGGAAGTGTTAAACATTAAGAATTATGTATTTGTTGTAAAGAACATAATGATAAACTACTTTTTGTTCATTCGGGGTTTTGGGGGATGAATATAGAAAGAAAAGAGTAAAGACTTGCAGTGCTGAAGAGCCCAAGAGCCTCTTTTAAATGGTTGTACTGCAGGTAGGAAATTAGATGTTTTTCGAGACAGAAAAAGTGAGAGCTAATGATAAGGGGTAACATTAATTATCCAGTGCCTATTAGAAAGCAACACAGACACAACTTCTAAGAGAAGTTAGAGAATACTGGGGAGAATGTGAAATTGGAAGCAGTTTAGGAAAAAACTGTCTCCAGTCTCAATTGACAGGAAATGGCTGAGGATTAGAAGGTGGAAGGTACTGGGAATGGTCACAGGACATTTAGGTTCAAAATTCTTAGGAAAAAGAAAGAAAGGGCCTGAAATAATAACAATAGTTTTATTTGGGGGTGGGGATGGGGGGTTGAGGATTTTTATTTTCAGAAGTTTCCATCAGTTTCGGAACTGGATGAATGACATAGTAAGACTTTCCTTAAAAACAAGTAACTCACAGAAAATGAGAATAAACAGAAATAGAGAAACAGCAGAAAGCTGTACAAAAATACAATATATCTAAATTAGGATTTCTGTTAGACTGGGAGAGGAAGAAAGGATGCGATTTCAAAAATGGTATAGTTTCCATTGCCATATTATTTTTCTCTTTGTGACAAGACAGCAAGTGTAGTTAATGCTAATACTGAAACTTAAATCCAAATGACATGGGAAAAGGTATTTAAATATATTTGATGCAATTAGACGGGTCAGGGCAAGGGTGGAGGAAAGGAATGAAACCTTGAGCACTTACTGAAATACACAAAGTAGAATCTTGAATCGCAAGTCATTATCTTTGAGATGTCGTAGGAGAGAGAATTCCTAGGGGACTGAGGAAGGGCAAGGCTAGGAAAGGTAAGACTTGAGAAAATGCTGACCAGTCACAATATTTTCAGCATGTGGAAAGGCACTAGGAGAAGTTATTAAACAGCCAATTTAGAATCACTCTACAGGACAATAAAAAGGTGACAAAAAACAGCCAATGCAGCTGTCTCAAGAGTAAATCATGTCAAAACAATCTAATTTTCTCCTTTGACATAGTAACTTTCAGTATAATGGGTAAGAAGGAAGTAGAAGATGAGATCACTTTACTTTAATAAGGCGCAGAGAAGCCAGAAAAAAATATAGCCTTATAGGCCCAGACTGAAAAAAAGCTTTAAATAATATTGAGGCTATACATGCTAACATAAGGGATGAAATTACTGCCCAACATAATATATAAGCAAAACTTAAGCCTAGGCCCTCCTAAGCTCAACCAGTAAACCGTTCCCTGTTTATGTCCTCCGGTTTCAGTTGAAAGTGGTTTTTTATTGCAGGTTTTGAAGATTAATTGAAGATAAGCTGTGGTTAGAAAATGTATTTGACTTGTAATCACAAGGAGGCTGAGACAAATTCTTTTAAGTATCATAAGAAATAATATCTATTTTTTTTTATTAATTGTTAGGAAAAGTGACTCTTGCATAACCTCAGCCAAGATTAGTAACAGAAACTATCCAGAAGGAGGCAAAAGGCATGAGCAGCTTCTGCAAACAACCCATTATTAACAGTTCATCAGAAATAATGTAGAGGGTGTAGAATAAACAGTTTTGATTGCACCCACACAGTGGTAAGCTAGTCCTGGCCACTGTAACTAGGACAAACCATCTATAATCCTTCCCTTTTCCACTGATGTAGTCACTCCATCATAGAAGGCCATTAGGTTGGTTAGGTAGGACTTCCCCATGGTGAAACCATGCTGGCTGTCTCAAATCCTCTCCCTGTTCTTCATGTGCCTTAGCAAAGGTTCTAGGAGGATCCATTCTATGATCTTCCTGGGCATAGAGGTGAGGGTGACACATCAGCAGTTTCCAAGGTCCTCCCTTCTACCCTTTCTAAAGATGGGTGCAATGTTCATCCTTTTTCAGTCACTTGTGACTTCACCTGACGGCTGTGACTTTTCAATGATCATGGAGAGTGGCTTGATATCTACATCAGCCAATTCCCTCAGGACTCTGGGATGCATCTCTTTATGTCCCATGGACTAATGTTAGTGATCACGAACCTGACTTTCACTTACAGTGGGAAGCATTCTACTCCCTCAGTCCTTGCCTTGCAGTTCACTCACTCAAGAGGTGTGGGAAGAGAGATTCATATTGAAAACTGGAAAAAAAAATTGTTGAGTACATCAGTCTTCTCCCTATCTGTAGTTACAAGTTTTCCAGCCTTGTTTATTGTAGGGGTACACCTTCTTTGGCCTTCCTTTTCTGCTTAATATACCTGTAGAAGCCCCTATTATTTGCATCCCTTGCCAGGTTCAGCTCCATCTTCACCTTGGCCTTGCTCTCCTCCTGCTTACACAGCTGGACTGCATCCCTATTCCCATGGTACCTGTTCTGGTTTCCACTGCCTGTGCATGTGCTTCTGGCCCTTTAGTTTTAGCAGCTGGTCCCAGCTCAGCCATGATGGTCTTTTGCCTTTCTTGCCCAATTTCTTATGCCTGGCAATCATTAGCTCTTGTGCTCTACAGACGACTTTCTTAAAAACCTGCCAGCTCTGTTCTGCTCCTTCACCCCTGAGGGTAAAAAAACCAGGGTGTCCTATTGACAATCTTCTTGTAAAGCTGGAATTTTGCTTTTCTATAGCTCAGGGGCCTGTCTTTACTCTTCATCTGAGTCATATCCCTCCAGACTGCAAATTCCACCAGCTTATGACCACTGCAGCCCAGACTGCCTCCAATTTTTACATCCCCAATCAGCTTGCTTGTGTTGGTGACCAGCAGGTCCAGTATCACCTTGCCTCTGGTAAGTATGTCTTTTACTTGGCTTGGGAATTTACCCTACATGCATTGCAGGAGTCTTCTGGATTGTCCACAGCTCTCCATGCTACTTTCACAGCAGATGCCAGAGATGGAAGGGTAGGTTAAAATGAAGCATGAAATAATCATAAAACAATAATTTGCTGCTTATCCTTGAATAAACAGATTTTAATTCACAAACTATTGGTTTTTTTGGTAATATTAAGTTCAAATTTTTGCAGGCTATGGAAGGTATTTTTTTTAAGTTCACAGGCCTTTGTAGCTGTGAGGAAAGATGGTTAGAGAAACTTACTTGTTGGGTAATGTCCAGAAAAAGCATAATAGTTTCATAAATAAAATTTGCTGCCACTTCAGCTAGAAAACTTATTTTTGAGAAATTACCATTTTCCCCCACATACACATTATTTGCTATGTGTAAATTATCCATCAGTTGAAATTAAATTATTTCACTAAAATTAACTTTGGGATATTATCTCCTTCAGCAGCAGGATTTTCCTTTTCTTTAAATGAGTCAGTAATTTTAATTGTTGTCTTTTATTTTTGTTTGTTTGTTTCTACATAATTACTGGTTTTAAAATTTATAATGTCACATAGGTGTTATGCATAAATTCTACGTCAAAAATCATGTCCTCACAATTGCATACAGGAATTTGAAAAGAAAAATTTCTTGTTGCAAGTAGTGCCTAGGTACTTTTATACCATGTATAGCTGACCCTTCCTATTCAGTGAGTTCCCTAACTTTGGCTAACCAATCAGTGAGCCTGCTGGGCAAATATAGTTTCCTTCTTCAAAACTCTGGTTTAGGGGAGCCAGTAATATCTGCTCTATGTGTAAAATTTCATTGCAAATGAAGTTGAAGTGCTGAAGTTTTCTCTTGAATCTGGTCTCAGCATTCTGCATGTGATAAATATTGATCTTAAATTTGGAGGCTTACCAGCAATTTTTTCTGTGTTTGATAACATTTCTGTATTGGGTCCAGTCCTGTTTAACATCTTTATTGATGATTTAGATGAGGGGATTGAGTCCATCATCAGCAAATTTGCTGATGACACCAAGTTGGGAGGGAGCGTCGACCTGCTGGAAGGCAGGAGGGCTCTGCAGAGGGATCTGGATAGACTTGAGGGATGGGCTGATTCCAATGGGATGAAGTTCAACAAGGCCAAGTGCCGGGTCCTGCACTTTGGCCACAACAACCCCCTGCAGCGCTACAGGCTGGGCACAGAGTGGCTGGAGAGCAGCCAGGCAGAAAGGAACCTTGGAGTACTAATTGACAGGAAGCTCAACATGAGCCAACAGTGTGCCCAGGTGGCCAAGAAGGCCAATGGGATCCTGTCCTGTATCAAAAATAGCGTGGCCAGCAGGCCCAGGGCAGTGATCCTTCCCCTGTACTCTGCATTGGTGAGGCCACACCTTGAGTACTGTGTTCAGTTCTGGGCCCCTCAGTTCAGAAAGGATATTGAGGTGCTGGAGCGGGTCCAGAGAAGAGCAACAAGGCTGGTGAAGAGACTGGAGCACAAGTGCTGTGGGGAGACGATGAGGGAGCTGGGGGTGTTTAGCCTGGAGAAGAGGAGGCTCAGAGGTGACCTCATCACTGTCTAGAACTACCTGAGGGGAAGTTCTAGCCAGGTGGGGGCTGGTCTCTTCTCCCAGGCACTCAGCAATAGAACAAGGGGGCACGGGCTTAAGCTCTGCCAGGGAAAATTTAAGTTGGAGATCAGAAAAAAATTTTTTCCAGAGAGAGTAATCAGGCAGTGGAATGGGTTGCCCAGAGAGGTGGTGGATTCACCATCCCTAGAGATTTTTAAACGCAGATTGGACGTGGCGCTGAGTGCCATGATCTGGTAAATGGACTAGAGTTGGACCAAGGGTTGGACTCGATGATCTTGGAGGTCTTTTCCAACCCAATCGATTCTATGATTCTATGATTCTCTAGGACAATGAGGTGAGATGATTAAAATGAATCCTAGTGGCTAAGAGGAGCCTGAAATGCAAGACTATAAAGTTAGTACTGTCATTTTATTTGCAGGCCATGCCCCGAAGCCAATTGAAATATGGGTGAAATAAAGCCATTAAATGCAATTTATGTTCACTAGAGAAAAGCTGAGGAAATATAATGTGTGGCTTGAAGTTTTGCCTTCATCATCTCCTAAAAGAGGCTTTGCTAAGGAACATTGAAAATTACTCTACTTTTTTTTAAGTCCAGTTTAAGCTGGATAAAAACAAGTCCTTTTTCACATTCCTCCTGACTGCATGCAATCTCCTGCCTGCCTGAAATTCTATTTGCATTTATTCTGTATCTACAATTTATTTCAAAAGCCCTATGACTTTGTTTTAGTCCTCAATGAGGACAATAACATGCATCTCTCTCCCTGAAACAGTCCCCTAGTTGTGAATGTATTTCATTTTACTAAGGATCTATAGCAAATTTCAGCCACTTCAATGTCTTAATTTGCTATGGGAGGAGATACATAATCTATTTAAAACAGAAATAAAATTGCCATAAGATGGGGCTGAAAAGTTCTTTCAAGATGCAATAAAATTCTTAGTAAATTGTTTCTTAGTTAGAGCACTGAGATTTTTAGTATGTAGAAAAAAGAAACAGCAAAGTATGAAAAAATGTGTGCCGTTTTAAAATCCTGTAAGATTGAAAGCAAATTTTATTTGTAAATCTGCAAAAAACTCTTTAAGGAGATAATTGCCACTTGTCTTCCTAAATTGCAAAGAATTTTATAAGCATAAGAATCAAGAAACCTGGACATTTTAAAAATTGATATTAGCATATATTTTTAAAACTGTCACTTCACTAAGACAAATAGGCTTTTGTCTTTGTCTACATCATTAATGTTATATCAAAGTCAGAGTTCTTTATATCTGACAGAAACACCAAATTCTCTTGACTTACATTATATATATCCTGTGGAGGCAATTACCCCATTTCAGAATTTTTGCTTTGTGGAATTATATCATAGAATCATAGAATCGATTGGGTTGGAAAAGACCTCCGAGATCATCGAGTCCAACCCTTGGTCCAACTCTAGTTCATTTACCAGATCATGGCACTCAGCACCATGTCCAATCTGTGTTTAAAAATCTCCAGGGATGGTGAATCCACCACCTCTCCGGGCAGCCCATTCCAATGCCTGATCACTCTCTCTGTAAAAAATTTTTTTCTGATATCCAACTTAAATTAAAGAAGAGATCAGAATTGTTTAGAGACATTAACTATGATAGTATGTGAATATATTTTTCTTTGTGCCAGTATAGTTTTGTGCCAGTGAAAATTGGAAAAAATGAAGAGGTCCAAAAGAACAACTCGTTTATGCAAGAAAGCAGTAAAGATGAGACCAGACACTTGAAACCTATCAACATTTCATTTTTCAGCTATTCAGTATATTTTTCATAGATGTGTTGACCTCTGGTGCTGGTGAGCCACTGCTAAAGCCTGTTTTCATGTGTTATTCTCTTGAGTCCTTTTTCCCTATTTGCATTAAACTGAAGATCAAGCTGTATGCCTTTGAATAGTTCAAGATATTTTCTAAATATATGCCTGTCAACTCAAGAGTTGTGTAATTCCCATCTATTATGCACTGTGTTTGACAGAGTGTGTCTCTGTCTTTTATGTCTTGAAAAATGCAAATTTCCCTACTTGATAGATTTCAATAGGTACAGCAGATGGGAAATGTAGTGGTTTTAACTAGGCCTCAAATTAGCAGGCTCAGAGAATCTACGTGGTTTGGAAGAAACAGCTGTCACCTGACTGGGTAACCAAGAAAATATTTCATACCAGATGATGCAAACCTAAGATATGATACAGGAGTAGGAGATGGTTGTCCTGGGTTGAGCTGGCAAAACGCCAACTGTCCAGGACAGAGTGAAAGAGTTCCTCCTCCCCCCAACCAGCCAAGGGAAAAAGGAGAGAGAGAGAAAAGAAAAACCCTCAAAACCAGGTTTATGTTGGAACTAACTACATGTATTTATACAGAAAAGAGAAAACTAAGAGAGAACTACAATATAACACACACTTACACAAGTTATGCATATATAACAAGGAATAACTTCCCACTCCCCAATTAATACAAAGCCCATTACTCTAAATTCATAAGCACTCCAAAAGGCACTCAGCAAGAAAGAGAAATTATAACAGCAAAATATCTCTACTTCTCTGAATGCAAACAAAATGCAAGCAGAGGCAACAGGAGCAGGGCTTAGCATAGTAGAGGAGCTGCCAGATGCCCTCCTCTTAGTGCAGCCATGATGGAACTAACCAAGCCACTCCCACACACTGGATTTTACACCTTTTGAGATGATGCAGTATGGTATGGAATACAATATTATTGGCTGGAAGAAGTCAGCTGTTAGCTAGCTCAGCCCAGCTTAAATCAGCTGACAATCCTAGGCCTAGCTGAACTTTAAAACCTAAGTTTAGGCCCACCTGGCTAAACCCATAACAGTGGTTTTGGTCAGTTCCATCATGACCGTAGTACAAGCTAGACGTGGTGCAGCTCCTGTCTTGTTGGAGTAGGCCCGGCTGCTCTTGCTGCCATTACTTGCATTTTGTTTGAGTTCAGGGAAGTAGAAACATTTTGATGTTGCTCCTTCTGTTCTTTGCTGGGTGTCTTTTGGGATGCTTGTAAAACTACAGTGTTAGAATCTGTTTTCACTGAGGAGTGGGGAAGTTATTTTTTTTTGTTATTCCTAGCTTGTGTAAGTGTATGTTATATTGTAGTTTTCTCTTAATTTTCTCTTTTCTGTATAAATTACATATAGTTTAGTTTCAGCATAAACCTAGTTTGAGTTGCTTTTTTTTTCCCTTCTCCCTTTTCTCAGCCAAAGGCTAACTCTGTTCTTTGGGCAGTTAGCATTTTGCCAGCTCAACCCTTAGACAGATAAATGGTGGAGGAATGTGGGGAAAAGCAAGGACGCTAGCAAGTCTCCCAGAAGGTTGGCAGGGTTTCTGGGAGCATTGTTATAGAAACATACCTTGATCTCTGCATTGCTTTAGTACATCCAGAACAAATAACAGAAACAATGTTCTCTTGCTACTGAATGCTTGTTTTATCCCTTTTACTGACTGTTTTTGTGAACTCAAACAGTTGCAATTGTACCTGCTGTGAATGTAGCCACTGCAACGAGAGGCCCTACAGCCGAAGTAAGTTGTCTTTCACTCCTGACCCACCTTGATGGAGCGCAAACCCCAAGGGTAGGTCACGTAGTGAACTGTGGTCCTTCTTACATGACCAGGGAGAAGACATAAGGAGGTGGGACAGTGAATCTACTTCTGTGCTTGAAGGCCAGGTATAGAAATCAAAACATAAGAAAGCTAATAAAAAGCTGTCCACATGTTGAAGCAGAGATCCCAGAACAGAGCCAAGAACAGCAATAAGACTGCCCTGCCTCCAGTCAGGAGGAGGAGGAGAACAATCGAGTCTACTAAACATTGCTGAAACAGAGGAGTAGCCAAGACTGTGCCTCTACACTGACTTGTAGATGACAGCCAGTCCCCCACTTGAGGGTAGCTGGACCGATGGAAGAAGACTAATTGAAAGCATGAAGAGGCCCATGTGGGCTGTCAATGTGTGGTGAGACTACCATTTGAGTAGAATCTCTGGAGATTCGTCATGTGGATGCTTATGTGCCCAAAAGCTGAGCTAATGAGAAACATCACACCTGGACTAGCATAAAGAAGAGTTGTTCCTGGCTCGATGGGCCCATGATGCCTCGGGCCACATGTAGGTGGACGAGGCCAAGGGGTGGATTTAACCATGATCACTATTTCTAAGGTTATCCACAATTGTGAAACAAGTGCTTGCTATTGTGAAACCCCTGAAAAGGGAATAGTGACCCCAGTGTGAAGATAGTGACCCCTGAAAAGGGGATAGTGACCCCAGTGTGGAGATAGTGACCCCTGAAAAGGGGATAGTGACCCCAGTGTGGGGATAAAGACCCCTAAGAAGGGGATAGAGACCCCTGAGAAGGGGATGGAGACCCCAGTGTAGGGATAGTAACCCCAGTGTGGAGATGGTGACCCTAATGAGGGTATGGTGATGAGAAAGAGATGGGATGATGCCAATGTGTGCCTCAAGGACCATTTAACCTTGCCATTTTCCTTGCTTTTGAGATTCTTGTAAAATTAGTTTCAAAAAGCACGTCATTAAATACAGTGGCCTTTTCATAAAAAGAGTATACACAGGGGGAACAGTTCATTTTATTAGATTTATATTTCATCAAGTTATTCCTGCACTCTACATGTATAGGAGAACAAAACTATACTGAATTACACTCTTTATGCACAAAAGCACAGGATTGTTTACCTGTGCAACACAGCAATGATAGAACAGTCCCAGAAAACACAAACTGACAAAACTGCTAACAGCTCAGACTTTCTCTGTGTTTGCTGCCTGTCAAAATCTGCCTACTATTTTTCTGCAAGGTCTAGAGTCTTTTGCATTTCTTAAGATAATCAGTCAAGAATATTGCTAAGTGAGAAAAAAAATCTCACCCATTCATCTCAAACTCTTAGTACAATTATTGCAGTTTATCTCCTTGGAATCCACTGTTTCCTTACTCATAGACTAATATAAAAATTGTGATTTCATTACATTGCTACACATTTCATATTTTTTCTTTGGTTATTTGGGTGGGGGTTTTTCATTTGTTTGTTTGTTTGTTCATTTTTTTGTTTTCACGGAATCATTAATTACAAAATAACTTAGGTTGGAAGAAACCTCCAGAGGTCATCTTGTCCAAACTGTTGCTCAAAAATAGAGTCAATTTACATCATGGAAATTAAAGCTTTATCCATTCAAGGTTTGAATATATCCACAGACAGACATTCTGCAAGCTCTCTGGGAGGCCAATTTAACCATCTTCATAATGAAAATAGATTTTCTTTTATGTACTTATACTTTCCCATGTTGTAAACTCTGTCCACTGCTTCTCATTCAAGGAAAACTTAGCTCTGCTCTGTATTCTTTCACTAGCTTGTCAAAGGTATCTATGACATCTCCCTCTTAGCCCGTCTTGCTGAGACCAAACTCATTTGTTAGCCTCTCCTCAAATGTCTTATGTCATATGCCATGAGCTCCAGCCCTCTAATTCCCTTGGTAAACTTTTGCTGAATCTGCTCCAGTACATCAATGTCTTTCTTGCAATAAGGAGACCAAAACTGAATACAGTACTCCAGATGAAGTGCCACAAATTCCAAAGAGAGGTAAAGAATCAATCACTTCTCTGGACCTGCTCACAACACTTCTCCTAACACAAACCTAGGCACCCCTGCATTTCTTTGCTGCAAGGGCGTATTGGTGTCTTGAATTTGCTACCTACCAGGACCCCCAGATCTTTTTCTACTAAACTGCTTTCTGTCCAGCTAATGTCCATCCAGCACTGGATTTTTTCTTTATTATGTGCAGAACTCAGTGTTTACAATTTAAACACTTTTATCAAGTTTCTGTCATATCATTTCTTCTGTTAAAGTCTGTTTAAGACAGCAGTTCAACCCTCCAGGACCCTTTTTCCAATTTGGCATAATCCATAAACCTGTAGAGGGAGTGGTCCACCTAGTCAGCAAATATATTTTTTTCCATTACATTCCCAAATGCATTGTTAAACTCATGACCCTTTCTTTGGTGAAGCCTCTGTTGCAGTGTGTCTCCAGTTTCTTCATGCAGCTTTCTCAAGGCAGTTGTCAGTCCCTGTACTGGCAGCCAGTACAGTAGCTGAGTAGCCATCAGGAGCTCTGCTGCATTTCATCGTGTCAGCAGCTAGTGCTACTTCAGCTCTTCTGGTACATCTTGTCTGGCTGTTGTCTACTGTTGCAGGAGAGCATGAACCTCATGTATGATGTTTATCATACCTATCCAGTGGGAGATGTCTAAAATAAACTGAAATCTCCCCAGAGGGCTGTATTTAAAGAGAGAAAATGGGCCCCAAATGTCACAAATACATGAGTTTAGAGACCTTGCTGTTGGAGATGGCGACTATATGGACATGCAGGAATGGAAGAGGGCAAGGGATCGCCGAACCGAATTCGACGTGTGGAAGGCCCAGGAGGACCCTTCCTGACCCGGACCATGTCTCTATACCAAGGACTTTGCCTGTCATTGCCTCTCTCTTGTTCTAGCAGTTTCCCCAGGCAGGCGGGAGCTGTCACAACAGGTACAGCTGCCATTGGCCAGCTTCCTCCAAGGGGCAGTCCCAGTCCTGCCTGTCCCCAGTTCACACCCCTTCAGTTCTTTCACCCAATAGTATGTAGCGGATTTGCATGCTCCGCCTTAGCTCCGCCCCCTTTCCAGAACATTCCCTACCCATGGTTATATAAACCCCTTTTTCTGTTAATAAAGGCAGATCAGCCCAGATCAGTGGATCAGCTCAGACCATCCCTGGCCTCCTGGGTGTTTGTTTCTCCCTCGTGGCGGGCAAACCTTACCTGGGGCCTGGGAACCTGTGAACGACAGCTCAGCTGACGGTCTGCGAACCCCCGTCGCTGGTCTGGTCCCTTCCCAAGCGACCAAGAGTGCGACACCTTGCATACACATGGGCAATCCACCTTCTTGAAACTTAAATTTATGTGTCTGAACCTCAAACTGAATACCACGTGGCCTTCAGCATTATTTTTAGAACTATAATTGAGCTATAGATTTTTTAACTTCTATTTCAACAGTTTTGAAAAATGCTGCATGTGTTAAAACAAAATGGCATTGAAACAGCAATTAAACTAATATATTTAAGAATTGCCTATCTATAAATATAAACCATTTAAATTCATGAAGAAATTGAGTAAAAAGAAAGATACAATTAATTAAGCACTTAAATTCACTTAATAATTTATTCCTTGTCTTCCAGGAGATACAGTAACAAAGTTAAAACTGATTTTAAAGGCTGACATATTCAGCTTGAATAGCAGAAAAGTCCTGTTCCTTTTTGGCTGAAACTGGGTTGGTATTATTGCAATAGACAACTACTTGTCCAAGGTAGCTTGCTGAGGGTAAGAAAACACCCTCATTAACAGGCAGAACTGTCAGTCTTGCTGCCAGTGCAAACAGCCTTGCACCAATTTTTTGACAGAAGTTTGGATTTCCCCAAAATAGAAACATGCTGCTAATACACTGAGCACAGCAGCATCTTCTCTGTGGAACTGGTGGGAGTACAATGCATTTTGAATTTCTCAGCTCTATAGACTATTGTTGGTATAGTGCTGAAGAATTCCTCTTCCAGGGAAAAAGAAAACCTTGTCCCTTTGGAGGCCAGAAATGAGAAAGACTTATCAATTATCATTCTCATCCCAAAATTCATACTGCCTTTCTCCTTCTGACTGCAAAATTCAGTTTTGTCTAGTCTTCTGAGAGCATAGGACCAATTCTGACTACAGTGGTCAGAAATGAAAGATCCAAGTCCTTTAAAGTACATTGATTTAATCACAGTAATAAAACCAAATAGTTCCCATCCCAGGAGATGAATCCAAGGGTAAGTAAAGTAGAAATCAGGCATGACGTATCCACACTCCTGCTGCAAACAGTAGATAACACTTTTGCTGCTGCTGACACTTTCAAGTAAGAGATTAGCTCCAACTAGTTCAAACTTTCCATTCTTAGCTCTCTTTCTGCCTCCATTAATTGTTTCCACAGAAACTTTTCAGACTGCTACTAAGCTGACTGCTACAGCTTTCATGTAGCTTTTTCTGGTGTGTGATGAAATACACTATAGCTTCTAAAAACCACAAAAAATGTGCTCAGCTTGGACTGAGGAAGTGAGGAAAAGAGAGAAACAGTGGAAAAGTGGACTGAATATGTTGGTCATTCTGTCATTTCTGTATGCGATAAATTTGGATACCAATTTTCACTCTGTAGTCCCATTTTGAAATAGAAACCTTTTCCATTTGACTGGATGAGGACTTCTTTTAAATGTCTGAATACCTGTTTTTATAAAAAGACTAATTATATTACCTTAGGCAATGCAAAGTTTATGAAGAGGAGCCGTTTAGAGACTTATGGAGGTGTAAGTGAGGATTTTTAAAGTATGATGACAATGAGAACATGACTCAGGTGTGTGACAGGAATAAAAGAGAATGGACTATTGAGATGGTCAAAAACTACACGATCCCAGCGTGGGGAACAAAACTGGAATACTTTATTGAACACTTGACCACTTTTTATAGTTTCAGGGAGACACATGCTAATAGGTAAGAAGGGTTATGGTAATTTCAGGAATCTATGGAGGGAAGACAGCAGGGGATTACAACACAATCTGATAACATTCATTCTAGACTCTTTTCTTATGTTAAGGCAGGAGACAGCTTATCTTCAAGTTGAGCATTACCAAGACTTCCTCTGTTCTTGGTGATGGAATTTCTCTCAGCCTTTGTTGACCGAGGTTTGCTGTTTAAGATTTCTAGCTCTTTTTGCTGTAAACTGGATTTCAGATTCCCACAATTCCGGCTTTTTTATTTTATTGTTGCAAAGCAAAACTTAAGAAACACTAGTTAATTATTTGCTGGATACAGAAAAACAGACATGGAACACAAGGAACAAAACAGCAAGGGACAAAATTTTGAATGATATTACTATAAGCAATTTTTTAAAGCAAAGGTTCATATTTAGCATTTTTTTTGAAAAGTTTAGTTGAAGCTATATATTTCTGCAAATGAATGGTTTTTATTAGTTCAGGGGTTTGTGTGTTTTGACTTTTTTCTGGGGGTAAATGAAGTATTGGTTATGTATTATGTAAGGTGTGTTACAGTTTCACAAGTTCATACACTCGTATTTTTCACGCATACTTTCATACATTCAGGGCCGGCCCACATACACACTTTTGTACACACACACACAGATTTTTGGAATGTTAGTTTGCTGTGTTTGAGTATTTGCACTTTTGTTTCTTATTATTTTCAGTGTAGCTCTACTTTTCCTTGGTCTCTGGATTGCTGTTTTGATGGGACTGGTGCAACCTTAATTTCTCTTTTGGTGAAAATTATGTCTCTTTGCCACAGAGAGATTTGAAGAACCCTAGTTTTTTGTTTTCCCATGAGACAAGTTAAAAATAAATTAGCATATGTACATTTCTTATGGACACCTACAACAATATTTTAAGGCAAATTGCAGGAAAGGTCTGTAACTTCTTTCAGTGATTCATCTTGTGTTTCTCCCTGAAGAAGTTATTTTCACAAGGACTTTGATACTATAGCAAAAATCACTGCTAACACACAGGCTCAGAAACAGTCCCATTTCTCAGCAAGAATCTCATACTGTGGTCCACATTAGTCAACTTAATCTTTTCTCATACAGCCTTTTAACAGCAGTAAGAACAGCTGAAACTTCCAATAGCGAAAAAATTCTTCCATTAAGAGGAGCTCAAGATGTGACTTACATGTAGTGAGCAAGCCATCAACTCTTTCTGAAAAAATGGTGATATTACTAAACTGTTGTGCTGGTTTAAAGGTGAACCAGCAGGGGAAATGAACTCACCACGAGAGAGATTATAAGTCAGAGCTAAAGTTTAATAATAATATTACAATAACAACACTGACACAAAAGGGAAATTGCTTTCAACTCACAAAACCCCAGCAGTATAACCCAGTGTCCTGGGGCACAAACCCAAGGGGGTTTGTTTGCCCTTGTGCTGAGACCCCTGTGGCTCCCCCAAGTCCAGAGCAAAAGGAAAAGAAAAACCTGTTGGTGCAGGCGAGGGCTGTGGTCTGGGCGAGAGCGGTGATCTCCTCCTGACAAGGTCCTGCTGCTCCTCTGGATCCGACAAGAAGTTCCCAAGGTCTTCTTACCCACCACTTATGTACCCTCAGGGAGCACCCAGTCCCTCCCCCTGGGTGGGGACTCACACAATGGGTGATTAACTCTGGGAGCCAGGGGGTATTGAACTGTTGATGGCCCATTAGCAGCTCCGCCCCCTCAGGCTGGGTGTGAAGTGATAATGGCTCCCTGGGCAGCTGCTGCTAATGGCCCATTGACCTTGGGGAATGAATAGAGGGGGTAGAATACACAGCTTTGATCACCCCCACACAGGGTTAGCTGGTCCCTCCTGCTGAACTAGGACAACTGTGTTTATTGTACTTTCCTGTAGGAAAAGTAAAACTCTCTTTCTGAATGATCTGCATCTGAAACTTATGCAATTGTTTCCAAAATTTTTCCCAAATGTGTTAGCATTTGAATAATTTATCCAGGCAGCTATTAGAGACACACCTATTTATTGTATTGTAGACTGAAGAAATAATGAGGTCTCCCCTCAGTCTCTTTTCCAGGTTGAACAGACCAAGTGCCCTCAGTCACTCCTGATAAAGCTGGCTGTACAGTTGGCCCTCCTGGCTGCCAGGGCAAGTTATAACCACTGATTGCCCAAACAAGTGACAATGGAATAAAAAATCAAACTTGCAGAACTACTGATAGTACCTTTATTAAAAAGCAAAATATTGCCATTTTGTTCATAGCACTTGACATATTTTCCCCAAAGAAATAAAAAAAAAAATCAACAGAACAAATTTTGCAGCATTTCTTGTTTTAGGTGCTCTAGTTTTCTCTCAACATTTTTGCCAGGAAAGTCACAGCACAGCTTAATGTGAAGGTGACCTTAGACAATTATTACTGTTAACAGCCTGAGAATACTTTTTAGATGCTGAGGGTTTTCTGCAATCTGACCTGCTTATTCCACTGGGACAATTTACTTCAGGTTTAAATTCCTTTTCAGTTTGGTTTTCTCATGTCATATTTGCTACTAGTAACTTCATCTGGCATCTTAGTTTAACATAAAACTGGAAGAAAGCAGTTTACAAAATTAAAAATCACATTGCCCTTTACGCCCTTCTCTCTGTATTTCCTTTCTAATTTCCTCTGCAATTTTTCAGAGACTGCAATACTCTTGTGCTTTGAGCAAGCCTCCTTTGGAACTCACTTTGCAGGTGGTGAAACACTGCATGATCTTAGTCTTTCAGTGGTTTTTGATGATAACCAGAGGTAATACCACTGTGTCAGCATAAGTTAACTATGCCATCTCTGTGATACTGGATGTAGTGTAAATGGCACATATTGAAAAACAAACAGAAGAATTGCAAAAAAAGATTCATTCTCAGTTCTACATTGTTCTTTAGGTTCTTGCCATATTGATTTGGATTTACTGAGGAACCAATAATAATTTTCAGAATATTTGAAGTAGATATAACTTACTTTCAGATATGATTTAGTTGTGAATATGGGACACATTTTTCTGCATATTTCTTGCTAGGACAGCTGGAAAAAGACACCAAAAAAAACCCCAAAAACAAAAACAAAAAACCAAAACAAACCCACATATTTGTTTTATTTAATTGATATTTGAAACATACTTTCAAAAGTCAGAAAATGAAATGACAGTTTTAATCATCTCTTCTATTTTGAACATTCCATTGTGAATCCTAATACATTCTTTTATGAAGCATTGGCAAAAATGTATGTTGACTTAAGTTTCTGTGACAGAAAAAAAGACATTATCAAGGGTGAAAAAATCAATAAATCACAATTCTTAGATATAAATAAGCTACCTGGAAGCTAGTATTATTTCTTTTTTTCATGAAAAAGAAATAGACACAGCACAAATTAGCTTTTAAAAGAAAGTATCCAGTCCATTGACATTTAATCATTTTAAACCTGGAAATATATATGCATTTTGGGTTTTTACCTTCTCTTTTATATATAACCAGTCACAAAAGCAGATGTTGGGTTTCCTGTTTTTCAGCACATACAAAACCATAGTACAGGAATGCACTGAGAATTCCATAGCAATTTTAGTCTGTTTTGTCAGGTACCACGTTCCTCATTTGGGCCTCTTACAGAATTTCCAGTTTGGTCAGATCCTGATACTTTGAACATTTTACAAGTTGATTAAAAGATATCCCCACATTTTCAACTAATACTAGTCCCCTAAGGCTCTTCATATTTTCTCATTTTATTCTTCATCAGTGTTCAAACTTTACTTAACCTCCTCCTCATCATCATCATCATGGCTGGGCTTCGCGAATGAAGATTTGGGAAGGGCACTACCCACGCTTGCTGCAAGCTGCTGGTGGCTAAAAAGGCCAATACGGGATAGGCCGGCCCGGTCACAAAAGGCACAGCGGAACGTCTCCCTGGGTGACATTGGCAAGGAACGGTTCTTTCTGCGTTGTCTTTTCTCCTCAAGACTGACTCTCCGTACATTCTCAAAGGAAGCAGCAGCATCGTGAATGGTGTGTCTCCATGGATCCCGATTGGAGGCCAGAGTGGACCATTGGTGGCAGTCAATATGGCCAAGGCTGAGGTGTTGTTTCAGGGAGTCCTTGTATCTCTTCTTTGGGGCTCCTCTCTTGCAGCAGCCGGTGGCGAGTTCACCATAGAGCACAATCTTCGGAAGGCGGTGATCCTCCATCCTGGAGACGTGCCCTGCCCAGGGCAGCTGCGTTCTCATCAGCATGGCCTCGATACTGCTGACCCCTGCCTGTTCAGAACAGACACATTGGTCACGTAATCAGACCAGTGGATGTTTAGGATTGAACGGAGGCAGCGCTGATGGAAGCGTTCGAGAAGCGGCAGGTGGTGGCGGTAGATGACCCAGGATTCAGACCCATATAAAAGAGCAGACAGTACAATGGCTCTGGAGACACTGATCTTTGTACTTTTCTTCAGGTGTTTATTGGACCAGACTCTTTTATGGAGTTTTCCGAAGGCTTTGTATGCCTTTGCCAGCCTGTTGTCTATCTCTTTGTCAATCTTACCATCTGAGGAAATGATACTTCCCAGATAGGTGAACTGCTGGACTGACTTAAGCTCTGAATTGCCTATGGTGATGCGAGGATGATGGAAGACTTCCTGAGGTGCAGGTTGGTAGAGAACTTCTGTCTTCTTCAGGCTGACTTCCAGCCCAAAAAGCTCAGCAGCCTCTGCAAAGCAGGATGTGAAGCGCTGCAGAGCTGCTTCTGTGTGAGCAACGAGGGTGGCATCATCAGCAAAAAGCAGCTCATGGACAAGGTGATTCAGGGTCTTGGTGTGGGCCTTCAGTCGCCTTAGGTTGAATAGGCTTCCATCGGTACAATATCGGATGTAGATGCCGTTTTCTTCATCGAGGTCTGCTGTGGCTCTTTGGAGCATCATGCTGAAGAAGATTGTGAATAGAGTTGGTGCAAGAACCCAACCTTGTTTCACACCATTGGTTATTGCAAAGGGCTCAGAGAGTGCATCGCCATATCTGACTTGTCCACTCTGATCCTCATGTAGCAGGATGATCATTTTGAGGAACTTGGGGGGACATCCTAAACGTTCCAAGATCTGCCACAGGCCTTTTCTGCTCACAGTGTCGAAAGCTTTGGTGAGGTCAATGAAGGTTACATAGAGACCTTTGTTCTGTTCCCTGCACTTCTCTTGCAGTTGTCTGAGAACAAACACCATGTCTGTGGTGCTCCTATTGGCTCTGAAACCACACTGGCTTTCAGGTAGAAGATATTCTGCAATAGTGGGTACTAATCTCTTCAGAAATATTCTTGCAAGGATTTTACCAGCAATGGAGAGCAAAGTGATACCTCAGTAATTTGAGCAGTTTGATTTTTCTCCTTTCTTCTTGTACAGGGTGATGATGACTGCATCACGGAGATCTGGTGGTAGTTCCCCTTGTTCCCAGCAACGCACAACAAGCTCGTGGAATTTGGCATGGAGTGCTTTACCTCCATGCTTCCAGATTTCAAGTGGAATTCCATCAACCCCAGCTGCCTTGCCAGTTTTTCACCTGTTGTATGGCCTTAAGTGTCTCTCCCATAGTAGGGGCTGCATCCAATTCATGTTTCACTGGTTGTGTAATGTGCTGAATTGCTGAGCCTTGGACTACACGGTTGGTGCTGAAGAGAGTCTGAAAATGCTCAGAGTGCGCATAGTAGGGTCTTTTCTGCTATGTTGAGCCACCATTTGTTCTGGATGTCTCGAAGTTTCTGTTGGAGCTTACTGCATGCAAGACAAAAGGCAGCTTTTTCTATATGGCAAGATAGCTGAGCAAGGTGTGCTTGGTGAGCAGTTTTCTTCTTCAACAATTCCTGGATCTCTTGATTGTTTTCATCAAACCCGTCTTTGTTTTTCTTGGAGGATAATCCTAGGGACTCTTCAGAGGACTGCAGGATGCAATTTTTAATATGTTGCCAAAGCGCTTCAGGAGAGGGATCTATGGGATTATCTTTAAGTCTAGTTTGAAGGTTTCCTTGGAAACTGTCTCTCACTGTGCTGTTTGAAGATTGCTGACTTGGAGCCTCCTCCTTGGAATGCCGCCTCTCTTAGGTTTGGGCTTGAAGTGGAGGTTAAGTTTGCAGCGCACAAGGCGATGTCTGTTTGACATTCTGCACTCGGCATCACTCGAGTATGATGGACATCACTGACATTTCTCTGTTGTACTAAGTTATAGTCAATGAGGTGCCAGTGCTTGGATCGAGGATGCATCCAGGTTGTCTTCAGGCTGTCTTTCTGTTGAAAGATAGTGTTGGTGATGGTGAGCTGCCGTTCTGCACAAAACTCTAGCAGGAGGCGTCCGTTGTCCTTGCAGTTTCCAACACCATGCTTGCCCAGGACTCCTTTCCAGGCTTCAGAATTCTTACCTACTCTGGGGTTGAAGTCACCAAGGATTATGATCTTATCATCTGCAGGAACCTTTTGGGTCAGGCAGCGCAGGTCTGTGTAGAATTTGTCTTTTTCCACTGTGTGAGCTTGGAGAGTTGGGGCATATACGCTAAAAAGAACAACATGTTGCTTGTTGTGTAGAGGGAGGCGTAAGGACATAATGCGATGGGAATGACCTGTCAGCCTATTTTCAAGTTTGGAGGCAATGGAGTTTTTAATCATGAAGCCAACTCCTGAAAGGTGTCTTTTGGTTTTGGTTTTGCCTGACCAGTAGAGTGTGTAGCCAGCACCATGTTCTTTAAGGCTGCCTTCCTCGTGAAAATGAACTTCACTGAGAGCAGCAATGTCAATGTTGAGCCGTGACAGTTCGTGGGCAATTAGAGCACAACGGCGCTCAGGACGTCCACTATCCCCAGTATCAAGCATGGTTCTGATGTTCCAACATGGAAATGTTAGTTTGAGCATACCTTTGCAGGCAGGTGTGTGCCTTTGAAATCTCTTTGTTCTTGTTTGACCGCATCGAAGATGCTGGTTGGCCGCGGTTATCCAACCGGGTGTGGAGATGAGCTTTGTTTAGGCCACCTCTGCTAGGCCCCTCTCCGTGTGGAGCAAGCAGTCCTGTCCCTAGAAAAGGCTGCTTGGTCATTCAGGATGCTGCCACAAGAGACTGTCATCTCCGGGGTCAAGTCTCTAATGACCCATATCCTGGACCGCCTGCATGCAGGGTTGGGTCTGTGGCTTCCATCTGCTTCCTATCACCTGCCGTTTTCGACCCTCACCTGTCGCTACAGGGCTTTGCAATGTGGGTGAACCCTTCAAGCCTGCGCAATGGGTTTTTTAGGTGAGGCACAGCGTGTGCAGAACTGGCCCCACCCTTTACTCCTAAGGTAGATATTTAGTGCTTAAAAAAATCAGAGTATTTCTGTGTTTTATTATTAAAATTTGTGACCTAAAGAAATACTTATTACTGATCTTTTTGACTACTTATACAGTAAACTATTACTTTCATACTTGGTCTACTTGGAATGCTTCTTAATTTATTTGAATGAAGTAAAGTAAACAAGGAAATCATTTAAATTATCTGTAAACAATATGAATATGCAATTAACTGTAGAATTGTTAGTAATCTTCATGATCTATATGTGTGTGAAGCAGAATTGTCCTGACATTTTAAAATTATAAATGTAAAGGTTTTTATTACACAAAATGTTTTATAGTGAATGAATTGCACAAATTCATTCATAAATGGTAATAAAAATACAAACTACTGCTTGCTAATCATAACAAATCCATGAGCCATAAATGTTTACCATGTGAACTAATTAATGTGTATTAACCAAAAGGGAATCTGGTTACACAAGTGTGATCTGCAATAAATATATTGCTCTTGAACAGGAGAAAGGCAGAGATATTAAGGTTAGTTTTAGATACCAAAGAAACAGAATATGCAACTGGGTTTTCATGAAGTTTCTGAAGAATCTCTTAACTTCGTGTTTTGAAATCTAGTAACAAAACAGAGTAACACTCTGGAATGTAAAGAAATGCAAGGAAAACTAAAACAAAACAACTGTGTGCAAAGTATTTAGTCAATACCAAAAACGAATACCATTTTGAAAACTCTGTGGCTTCTTTTGGGAGAAGTTAGATTTTAAAATAAGGGAGGGTTATACTTTTTTTAATAACATTCAGTCAAGTGGTTCTGACATCAATGATGGCACCCTAATCCTACTGAAAGGCAAGTTAAGTTTCTATGGGTTTATATATGCTGCAGAAGAAAATGAGAGTTCTGAATTCTAATTTTTACATTTCATTGAGAGTAATAAGAAGTAGTATTTCTTTTTCAAATAAACTAGTAATGTTCATCTTAAAATCCAACTACCAAGCAAGAACTTGATAGAAGAGTGAGTGTAGGAAAAAGATAAAGCACAGTTTGAAGCCAATCACATGAAAGTAAGCAGAACACTGTATGTGAAGAGTGGGCTAATAATCACTCTTTGTGTTTTAGTGGAACAAATCTAAAATAAAATCATCAAGAAATGTGTTCCAATTAAATGCTCCCTTGACTGGGAAATGTTTTTGCACCTGCATAGAACTTCAAAGCAGCCACATAGACTAGATGGTTGCTTGATGCATTTTGCACATAAACGAATTATCCAATTTAAAATCAATGTAGGTGTGATGGATGGCTTAAAAAGAAAAGTTTAGTTCTGTTACCAGACAGTAATTTCTTTATTAAGCATGTGTTTCAGCATATGAACAGTCATTTAATTTAAAGTGCAAGCAACTATTTCTTTTTATTTTAATATGAATATTTCATGACAGAAATGCTTGAGCTGGCTCTCAAAATCTCTGGAATATGGGACCATGAAAAATTTTCCATTTTATAATAAAACCAAAGAACAAAGTTACAGCTTTACTCTGTTTATCTGATTATTTCTATGTCAAGCAGATGTAGAAAATGCTAATCTTTCTCTTTCCCTGCAAAAAAAGCACCCCTAACTATTGTCAGTCTTACACTGGAATGTTTTTTCCTTGTCACATGCATTCTTTTGGGACATGATCCACCAATTTCAGTGTTTGACAGGACATAGTCTTCTCAATAAATGTAATTTAACATGAAGCACATTTTAATTTTTGCATTAAAGCATGATTATTCAATGCAAAACTGTATTAAGTCCATATTAAGAAGCTGAAGTCTACAAAGAATTACATTTAAATTGCAATCCCCTTAATAAGGAACTAGATACATTTTTTTAATCTTTTAAGCTCTTTGTTAGAGCCAGCATCAGTGTTTATTTCTAAAATAAACCTCTTGAGAAGTGGTTTGTGTTTAATAACCTGCTTATATAAAATGCAGTTACTGTCAAGTTCTTAGCATTTCTTAAACTACTTTCCTCAGTGTGCCTGTCACTTAGTCTCAGCCAGCCTCCTCTGTCACTCCAAAAGATTTCTGAATCATTTACTTAATTCTTCCAAGGTTGATAGGGATGGGTGCCCAAAACATTTCCGTTTGTGTTACCTTCATGTAAAGCTGAAGCTGAGTGGGGTAAGAGAGCCATACTAGTTTGCTAACTGTAGGGAAAGTTGGCAGTGTATTTTCTAGTTGTATAAAAAAGCCTAAGATTTCCTTTACATTAATAGCTTTGATACTGAAGCCTGTCTTATTAGAAATCTATCTATCTGAATCAGAGAGACTGATTTGAAAAAAGTAATTTTGAAGTATTCAAAACACAAACCTGTGGTGGGTACGTTGACTATTTGCTACTTTGTTACAGAAGTAGCAGAAAAACTTCCAACAAAAATATCCACACTACTTCTGTTCATATACAACTGCAAACAAGAAAAAGGCTTTAAAATCAGAATCTTCACTCAGATAAAAAGTACAATGCATCCATTAGCATTGTGGACTGCATTTTTATTTGCTGTTATAGCTTTCAGATGGCAGTACACAAAATTGTCTAGTAATTTATGTGTTAATGTGATCATTGTTAATTTGTTTTGCAGTTCTAGTCATCTGGCCAAACTGTTACACTGTAATTCTGGTGCTGAGAAAGATGGAGTCAAAGAACCGTTAGCTGATCCCAGAGGGACTGAGTCTGGGAAGAAAGAGATAATAGGATGTCTTCTCATACATGCTGTGGAAGTATAAACTGAGCAAGAGCTGAGGCATGTTATCCCCAGTGCTAACCATGGACAGCTGGCCAAGGCCTGTGGGCCACCTGTGTCTGACCCATTTATCTTTTGTGTGATTAGTGAAATTAATGGTGCTATAACAGCTTTCAAAACACTTGGGAGCCTAGGCAGCAAGAACTTGACCTAAATATGCAAGGAAGCAAGTACTGTGTCCCTGTTCTTTCTTTCTCTTTGCTTCTCTACCTAAGACAGGTCAGAAACTGTTTAATAGTTCTGCCAAATAAAAATACATGAAGGTTCATGGTAAAAACATTTTTGTTCTTCCATGTTCTCCGTGTGATTGTCTGTCTGTAATTAAAACATTTCTTCAGAGGCAAAAATAACTTTTATATAGTTGATAGATTTCTATTTGTTTTTTGTTCAGTTGGTAGTTCTAGTTTTGGTGGATTTCTGTTAAAATGTGGATTGGAATTTCAATTAGTCTTGCATGATAAGCTCTATTAATTTGAATTACTGCTAGATGGTAGTTTTATTTAACTTTCAGGAACTACACAAGTTATTGTTTTAAAGAATTGAACGGAAATTTTTAAAAAGTATGTTTTTACTTCCTTCTCCTCCAAATAATTCAAATGATGTGACATATCTTCCTCACAGAGATGCCTCTCACTTGCACAGATTTTCTGTAATTCCAATAATACACCATTGCTTTTTTACATGCTGAGGACAAACACCAGATGTCTGAGAACATTTGTACATTAAGATATCCATTGTTTTGTGGATTTTTTATTAGCTTTATATACATTACTCAAGGAGTTACAATAGCGATGAGAAATCACTGCACTTAAAGGCATGAAATCTGAAGACAATTATAGAATATCATTAATTAGGAGTAAAAAGGAGGGCCCTTGAATCTATTGACCTATCAGCGCTGCCTCTGTTCCCAGTAAGATCCTCTTGAAAGCTGTGTCAAGGCTCATGGATTACCAGGAAGTGATTAGAGAAAGCCAACATAGCTTCACAAAGGGCAAATCCTACCTTGCTAATGTCATGCCTTCTGATGGACCGATTATATTGTGGTTAAGTGAAGAGCAACTGATGTCATCTGTTGACTTCTATAAGGCATTTGACACAGTCTCCAACAAAATCCTTGCCACTAAATTGGCAAGATAGAGATTTGATAGACTATTAGATGCATAAGGAATTGGCTGGATGGCCATATGCAAAGAGTTGCAGTCAATGGCTCAATGGAGATCAGTAAGAAGTGGTGTTCCTCAGGGGTCAATATTAAGCACACTACTATCCAATATCTGTATGAATGTCCTAGATAGTGAGATTGAGTGCAACCCCAGCAAAAGGAGACACCAGGCTGAGTGGCACACATGATTTGTTTGAACAAAGGGCTGCCATCCAGAAGGATCTTTATAGACTTGAGAAGTGAACTCATTTGAACTTCATGAAATCTGACAAGGCCTAGAACAAAGCCCAGCAGTCAGGACAGGGCAATCCCTGTTATCAATACAGGTTGGGGGATGAATGGACCAAGAGTAGCCCAACAGAGGACTTTGGGGGGCTAGTGGATGAAAAATTGGACGTGACCTGGCAATGTGGCCTTGCAGCTTGGAAACGACCTATATCCTTGGCTACATCTAAAGCAGTGTGGCCAGCAGGTCAGGGGAGGTGATTCTGCCCATCTACTCTGCTCTAGTGACACCCCAAGATAAAAAGGATGTGGTCCTGTTGGAAAGAGTCCAGAAGAGGGCCAAAAAAATAAGAGGGATCAAACCCTCCCCTGTGAAGACAGGCTGAGACACTTGGAGTTCAGGTTGAAGAGGAGAAGACTTCAAGCAAATCTTATAGCTGAATTCTAGTACAACAAAGGTAGGGAGGGAATTTTTACTAGGACCTGTAGCAACAGGATAAGGAATAATGATTTTATACTGAAAAAAGGTAAATTTAGATTAGACATAGGGAAGAAATTTTTTACAATGAGGGTGATGAGACACTGGAAGATATTTCCTAGACACATTGTGGATGCACTCTCACTGACAGTGTTCAAGGACAGGTTGGATGGAGCTTTGAGGAACCTGATCTAGTGGAAGGTTTCTCTGTCCATGAGTGCAAGTTTGAAACTAAATGAACTTTAAAGGTTCCATTCAATGCAAATCATGTAATGATTCTATAATATCAGATCACTTAAACGTGTAGAGGCTATGGCTTTTGAAGGAGAGTCCTTGAAACAGGGAAAATAGAGTCTGATCCAGTTTAAAGAGGTATTAAGCTGTAGGTATGTTGCAAGACGTGGCAGCAGTGTCATATCACTTAGTATACTTTAAAACTATCAACAGTTATAGTATTATAAAAAACTGCTAGAGCCAGTGAAGTATAACTTTTTTTAATATGCTCCATTAGCTAAAAGTGATGTGCATGAAGTGCATATACTGTAAAAGCAGGTGTCATGGGTTCACCTAGGTGGGCCTAGATTTGGGCTCTGAAGTTTGGACTAGGCCGAAGCTGTCAGCTGACTTGAGCTGGGCTGAGCTAACAGCTGACCTCTTCTAGCCAGTAATTTTGTATTCCATACCACATTATGACATCATCTCCAGGGAAGTAGGAACCAGTGTGGGAGTGGTTAAGGCAGTCGCTTCTCAGCCCTCCTCTTGGGAGGACGCACGATGCTGCCCCAGGGGGGATGGAGAGGACCAGGCCCACCACTGGCTCACAGGGTATCTCAGGAAAGTAAAATGTGTTGTTCTGGGTCTCTCCTTTCTGCTTGAGTTTGTCTCCCTGGGGAATAAGCTTCTTCTTAAGTAATGTGTAGTTAGGAGAGTAGAATTTGTGTGTTCGTTAAGAAGTTGAGGTGGGGAACTTGTTGTTGTAGACTTGTGTGATTGTATATTTGTACTCTCTTCTAATTGTCTCTTTCTTTCTGTGAAAATATATGTAGATTTAGTATAAATGCAGTTTGAAGTGTTTTTTTCTTTCCCCTCTCTTTTCCTCCCTTTCCCTGGTGTTAGGAGGGAGGCTTTTCTCTCTGTGCTTGGGGGGGGGGTTGGCAGTTGCTTATCTCAAACCAAGACAGCAAGCAAAACAATGAACTTACTCCTGATTCATTAATGTCAGTGCAAACAGTAGCTATTGACTCAACAGGGTCATTACATTGCCAAAAATTGACAGCTTAACTACAGTGCAAAAATATGAAGCAGATGCACTGAATAAAAAACTGTAAAAGTTAATTACTCCAATGCAGACACAGAAGGAAAGTGTAGTCTCTTATGAGATGTAGATTAGTTTTCAATACTTTGAGGTTAAAACCGAGTTTTTAGTAGAAAAAACTAGAACTTAACATAGGTTTTCATCATGCTATGGAACATAGCTAGCACTACCTTGTTAGATAAGAATAAAACTGTGTCTTTTTTATTTTGTCACTGTATTCTAGTTTTATAATAGCTATGTAAGGTATTCCAGGAAATTAGAAAAAAAGCCTGATTCTTAAATCATTCTCCTGAATCAGTTAACTCAGTATGTAAGTAAATTATGCCTGTAGGGTTGTCTTCATTAGCTGTCACATAAAAGATAATCATTTAACAATATAACATAAATGCATATTTCCTGTAAATGACTGTACAGGGAATTAAATGTCAATGAGCTCCATTGTGGTTAGATATTACTTAGCATTTTAAATACCTAATTTCCAAGGACCACAATTTTTCCTTTTTTCTTTTATTTTTTTTTTTATTTTTTCTGATGGATGAGGAGGTTGGAGAAGTCTAAACATTGAGTAAAGTTATTTCAAAGATTCCTGAAGATATAAGGCAGATATGTTTAAATGAGCTTGCCTCAAATTGGTTTGTGTACAATATTGGCATTATTTTCAATTTTTTTATTTAAAAAAATAGAAAATGGTTTGAATCAAATTTATAGTTATGAACAAAACAAATATGTACTTTGTTCAGATTTCAAACTAATACATCCTACTGCGACGATGTAGGATTGCGATATTGTAAAAATAATATTTTCCAAATATAAAGTAATATTTTTAACTTCAAATATGACATTTTTGCTAGAGAAAACACAGAATAGTGAGGCAGTTGTGACAAAGACATCAGACATGAAAGAGCTTTGGTGATGTGCATTTCGTTACAACCAAATACATTGAATTTAAAATACAGCAGAAAATACACACACTCAGACACAAACACAGAAGGGCTAATTTCAATCTTTCATATAAAAACTGCCATAGTTTTCTTCCCTGGATTTAAAAGCAAATTGTAGCAGATACCAGTACTATGGTGTGGTGTATGTTGGAGACATCTGATTTTTTAGACACTATCACAGAAGTGGTTATGTAGCATTTAACTACATGGTTAGAAATCAAGGTGATGTCTGCTTGGAAACTATATCATGCTCGACATTACTTCTTGTATGGGAACAGCTGCAATGAAATTAATGAACTTGGAGTGATAAGGCGAGAGGCACATAAACATAATAACAAAATTTATATAGCATCTCTCAAAAAAATCACATCATGTAAACCCAGGAGATCAGATAAAACTTAATACATCAAAGTTTAGTTTTGAATACTCCTATATATAATTTGGAATAGGAATGAAATAAATGTAAAATGTAATTTGTGAGATAAGAGCTTTAGCCCTAGGAGTAAGGAAAACTTTTAACTCCTTCAGAACATGCTTCAGATCATAAATAAAAATCCCACATACAAGAAAACACTGAGCTGCTGAGTGACTTTACTCACTGAAAAAAACCCTATGTGAGGAAATCTGTTATTCAGGTAGTGAAAGGACTGTCTCTCCTTATACCAGCTGCTTAACTGTTGAATTGTCATGGTTTTCAAAACAAGTAATCTTTTAATAGTTTATTTTGTCATCAATATTAAAGGGAAAGTAATGATAATTTTTTTGTTTGTTTGTTTTCTGATATGGACTGCTAATTTTTGTAATTACATGGTCAGAAAACTGAGGAAACCCCTCACTATTCCGAAGTGTGTGAAGAATTCACAGAGCTGAATTGGCATGAAAGAATAATAACAAAGTTGAGGCAGCACTACAGAGTGTAGCCTTGCTGTAACAGAGAGTTGAAGGTTGAAGACAATTTCTTCAGAAGAATCTGTCATCCAGTGCAATGTTGCTTAAAATTACACCAGAGAAGATGTTCTGGTTTATTTGCTAAAAGTTTATACCCAGAAAAAGAGTGTGAATGAACAATGTACTATTTTAATGAGAGAAAATTTAATTGGGATTGATGTTGCCCTTGCTGTCAAAAACAACTTGTGCAGATATCTACAGTTTTTATAAGCCTGTTTTACCAGTGTGATCCTGTGTCACTCTATGCTGATTATGTCCTCTTCTGGAAATAGGGTGGGGACCAAATCACAGAATGCTTTACATGACTTGAGAAGGCAAAAAATTCTAGAAATATTTAGTATTGTGAACATACTAGATCTACACAAAGCTAAGGACTGGGCCAGTGTTTATGCATGCTGTGTTGGAATTCAGATGGTAAGTGCAAACTGGCAGATCTCAACATGCAATTCAAATATGGACGATAATAAACTGTGAATGTTTTACTGAACATTACAAAATATTATTAAATTAAATTTAGAAAGGAAAATAAGTCTTATCAGACATCAAAAATGCATAGATATCAGGTTCCTAGGATGACAAAGAATGCTGCATCCTACTCTATTTCACTTCACAGGGAAGAGTTATCTATGTCCTTGAAGTTATCCTCTAGAAAAGACCTAATCCTTTAGCTGTAATTCAGAGAGGAAAAGGATGGTACATAGTCACTGGACCAGACAGTTGAATGCCAGTTTTCATAAGAGTCCTTTTTTTTCTCGAATTGTTCACTAGGGCTAGTGTGCTTCTTTATTCCTAGAAGATTTGTTTTTATCTTTTTCTTTTCATCACGGATTTGCTTTTTAGCATCTGGTCATCCTCTAAAGTTCAACAAATAAATTTGAGCATAGAATCATAGAATAGAATCATAGAATCGATTGGGTTGGAAAAGACCTCCAAGATCATCGAGCCCAACCCTTGGTCCAACCCTAATTCATTTACCAGATCATGGCACTCAGCGCCACGTCCAATCTGTGTTTAAAAATCTCTAGGGATGGTGAATCCACCACCTCTCCGGGCAGCCCATTCCAATGCCTGATTACTCTCTATGTAAAAAATTTTTTTCTGATCTCCAACTTAAATTTCCCCTGGCAGAGCTTAAGCCCGTGCCCCCTTGTCCTATTGCTGAGTGCCTGGGAGAAGAGACCAGCCCCCACCTGGCCAGAACTTCCCTTCAGGTAGTTCTAGACAGTGATGAGGTCATCTCTGAGCCTCCTCTTCTCCAGGCTAAACAACCCCAGCTCCCTCATCCTCTCCCCATAGGACTTGTGCTCCAGTCCCTTCACCATATTCAGCATATTTAGATGTGAAGCATAATAAACAATGCATACAATATACTCCATCATTTTTCACATTCCTTCCTACTGCACCTGAAAGACATGACAGGATTTTCACAGCAAATGCGAGGGGACAACAGATTTCACTTTCAGCAATAATGAGCATGGTAGATACTTCTAGACCTAGGAGAAAGAAAATACTCCTAACCACCTGAAAACTGCACTAAGAGCTGATCTATCCCTGGTAATACAAGGAGTCATTTCACATGTATGGGGAGAGGATACCATCAGAGCAGCAACACTTCAAAGTTACTCTTCATAGATGCAAATGATAAAAGTGGTTGTGAGTAGGATTAAAAAGCAATATTTTAACCTGCAGTTCCTGAACTTTTCTCTGAATCATAATTCCATTTGCCCTTTCCAAGTGCAGAAGACAAAGTTTTGGAATTACTGCCTTGATCATTAAAAAGGAATAGTGCCTGAAGAATTTATTCTGTTATTGGATCTCTAATAGCAAAGGTAGTAAAGAAAAGATCTATCTTAAGACAGAAAAGGTTAGAGAGGCCTTTTTTTATTGCTTTTCTTGGTAGAAGACAGGATAGACATGTATTACAAGGTTTAATATCCAGACCCTTCCGGACTCCAGGGGAAAAAGCACAAGCAAAGAAAAACTAGAAGCCACTTGTACCATTCATTTAACAGAACTCACATCAATTATTTTCCTTTTCATGTCCATCTCATACAGTTGCTGACAGTTGAAGAACAAGACTACCACTTCTTCCCTGGTACTGCTGTTTAATGGCACTGACTCAGTTCTGGAAGACAAACTGTGACCTCTTCTCACTGTCAAGTTCATATATAGTCTCAGACATGCCAAGGTATACCTCCTGTGACCTGAAATCCTGGGTCATTATAGAGATGTGTTCCCTTAGGTAATATCATAGTATCTTTGTAGGCATCTCTGAGAGATGCACATGTGTTGGCAGAGCATTATTTCTTCTCTAAAAGTCCTGCATTTGAAAATCAGTGGCCAAACCTTTTTGGTTCTATTTTACACTCAGAATCCATAATGTGACAAACATAGAAAAGGAGCAGAATTAAAAACAAGCTTATATCTTTGCCATTCATGTCTGATTTCAACATATTTGAAAGGTTATCTATTTCTTATGTTTAAGTTAAACAGCATTGGTTGGTGATAATTTGGCTAAGTCTACAGTCTTGCTATAAGAATGTCATACATGGATGAAAATAAAATTGTGTCTGTATATATATTCTACTATTTGATAGATATGCTAAATTTCATAAATCTGTGACATTCAAACCATGCAGTTCTACTCTTACTTCACCATGCTTTTTCTTACATGAGCACATGCTATTTTTAGCTAGAAATGAATGGATACCTGTTACTTTCCCTAGCATAGAAACCTCTGATGACAATACAACAGATTTAAATTATGTTTAATTTTTCTGATTTCTTGAGTTCTCTTAAACATTTAAATGATTTATTTTTTGGGCTAGGGGTTTTGTGAAAGATATGCAAAAAGAGAAAGTTGATCACTCATACTAAGGAATTACACTAAATATGTTCACAGTGTAAAATAAATCATCAGCCAGACTGCTTCCTCATTGTTCTAGTAATGTATTGCCACATGAAACAGTAAATCATGTTTGGGTGCTTAATTTTTTATTTTGTATTCACAGTTGGCAGGTTTTTTGACATTTTTATTTAACTTTAGTGACACAGAAAATAATGCAACTGCTTGGAGCCAGACAATGTGACAAAGGTTTCCATGTGGGAAACAGATCTTGCACAGTACATGTCTCATCCTGTCAAGCCAAACAGGCAGCCTCCTCATTAATGGGATTCATTTGTACATTAAAGTTTTACCACAGGTACTTGGTATCAAGAACTGCCACTTAAAAGAAGTATGGCTTAAATAATGGAATATACAAGTTAGAGTTTTTGTAAATGTGAAAGACATACTGTTACTCTGTGAAGACATTTGACATTTGGATCTTGGTTTTATTCTGAGCAGCTAAGGCAGGATTAGCCTTTGATACATTATGAATGCAACAACCTGGAATGCAATAATTTTTAAATCTTGTTTCTATGTATTCTTCAAATGCTCTGTGGGCTGTCTAGGTTAAAAGCAATATATCAAGTACAAAACAAGTTGCATCATTCCATGGTCATTCTGTGCTATTCCTGTAAGTACAGAACTTGCCAAACCTTTTCACTTGATAATATAAAGACTTGCTGTGCACATCCTGGATTCAGATGTTATATACAGGAATCAAGTTAATACAGGAATCAAGTTAAATACACTCAGTCTCAAAACAGTAAACAGCATTTTGATATATTGTTTCTGTTGCAACACATCTCTAGTTATGAAGCTTTGCCAGTGCTTAGTGTTCATAATTTGATTTCATACTATTGTAGTAGTAGGTGATTACCTATGCAGTTGTATTACCTGAAGTACAGTTTGTATAAACACATGGTCTTACCACTCCTCTTTATGTTAGACCTGCTCTGAATAGGTGGGATTTTGTTCCCACAGATGATATGCTTTTGTCTCATATGATAATGTGGCCAGAATTATTCTGATACCAAGTCGCTGTTCAAGAAACACCAAGTCTTTTTCAGGTTTATTTCCCTCGTAAAGTTCTGTGCAAATTTTGATTTTTGAGATCACTTTCAAATATCCTGTACAGTCAACTTCCTTGCTCCTGTATCAGATAAAATTGTTGCATCCTTGTGTTTCTTTCATGTATATACTTATATAAATTTAATGCTAAATAAACATAGATAATTGCTGTCTTTTACTGCAAGAAGGAATCAAGAAATACGTTTGAAAACACAATTTCCTTCCATTTACAGAGATTATTCATGATTGACATTACTAACAATATTTTCTTGAAATGATGAAAGAAAACAGTGGGTTCACAATTCTGTCATGTATTAATTGGAATTAAATTAAAAACATCACAGACCCCCAACATAAAGTGGGTGAAATTCTAGCAAGAGTGTTTTAGAACTTCTAAACCTTTGATATCCTTGTATATCTGCTGAGTACCTAGATAATCATTGCCCTTTAACTGCGATTGATGAGGGCATCTTAGTAAGGTTAGAGTCAGTGTTGAAACCCCTAATTAAAGCCAGTTGCAAATTCTACTGGTTTTTTTCTCTTTTGTGCTTGCATTTTCCTCTCAAACAAAACCATGAAATAATTTCCATGTATGTCCTATGTTTTGTCTTTGGAATTGTTATGGGTTCCCCTAGGTGGGCCTAGATTTGGGCTCTGAAGTTTGGACTAGGCCGAAGCTGTCAGCTGACTTGAGCTGGGCTGAGCTGACAGCTGACCTCTTCTAGCCCGTAACTTTGTATTCCATACCACATTATGACATCATCTCCAGGGAAGTAGGAACCAGTGTGGGAGTGGTTAAGGCAGTCGCTTCTCAGCCCTCCTCTTGGGAGGACGCACGATGCTGTCCCAGGGGGGATGGAGAGGACCAGACCCACCACTGGCTCACAGGGTACCTCAGGAAAGTAAACTGTGTTGTTCTGGGTCTCTCCTTTCTGCTTGGGTTTGTCTCCCTGGGGAATAAGGTTTTTCTTAAGTAATGTGTAGTTAAGACAGTAAAGTTTGTGTGTTTGTTAAGAAGTTGAGGTGGGGAACTTGTTGTTGCAGACTTGTGTGAGTGTATATTTGTACTCTCTTCTAATTGTCTCTTTCTTTCTGTGAAAAAATATATGTAGATTTAGTATAAATGCAGTTTGAAGTGTTTTTTTTTTTCTTTCCCCTCTCTTTTTTCCTCTAGGAAGGGAGTTAGGAGGGAGGCTTTTCTCTCTGTGCTTGGTGGGGTTGGCAGTTGCTTATCTCAAACCAAGACAGGAATCTAAAGAAATTGCATGAAAATCAGTATAGCTGACTTGGATTGATGCCACAGTGAGACAAACCAGAAACTGACTTTCATATCCACAAGGGTTTGACAGTATCTACATAAAATTTACTGTGAGAGCAATAGCTGTCTGAGCATTTGTATATCAGCTACAGGAGCAATGTGCACTGGAGAATGTCTTTCTTAACCTATGTCTCCCCACTGCTCTTTTCACTCATATTCGTGTGCTTTGTTCTGAATCTTTAGTACAACTGCAGTATTTCATAAATAGAAAAAGTATTTTAAGTTTCTATAAGAAACTTAGTTTCTTATTGCAAAACATGATCTCTAAAAGTCAATTCATCACAAGGATATTTTTTCCACACCTATGAACACACCAGTGATTCTGCAACACAGGTTCTGAGTTTACCATGAAATAGTCAATAGTTTCATAGAGAAAAAGCAGTGAGGACTGTGTGACTACAAAGCATAACTGAATCTTTGTGGGAAGATAAACTTCTTAGAGAAGGAAATTTTGCTTTTTAAGTTACCGAATTTAGACAATGTAGCTTTGATTGAAGCATAATCACTATGAAAAGGTTATTTTCAGGATCACATTTCTAACACTTCTACAAGCATGATAAAACATCAGCTTCCTCTGAAAGGAGTGATGCTCTTTTGCGTATCCAATTAGTCCATGCCATTCTGCATTATATTAAGCACCCATGTGCAGCAAACCTGTGTGCAGGGCTACAACTATCTGTGGATTTGTTCCCCTATGGGGTTCAAGTGCTTCCACTCCCTCCAGTAGCAGTGCAACCTTAAAGTATTCACAGCTTATGGGTGTACAGCTTGGGGGAAAAGAAAGTCAGTATCTGTTCCACAATATTATGCACCTATTCCCTTTGAGAGATGAGACTGCAGATACTTTTTAACACCTTTTTTGTTTATTTATTTTAATAGAGTCAACATTTATTTTAAATGGAACTGGGATGCCTTATTTTTCATTTTATTAACTTGTAAAGAAAGTATTTGCTGTTAAGAGATTATATAATCTGTAGGAATTAATAATAATTTAGCAACTGTTCCTTGCAAAACACTAACAGCATGTTTTCTCTTAAGAAAAATAACCATGCAGGAATTTGAGAATAATGTGTGATTTGTGGTACAAGGCAGATAATACTTTTGTATCAAACTAAGCTGGATACCTCTAGAAAAGCCTCAAAGTAGGGAAATCTGAAGGAAGGAAAGAGTAAGCTTTCTGTAACATGCAATACTCTAAAGTCATTTACTGAAATGATTGATTTAAGGAGGAGAGACTAGTTCCAAACCCTCCCATGCCACGAAAAGGGATAGAATTCTAAACCCACTATGAAGATCTCTTGAGAGCTATCTACACAGTGTAGTAAAAATACAGAGATATCTGTTGGGAGTTTAATGCTCCCACCCCAGCACGAAGGTCAGCCACTCATTTCTCTGCTAACAAACACAGTAGCTCTCTCTAATAGAACTGACCTGGAAGAAACTTACCTCTAACTTAATGCCAAGTGGAGTTCCTCTAATTAAGCAATTTCACTCTGTAAAGGACTCAACCCCTGAAGGAATTATCTGTCAGCCCAGCTCCCAACTTTTACTAAGCATCTGGGACTCTATCTATTTTTCTCTTTGTATTTCCAAAAGAACGGTCTGACAACCTTCTGTTCCGTTCTTTGCTGTTTAAAGCTCCACACTAAAGATCATTCACCATTTAAACAACAAAGCTGAATTTTGTGATACTCTGTGATATTCTGTGATACTCTACTGTATATTCTTGCACAACTACAGCAAATATTTGGAAATTCAAAAGAGGTAAGAGACAATTCTCCAGGTAAGAGAGAAAGGACATTTCTCTGTGGCCATGAATGAAAATGGAATGGAAAAAACCTGTGACCTTGTGCTATGGAGTTTACATGCTATGGAATCAGAAGTCAGTACTGGCAGGGATCTGCTCCAAGGAAGCCTGAAGCAGCTGTTGCTCAGAACACCAGTTTCACAGGTCATGGACTGCAGGGCAAAAGGGGAGGGTGGAGGAGATATTAACCGTGAAGAATGATGATGACATTCAGAGCAGATTAGAAATTAAAGATCATGACATGCTGTTTCCACGTTATTAAACATGGTTCCAAGGAACAGCTACCAGTGCTTGAAGTTTTCATGACTACAGAGTCTTAATTAAACACAACTTATGGAAGATTGAGACTGTAGACCTGAAAAATCCACATAATATTTTCAAAGACCAGATATGCTTTACTGTTTAAGGTATTTATTTACTTTATAATGATGACTGCTGTTGTCTTTATTTCTTTTTTTTCTTTTTTCTTTTTTTTTTTAAGGCAGCCAAATCACTACAATTCAGACATGGAATATCTTGCAGTAACAGTCTCATTTGTGCAGTCTCACATAACCAGAGTTCTCCTAATTTTACAGAGAAGAGGATGTAATATCCCCCACCCTCTAAACTTCTATCAAGTACACTTTAATATGTTTGATTTCAGTACTTCCTTTCTTTCCCTTTGCTCATGTGAATATACAGCCAGAGACTAATAGAAGGCAGACACTTTGCAGAGTAAGAAACTCCATTATTTCAGATTGATCTCATTTGTGACTAAGGTATCAAATATGTGAGTGCATCTATATTTCAAAACAAAGTTGCAAAACAGTTAATTTGCCTCTCATTCCTGTTGCATAAAAAACAAGTAGAAAACACATCTATATACAAGTAAAATTAGATTTTAAAAATTGTCATAAAATTGCCTTTTAATACCTTCTCCTTCCAATGCAGTTTAAGCTGAATATCTCATTAAAGTATTTAATTGAAAATTACTTTGACAGGTTTGTACATTAATTAAAAATCAAATAAATCTGAAAACATATTTAAAGACTTTGCTCTAAAGATGCTGTCTTGGTTTGAGATAAGCAACTGCCAACCCCCCCAAGTACAGAGAGAAAAGCCTCCCTCCTAACACCAAGGAAAGGGAGGAAAAACGAGAGGGGAAAGGAAAAAAACACTTCAAACCACGTTTATACTAAAACTACATATATTTTTACAGAAAGGAAGAGACAATTAGAAGAGAGTACAAATATACACTCACACAAGTCTGTAACAACACATTCCCCACCTCTTAATGAACACATTACTTAAGAAGAAGCTTATTCCCCAGGGAGACAAACTCAAGCAGAAAGGAGAGACCCAGAACAACACATTTCACTTTCCTGAGATACCCCGTGAGCCAGTGGTGGGCCTGGTCCTCTCCATCCCCCCTGGGACAGCATCGTGTGTCCTCCCAAGAGGAGGGCTGAGAAGCGACTGCCTTAACCACTCCCACACTGGTTCCTACTTCCCTGGAGATGATGTCATAATGTGGTATGGAATACAAACTTACTGGCTAGAAGAGGTCAGCTGTTAGCTCAGCCCAGCTCAAGTCAGCTGACAGCTTCAGCCTAGTCTGAACTCCAGAGCCCAAATCTAGGCCCACCTAGGTGAACCCATAACAGATGCATATAGTTACAATTAATTTCACATACTACAACTATACAGTAGTACAAATTAACATGTTTCTAGGTTACTAGGTGTTTTTAAATCAATTATCTTTGCAATCACCTTTGTATGTGATGCATGACCTAAACCCCACTATATCAGTGTTTTCAGAAATACTTTCTGTTGGAATGAATAAGAAGAAGGAAACATATAATGTTATATTACTGTTATGGGTTCACCTAGGTGGGCCTAGATTTGGGCTCTGAAGTCTGGACTAGGCTGAAGCTGTCAGCTGACTTGAGCTGGGCTGAGCTAACAGCTGACCTCTTCTAGCCAGTAAGTTTGTATTCCATACCACATTATGACATCATCTCCAGGGAAGTAGGAACCAGTGTGGGAGTGGTTAAGGCAGTCGCTTCTCAGCCCTCCTCTTGGGAGGACACACGATGCTGTCCCAGGGGGGATGGAGAGGACCAGGCCCACCACTGGCTCACAGGGTATCTCAGGAAAGTAAAATGTGTTCTTCTGGGTCTCTCCTTTCTGCTTGAGTTTGTCTCCCTGGGGAATAAGGTTTTTCTTAAGTAATGTGTAGTTAGGACAGTAGAATTTGTGTGTTCATTAAGAAGTTGAGGTGGGGAACTTGTTGTTGCAGACTTGTGTGAGTGTATATTTGTACTCTCTTCTAATTGTCTCTTTCTTTCTGTGAAAAATATATATGTAGTTTTACTATAAATGTGGTTTGAAGTGTTTTTTTTCTTTCCCCTCTCTTTTCCTCCCTTTCCCTGGTGTTAGGAGGGAGGCTTTTCTCTCTGTGCTTGGTGCTTATCTCAAACCAAGACAATTACTAACAGGGAGTCCTACAATTTAATATTTTCATATCATTAAAAGACAGTAATCTAGATGAATATATCTGTTTTCTTCTTATCATGCTTTCAGTGGTCTCTGTATCTACAGTGACCTCTTTTACCTAAGACCTTCAATTCTTTCTAACTTCTGATGAAAAACTGCAGTTTTAATCCTCAGGACTGAAGAAACTATTATTTTTTTCTTTTTTTGGCAGTTTGGGAACTAAAAGTACATATCTTTAAGTTGTGCCTTTTTCTTTCTTTTTTATTATTTTTATTTTTTCCCCGGGTAATTCACCTTCCCAGATTGTCTTGATGTGTTCATTATGAATCTGCATATATATTTTTCAAAGTTACCTTTTAGTACTAAGCAAATAGTTCCTTTCAAGTCAAATCTGATTATAGTTTTGGAGACAGTCTGTTACAGGCATTGCAGCTTATAGATAACATGACTATAACCCTATGTCCTAGTTCAGCAGGAGGGACCAGCTAACCCTGTGGGGGGGTGATCAAAGCTGTGTATTCTACCCCCTCTATTCATTCCCCAAGGACAATGGGCCATTAGCAGCAGCTGCCCAGGGAGCCATTATCACCTTCACACCCACCCTGAGGGGGCGGAGCTGCTAATGGGCCACCAACAGTTCAACACCCCCTGGCTCCCAGAGTTAATCACCCATTGTGTGAGTCCCCGCCCAGGGGGAGGGACTGGGTGCTCCCTGAGGGTACATAAGTGGTGGGTAAGAAGACCTCGGGAACTTCTCATTGGATCCAGAGGAGCAGCAGGACCTCGACAGCAGGAGATCACCGTTCTCGCCCAGACCACAGCCCTCGCCTGCACCAACAGGTTTTTCATTTCCTTTTGCTCTGGACTTGGGGGAGCCACAGGGGTCTCAGCACAAGGACAAACAAACCCCCTTGGGTTTGTGCCCCAGGACACTGGGTTATATTACTGGGGTTTTGTGAGTTGAAAGCAATTTCCCTTTTGTGTCAGTGTTGTTATTGTAATATTATTATTAAATTTTAGGTCTGACTTATAATCTCTCTCATGGTGAGTTCATTTCCCCTGCTGGTTCACCTTTAAACCAGCACACCCTATTATGTTTAGCTCTGTGCTATTGCTCACAGCAAGCTTTATAGCCTCAAAACCCTCTCCCACCAGGTTCCAACATACAGAATACATATCACACAATTCCTAAATGTTAGTGAATGTAATGATGCCAGGATAATTCTCTACAACAGTTTCAAGACCCTACAACAGAGAGGAAGAAAAAAACCCAAACGAACAAAAAAAAATAATTTTTCCAAGACCTTAGAACTTTTCCTTGAGATCAAGAGGAGATGTGGAATATATAGAGTGGAGCTGGCCCCTACAAAAAGAGGAGACAGTAGGAAAAAGAGTTGCAATTTTATCTAGAAGCCAGGGATTTCTTCTTGAACTGGACATTGTACAGATACAGACTGAAAAATTGCATAGAATAATTAAAAATTCTTGTGATAATCAAAGTACATTTTTAGGTGCATAAAAGGACACTGTATTTCTAACAGTGTGGAGTTGTATTTCTCCCAGAGACAATACCTATTCGGTTATACATATTCAGTTTACGTGTGTTTAGGCTGACCTGAAATTAGACACTCCAGCATAACACAGAATTTTAATTTCCAAAACATGCAGATGCTGTGAGTGGATTGTGTCTCTCTTGTGGCATAGGCAACAAGATTTTCTTCAGATGCTGTTGGATATATGGTGAGCATGAAGGGCAAAAAATACATAAATATCTGTTAGGGTATTTATATCTGTTAGGGTTAGGATGCAGGTAGGGTATGCACATCTATAGATGGTTTTTATTATCTCTTGCGTTGTTAAGTCACACAAGGACTGCTTCTATTCTTGATGAAATCAATTTAAAAAAAAAAAAGTTGAACTGTGGTTTAGTTATTGTCACCTTTGGGAGGTTTTTCTCCCATGTATCTCAAGCCTTCGGCAGGGCATCAGGAACAAGGACTGTACAGGACTTCTAGATGTAAAATGACTATCTGCCTTGAGCCAGAAGTTCTGTTGAACTAAAGAATCTTGACATGAGATCAAGAAAAGAAATCACATGTGTATCATTAATATATGCTTCTGTACACATATGTATCTGGAGAGAGTAAAAAAAAAAAGTTTGTTAGTTCAATCAATCCTTCAGCAACCTAAAAGTACAAGTTATTTAACAAGTATGAAAATCATCATTAAAACCAGAGTTTATATTGTCATTTGTGTACCCTTCAGCTGTTCCCTCTTTCCTGGGCAGGATGCTTATTCTCACAGAGATCCATCCCTTGGTCCTTACCAGAGGCAGGTGGGTATGGCTGTGCCAAGGCACCAGCTCACCGAAGCCTTCTCCTGGTTGCCAAGAAATTCTTCCTTCTCAGCTCTGCTCTGGCTTACAATTATTTCTGCACATTCCCTCAGCATGGCCCATGCCACTGAGGGCACCACACCGCCCTTGCTTACCCTAGGTAGGCAAGAGCCCCTCCTGCCATGTGCTGCCAGCACCAGCAGACCCTGGCCCTACAGAGCCCTGACCCCACAGGCTTGTTAGCACAGAGGCCACATGGGTGGACTATGGGCTGTGGGCTGCTGACCCCATGCCCCAATGAGCTGAGCATGGACCAGGGGCTGAGGACAGCCATGTTCACGCACCAGAGTAGAAGATGAGGAGTATATGGTTTGGGTAGGAATTGAGCTGTAAATAGAGGTTTCATCCTGCTTATTTCTACAACCAAATACCTTATATGCAAGAATTTGTTGCTATAAATCCTTCAATAGAAGTAAAAATTTAAATAGCCCATTAATCACAAAATGCTAATGTATTCTTCAGAGAAATAATTCACAGTCTGCCTGTGAGTGGGAACTCTGTGCAAACAGCTATGTTCAGAATTGATTCACTGTTAGATTCAGTAAATCTATTTTTAATGGCTCTTGCTTTTCTCTACAAAGATGAGGAGGGAGTTATCAGTGGAGGTACAAATGTATAACTCCAAGTGATAAAACTTCAGGAAAGTAACAGTTTTTCAGTTTCCATAGGAACTACTCTCAAGAATGCCACCTTTCTTGTGTTTACACAGAATTCTGCCAAAAACTGCAGCTCCTGGCTGACTCTGACCTGTCACTCCTCCCTGCCCACTTCCCTTTTCTTTTAATAGTGCCAAGGCCGACTCTTTATTGGCTGTATCAGGGAGCTGAGGCAACTGAGTAATACAGAGAACAGTGAATGGTTGGGTTATTTTTTTTTTCAGTGAAATCAAGCCCCTGTCAGCTCCCCCAGCTCTTCTGAGCACAAGCAATGCAGCGTGGTGAGAGTATGGTGAGCAGCCAGGAAAACACGGAGGGACAGGAACTGCTCGATCACAGCCAGCGAGGCTTAAATGCAGGAAAGGTGATGGCTAAAGCTCATTTTCCTGCCCAAGCTAGTGATCCTGTCCTCTTAGATGCCAGACTGGTTCTAGAATAGCAAGAGTAAAGCCAGAGGCTTAGAATCTGTCAGCAAACCCAGGCAGAATATAGAAAACGTTGAAGATTGAGAAGGAATGATTAACAGTAAGTATAGAAATACTAGATAAAGATGAAATTCCATCTTCCTAAACTTCTTTATAGCACCCACATATGTTTTGATAGATTTAAATATGATCCCTCTGAAGTGTTTATAGAACAATTATTATACTAATTGAACATCAAAGTCTTAAAGTTTTTAGCTCATACGCTATCCCATGTTATGGTGTTATAATCAAAACAGGGAGTATACCAACAAGGAGATCAAGTGATAAAGTTGTCAAATACAGCCTTTCTCTGTACTGGCAGTTAATGAAAATGAGGAAGATTGCAAGCATGTTATTTTGGTGAACAAAATATTTCTTATTTCAAGACAGAAGAAATGTCAATTTTGAAGTGATATTATTCCAACAGAAGTGATTTACAGTAGTAAAAATTAATCTGTTGATGTGTACCAAGAGAATTGTGTATGCCTGTGTGCCCACAACCAGTCTGCAATAGAGATACTATAACTAACAGGTTATAAGCTTATTTCAATGCAATGGTCTAGAAATATCTAGAGAAATGGGATAAACATGGCAAAAAGCAAATTCTTCCTAAAGTAATCTGACAGGTTGGTAAGTCTTACCCCACTAGAGTTTTAATAACTTTAAATGGTCTGCCAAGGCAAAATCCTCCAGAATTCAGTTTCAGTAATGTCCAGGGTGTAAATGGCAAGGAATAAGAACAATTCTGCACAAATACAGAATGTGTACAACTGTAGCTAGATGAACAGTTATCAATTATAACAATTTTGAAACCATTAATAGGATGAGATGTAACTGACGATGAGACAAATTCAAGAAAAAAGCAACACAAAAAACTAATACTGTTGGAAGCAGGATAATATTGTATCTCATTTCTTAAAGTATACCTATCACAATGGTGGAATGGAGGGGAGAAGCAACTTGATCCACTGAAAACAAATCAGGGTATCTGATCATTCTTCTGCTTTGTGTTCCTTGCCAATATAAAGCTTTAGAGCAGTTTTTCTGTCTGAAGTGCTTAAGCAGAGTTTATTGAGCCCAGAATTCTCCTGTAGTGAGAAGAGGAAAGCTTTGAGGCAGAGCTTAGCTTTATTGACCTATGGCATAAAAGTAGCCAGGACAAAAATCTTCCTTTGGCGCATTGATCTTCCCGCTTCCAAAACTTTTGCTGATCTTGCTCTTGACATATTCACCTTCTGTAACTTCTGATTTCTTTCATTTGGCCTTTCCTCATTTTCTCCAGATACTTTCTTATGCATTCTTGCTCTCCTCTGATCCACTTCCTCTTCAGAGACTACTGACCCTACAAGATATCAATTCTTGCTGCACCTGTAAAAACAAGTGGAAGCCAGCTCTTCCTTTCCCTCAAATTCCCCCAGAAAATGTAAGGTGAATCTTCAGTTTCATTAACTAGGATTTTAATAATACACCACTCCTAGCTAAGTGGATTTCTGATAAATGATATTAAATGTAGTATCTAAAGAATATGCAATATAGTGACCCCTAAATAAAGTGTAGCATGATTTTGTGAGTTTTACCTACTGAGATATTAATATGATCACTTTCAAAAGTATAAGCTTATAATAAATGACATCAGATTTCACTATACTGCAGTTCTTTTACACCAAGGCCATTCTAACAAGTGCTCAAAAGAATTTTTAGGTGAAGAAAGACTCTCCCTTAAATAAAGAGATGAGAAGATGTGGTGCTGTGCTCCTATGCCCCACTTTCTGCTCAAGCAATAGCTGCTGGTCGTGCTGGCTGCATCTGGCTTAAACTGGATTCTGGAGAGACAGATAATGACACAATAGCTAAGGGCTATAAATCTTGCCCAACAGCTGAGGGCTAGTTGATCAAGCGCCATCCAAAATATGGCTGGTGTGCAAATGTGATTGTGAGTCAGTCATCTTACTCCATGGATAGTGAACAGCCCACAGCCCACCGAGCTCTCCTGCATGATAGCAGGTTGCATGCTATAATTTCCCCTTAAGCAGGGATAACTTTCAAGGTTGCTCTTTATTCTGTCAGATTCTGAGTAACTAACTTGGGAATAAGTGCATTGAAATTTTGAAATCTTAGCTAAGTGATATAAAGGATACATAATTCTTAGATATAAACCACTGACTGTATTGGCACTAAGTCTGGATTCAGCCACACCTAGACTTCACTCTAGGAAGGAGTTTAGGCCTCAAGAGTATGCTTTCTGAACCTCATGCCTCAACAGCAGGTATCCCTAACAATTTTGTCTGATAGTATCTTCTGTGAAGTAAATAATGAAGTATACTATGCCATGAAATCTTGTCAAACCATTAACCAATTTGTGATTGAACTCTGTTAACTCACTTATATAATAAAATATATTGTTGCTCTTCTCTTGTGACTGAAGTGCATCACTGTTTCTGTGACAAAAGGGAATGGTATAACTTCTCAAAATGAATGATACTTCTGTTTTTTACATTTGGAAGCAAACAAGGTGGAACTGCAGTTTCTTTTACACTGAAGGAAGGGGAAGAACAAACTAATTATAAACAGTGGAAGTAATTACATCTGGATGTTGGTCATGGGGCCTTAAAATTACAAAGCAAGAACTTTGCAAGAACCTTCTTGTAGGACCTATTGCGTCCTTTGCTATAGAGCCAAAAGACAATGTGTTAACTGGTTGTTTTTCGCTGCAATTAATTGACTTTATTTCACTTTAGGACTGTTTCTCTATTTTACAACAATTTTTATTTGCATAAATACAATACTGGTTTGTGTGTGCACTTCCTGGTCTGGTAAGCACATAGTACTCTGCTGGTGAGAACAAATACAATGCCATTCCTTAGGAGCTGAAGGAGTAAACTAAATCAGTGTAGGAAGTGATGTGCTTAGTTATGAGACTGCAATGTTCTTTTTTTTTTCCACCCTATTGATTGTAACCTTGAATTTCAAATAACTCTCTGTCAGCAGGAAAGGCAGCAGTTACCATTTTGATCCTTGAATTGCTGCTAACTTCCAGAGGAAACCTCTGAGCCTCTGAGGTCTTTTGGTTTTTTTCTGCAGTCATTTTCAACAACTTAAATAGCTTTTGGAAGTTGGAAAAGGAAAGTATCATTATTTGTGTCAGGGAACTGCAAGTTGCCTCCTAAGAGAAGGTAGCTGGGAGTCGGGCTGACCCCAGCACAGGCCAGGCAGTGCCATCCCATAGCACTTGAGCTTGGTGAGAGAGGAGGATGGTGACAGCAACAGATCCCATCAAGGGTCCAGTGAGTATCATGTGAAGCAAGGTAACAAGCCATATCCTAAGGTCAATCTGGGAAATCCAAACAGTCTAGAAACAGGCTAGAGACAGGCACATCTACAACATAGTTCAGTCACCAGACTGAGCTGACATGGGCTCCTGGGCCCATGGCTGCCGGGGAGGATAGTCACAGTCAGTAAGGCCAGTTAGACACCGCAGGACCCCAAGAGCTTATAGGGACGGAAAAAATCAAACCCAAAACTATCAAAATCAATCAGTTTTTTCCATGAAGAAGGTGCCATTTCTATTGCAAATTACCTTAGCTCAGTCACTATTGCCTATTTTTTTCTAACTCACCATCTTTTTTCTGTGCAAAAGGAAGGAAGAAAGCAGATGAGCTGAGGGCAGGCAGGAGAGAATGCATGGACCATGTACTTCATCTCTTATCAGAGCATGAATCAGCTTTACTGGCTTCTACCCTCGCAGGATGGGAGGTTTAGTGTCACAAAAAGGAACATTCATGGGCAAATTTTCCATGCCTTTTTCCTGAGTGTGGTTTTATGGAGTAAATATGAAGTTTGGAGAACCTGGTAACAAATGAGTGAACTTCAGAAAGTGCTCTTCTAAAACCCAGCAGGAAATGAGCCTCTTACCTTCTCTGGCTAATTCAGAACATAATGGTCATTAGGCTTGAAATAAGTTGCAAAGGAAATACCTCTGAGATTTGCATTATAGCCTAGTCAGTGACAATTTTGGAGAGAACAGATTATGCTTGAGCGAGCAGAACTTTATCTGTGTTGCCATAAAACTTATTCTCCTCCAAATAAGTTAGACATTTTTCGTCTCTTTCTTTACCTTGTCATCATACCTCACTCAGTAAAACTAGAAAGCAGGAACTACTTTTTTTGTAACTCCTTCAGCATAATTTCTTTTAGAAAGGCATAAGAAAGGGTCTAGGAATTGGAGAGGGCTCTTCTTGCATCCAACATTTTCTGTGTAGTAGGCACAAGCCCTAAAAAGAAGGATCCTCTTAAAATCTGTCTGCAGCTATGGTTAGCTTTCATGTTTACTAAACTGAGTAATTTGATACCATCATCATCTCACTACTTGCCTTCCTTATCAGGGTATTTATACAAACATTTAATATAAGGATTGGTTGTAGCACAGATATCTGTAAACACCCTTTTATAAAAAATGACCATCTGCTCATACTATCCATATCAATCTTGTAACTAATTTTTTATCCCCTACAAGATATTTTATCTCCCGGCTGTTTCCTTGGATAACTGATGAAGGAACTCACTAAGTGCCTCTATAAGATCAAAGATTATATCAAATGACTCTACCCACTTCATGCACTCACCGACAGAATTCCCTGGTCTGACCTCGCAGCTGATCCTGATCTGAGCAGGAGGTCCAACTGAAGAATTTCAGTGGCATTGTGATCCAGAGCTATCCTGTATAGAACTCATGTTGACTGTTCCACAATTTGTCATATTTATAGAAGAGCATGCATTACATTGGTAATGCATGAACATCAGTCTTACTTGTTTATGGTTTCACAGGTGACCCTGTAAAAGAATTTCCACATTTCTCATCCTCTAGTCCTGTTATACTTGGATTCCTCTATAGGCTAAATACTTACACCACAGATAGAAGTTACAGGCCACTTCTATTTCTTCTCCTAGTTTATCTTTGAATGCCTTAAGAAGACCTTTAAATATGATATCTTCTTTTGTTACTGCTCATTTTACCTTTTTACTGTACCCTTTTTCATACACACTCTGACTTGAGACAAACCATGACAAAATTTTCAAGCGGCACTTAAAATTTGAGTTTCCATACTTAATTCAGCATTGACCTCTTTGCAGTATCCTGTCTGTCATCTCACCTTAGTGTTTTGGGTTCTTTGGAGGGTGGTTTTTTTGTGTTTTTTTTTCCCCAGTATGTTGACTTGTTACTTGGTATCCCATTGTATTTCATCCACAAACTTTCCCTCTGAAAATGACTTTTTTTAGCATAGATTCCATGTGTTAACAGTAGGGTTATAGTTCTGAGGAAGGCCTAAACTCTCTTGCTTTCCTGTTTTTTGTGCATGTGGTACATATGGTCCCTAGTACCTCAGATGAAATTTGACTTTTTATTGCCATAGAACAGTTTTATACTAATATCATGTCCTGTGCAATTATTTGTGAAATACAGTTGATAGGTAGTATTACTCAAACTTCTGTTCTGATGCTGACTTAAAAGCATAGAAACTGGTTTTCAGCATTACAAGTCTTGGTATTCTTGTACAAGGAGCTACAGGAATGTATAGGGCTTGTTTAATTGCAGTGATTCTTTTTGGTGATCAAAATTAAAAAGTAATAAGATGATACTCACACCAGGGTTTATTATTCATACTATGTTTTACTGATAAAGAAAAATCTTATGTTATTATCAAGGTGTCTTCAATCATTCAGTGTTTTACAGTATTTCTTGGTTACAGATTTTTTGTGCCAATATTATTGTAACTATTCAAAATCTTCTAGGCTCTATAGGCTGCTGTATTTCTCTTATTAATTTCCCTTGCATCTTACTTGGCTTTCAACAGACCCTTGAGAAAAAGAGATTACGTGTTCTATGAATCTGTTGGAGATGGCAACTATATGGATATGCAGGAATGGAGGAGGGCAAGGGATCGCCGGACTGAATTTGACGTATGGAAGGTCCAGGAGGACCATTCCTAGCCCGAACTATGTCTCTATACCATGGACTTTGTCTGTTACTACCTCTACTCCCTTTTCTTGGGTTCATGTTGCCTCTCCCTGTTTCTAGCAGTTTCCCCAGGCAGGCAGGAGCTGTCACCAAAGGTACAGCTGCCATTGGCCAGCTCCTACCAAGGGGCGGTCCCGATCCTGCCTGTCTCCAGTTCACACCCCAGTTCACATCCCTTCAGTTCTCTTACCCAGTAGTTTGTAGCGGATTTGCATGCTCCGCCTTAGCTCCGCCCCCTTTCCAGAACCTTCCCTACCCCAGGTTATATAAACCCCTTGTTCTGTTAATAAACTCAGATCAGCTCTGATCACCCCAGACCATCCCTGGTCTCTGTGGTGTTTGTTCTTCCCTCGTGGCGGGCAAACCTTACCTGGGGCCTGGGACCCTGCGAATGACAGCTCAGCAGGCAGTCTGCGAACCCCCGTCGCTGGTCTGGTCCCTTCCCTGAGACCAAGACTGCGACATGAATGTACCTGGGCAATTTGACTTTAGATTCAGTCATCACCAGACAGCACTGAAAAGAGAGGAGGTGTTTGTGAGATCTAACTGGATTTTGACATGCTCATCTGAGAACACTTTTATATATGGCTATAAGTTTGAATGCTGTAACACTCCTTCCACTGAGTATCTCTGACATTTTCTAGGCATTCAGTAACAAAATGTTTCAGAATAAAGCCATCTGAAATTTCTAGGTAGCAAAGAAACAATGCAAAACTAAGACCAACTAATCATAATAACATCCTAGAAGAAGAAGATAGGCCACATCTAGTACTGAAATGAAAAAAAGAATACGAAAAAAATCTCACATAAAAAACCCACACCAAAATTAACTATGAAATTAACTATGTAAACGGACTTTGACTTTCTAATTATTTATAGTAAGCCCATAGGATGAACTGCATTAATGTGATTTTATCCTGATGCCTTAGGATTTTTTAGGCAACAATCCCTTGAAAATAAGAAGGATGCAGAAATAGTCCTTAATGTGAAAAAAGTACAAAGGAAGAACAAAATCATCTGTCTTGTTCTCTTTCTGGCAAGCAGTTACTGGCTTTGATCAATGCTAGGAAACAAAATGAGAAAAATCTATTACATTTTTATTCTCTGTTTTGTTAAATTGATGAAAATACATATTTCATCTGCTTTACATCTGGTACAATTAAGGTTTTACAAGAGCTCCAGGAATGCTGTCAGAAGATGACAGAAGTACTTAGTCTTTGGCAATTTAGGATGTTAATATTTTGATAGCCTTTTCTTCAGACCAGATTTTATAATGAAATGTGTGAAAAATATGCTTTTTTCCCATATTTTATTTCCAATTTTTGTGGTCTGTAGATTGAACCGTGCACTTCATTAAATACAACTTAATGTTTGATCTCTGTTCAAAATTAAAATTGAGAATATGTTGAAAGAGCTTCCATGTATGTAGCAGCAGAAGGCTGATGTAAAGAATTTTCTAATTAGGAGGTCCTCAAAGGCCGTATTTGTGATCACAATGAACATCAGAAATGAACAGAAATGAACATCTGAGGTAGACATTGTTTTCTTCAGGTCACTAAGATTTACCTTCCCAGGATACTATGCTTTATTTCTGTAGTAGTGGGTTATCAGTCCATGATTCAATAAAACCTGAGCTGCAGCTACTTCCATTAATATCTGTTGTATAGCTGGTTGAATTTAGTTGGTTTTCTTTTCTACAATTCCTACAGTTCTAAAAAAAAAAAATAGGATATTTACCCATCACTTTAACTCTTCAAATAATTATGGAGAATTATGGAGACCACAGAAGAAAAGTCTGACACACTCTTTTTTCATAAATGCTATTGAAAATATGTATCAAAATGAAAAAGAATGACTGATTTTGTTACTTGAATAATAGTGTCATGCAACTTTTTGCAAAATATGTAGGGATTTTTTAAAGTATCAGAAATGTTTCCAATAGATTCTCATCTAGAGATTTTGCTTTAGGACAAATTCAGTGTATTGAATGTTCTACATTTTCCAGTGCATAATTTTTTTTTTTTTGTCTCTTTACTTCTATACTTCTGTCTCTTTTAAATCCTTTTGAATATTACAACACCCTTTTGAAGTCTGAATACTGAAGCTGATGATGGTGCTTCCATATTTACATATCAACTGTGTAAATTGTATAAACTGCTGTTTTAAGACTGTTCCAAAACTGCATTTATTTCCCTAGCAATATGAGCTGTCTTGACCAGAACATGTCACTGAGAAGCCCTGTTCAATTATTCATGAACACCTTCACCCTTACCTTTTCAAAGTCACATTTATATTACTTTTACTGTAGATCTGGTCTATGTGTTTCTAGATGGATGACTTCACCTGTAGCTATATTCAAATTAAGCTTTATACATCATATTATCTATTCTGCCTTAATAAAATATTTATACCGATTACTTTTCTGTGGACTTCAAAAGTAAAAGTGAAGCATAGCTTGCTGTAACAGTGGCACCATAATTTCACAATTAATCTTTAGAAAATCAAATTCAAGTGGTTAGAATTCCTGTTTTTCCTAAGCAAACCTGAGGAGAAGTAACATATTCCTGCCAAGCTGTAGGTTTGGATGTGGTAACAGACATCAGAGTAACAGCTTCAGGGGAAAAAAAGAATTCTAAATAAAAATACAGTAATAAATACAAGACAGTAGAGGAATTAACAAAGTAATTTCAGTAGTACAAATATCTATATCCAGGGACAGAAAATCCAGTAATTCACTGATACTGGTATAAAGTTCATGTCCAAGTGTGCAACGGCTTACATAGTTGTGGTTGTAAGGGATGCTGGCAGGAAGCGGGACACAGCATCATCTTAGAATCACAGAATCATAGAATCGATTGGGTTGGAAAAGACCTCCAAGATCATCGAGTCCAACCCTTGGTCCAACTCCAGTCCATTTACCAGACCATGGCACTCAGTGCCACGTCCAATCTGCGTTTAAAAATCTCTAGGGATGGTTAATCCACCACCTCTCTGGGCAGCCCATTCCAATGCCTGATTACTCTCTCTGTAAAAAATTTTTTTCTGATCTCCAACTTAAATTTCCCCTGGCAGAGCTTAAGCCCGTGCCCCCTTGTCCTATTGCTGAGTGCCTGGGAGAAGAGACCAACCCCCACCTGGCCAGAACTTCCCTTCAGGTAGTTGTAGACAGTGATGAGGTCACCTCTGAGCCTCCTCTTCTCCAGGCTAAACAACCCCAGCTCCCTCAGCCTCTCCCCATAGGACTTGTGCTCCAGTCCCTTCACCAGCCTTGTTGCTCTTCTCTGGACCCGCTCCAGCACCTCAATATCCTTTCTGAACTGAGGGGCCCAGAACTGAACACAGTACCCAAGGTGTGGCCTCACCAATGCAGAGTACAGGGGAAGGATCACTGCCCTGGTCCTGCTGGTCTTTACTGCTAGTATAATTTTTACCTGTCAATATTCACTCCAGACACTTTATTTTTTGTAAACTTTGCTTTTTTTAATCCATTCTTCCTTTTTGTGAAAATAATAATTTCATGAATTTAAATATCTTAAGTTATTCCATTTTTACTGTTAAAAACCCCTCAAATTTGTCCAAATAAATGTTTTTCCTGAACCACACAGGCGTATCTGTTAATGTACACTATAGACATCAGATATAACTGAATTTTTTTACTCACACTTCAATATTTTCTCATAATATTTAAATAGTGTTTTTGATGGCTTACACAGATGCCTTAGTATCAGCTAGACACTACACTAGTTGAGATGGTCTGCTATGGACTTGGATAATATTTTAGAAGTCTTTAACACTCAGTTGCTCTTTATAGTGCCACACTTACTTATACTGAATAACTATTTTATCCTCTGATGATATGATTATATCATTTTAGATTAAGCTTCAGTAGCTATTTAACAATAGCTAATAAACTCCAATGCAAATTATGTTTAATAGAAAGAAAAAAAAAAAGGCAAACACCTTAGCTCTTGGAATCTGAATTCAATTAATAAGAGACTGTTTAATCAGCAAGAATTATTTACCTGGCAACGTGTTTTTGCATATTGAAAATCTCATCATCTGGTTTATTACTCGGCAGAGCTTTTGATGCATTGATAAAACCTGGAAATAATATTTCTTCTGGCTAAAAATGAATATTGTATTATAAATAACTATGTGTAGTCAATGCAATTTATTTTAGTATAACTTACAGGCACTCTTGTTTCTTTTGCTAGCAAGTTCTCACCTGTTTCAGAGAAGAGAGATGAAGCAAATCTCTGCCTCGTAGTCTCTTGGCTTTAAGAGACCAGATTTGTGTCTTTATTGTTTCATGGCTATTGCTTATAGAAGAGCTGTGAATGTCACCTGATTTTAAGAAATCACCTTGGAAGTAGTTTGACCTTAAGAGTAGCAATTTTTTAAATGACATCAAGTGAAATTTATTACATACTTGTTTTCATCTCATTTTGTTTAGCTGTTGGGCCCTGAATAATGAGATAATTACCATTGTGCATCAGTCTTCTATCGTGCATATTTGATTTGGTTTATATGGGACAATTTTACTTTCTTTATTTATTTTTATTAGAAATAAATTGACAACCACTCCATTAAGAACATTCTTCATCTTTCATTTCTGTTAATTTCATTTACCTATGAGCTCTGCTTTTTAGAATGTCATTCAGATTCCCTTTTAAAAATATTCATTCATTTATAAAGTTGTTAGTGTTTGATAAGTTGTGTTAATATAGCATATAGAATCTTGGTGATCCTCCATAATTTAGAAATTATAGTAGGACAGAAGCTGTTGAGGTAGATACTTTTTATGGGCTCTGGCATGGGAAAACTTATTGATAATTTTTAATTATTTACAAGTTTTGTAGATCTTTAAGTGCTACATGACTACCTATATTCTTCCCTTAGTTACTGTCTCTCAAACTTACTGACTCAAGCATGAAAAGATGGCAAATCTGATTTTCCTGAAGGTTCATAATTAAATATCTTCTTTCTCTGAAGAGTGATTGTGATTTGATATCAATACTAAATTATTGTGATGGTAAACGTAAGGCTTAATTTTCAACACCTCTGAGAAGAGGTTTAGTGTCTAATGCAATATTGAGTCTTCCTCAACTCTATTCCTTCTCCTCAAACCAACATCATATTCATCATGGCTAGGCTTTGCAAATGAAGATTTGGGAAGGGCTCTTCCCACATGGGTGTGTCCTTCGAGCCTGCACAGTGGATTTTTTAGGTGAGGCACAGTGTGCGTGGAACTGGTCCCACTCTCTGCTCCTAAAAGTTCATCTGCCACAGCCGAGCGAGCTTGGACGGTGACAGTGAAGTCCTCACAGGACTAGATCCTACAGTCCCCAGTATTCCCAGGAGGTCCCCCATCCAAGTACTAACCAGGGCTGACCCTGCTTAGCTTCTGAGATCTGATGAGATCAGGCGTCAGGTGCCATTTAACTGCCCAACTTCATATTACATACCTTAGAAATGTTAAGATTGCTGCAGTGGAATTAGATTGCTATAGTGATATTCAAACTTTCATGACCCAGTTGGGGGGGGGGGATATTATGATTATGTATACAGTATCTAACTCCAGACATGCTTAAAAATTTGGATTTCCTGAAATTTCTGTATGTTCAATACCAAGGACAGTGTAAATTTACTTGAAGATGATGAACTGTTGATAGGTTCTTAAAATAATACAGGAAGTAATTCTTTACATTTGCTACATTAAGTGTTACATTACTTACAGGTAGCTATGCTTCTGAGATTAATATTAACAGTATTTAAAATATGATTGATCAAAATATCTCTTATTTTCTTTTCAAATGAAATATATCAAGAATTTTCAAACATAAAATCTCTGCAAGAATTAACGATAGCTTGCACATCATTTCAAGATGACTTTAATGCTGAATTGCAGCATTGTTTTTTACAGTAATTTCATTTTAATGAGAACTTCTTAAAAATTAAGTTATTCCAGAAACACTTTTGAGAGTCATTGAAATTTCATTGTTAATATCTTATTTTGACAATACACTGAAGTATTTAATATATAGAATGTTCTAATAAATCAATACTATTATTGATGGCTTTTACATTGGTCTTCTGTTTTATGTGCACATACAGAGCCACTATAAATTAAGCTACTTAAGAACTCAATTTTTCAGTCATTATTCTGTATGTCAAATATAAAATGCAGGAGACTATGTTTGAGAAGGATGAAGATAATCTCCAGAAGACAACTACTCATTCAGGTGATGCCGAAAGGGTTTTTTTTTAATTTTTCAATTTTCATATTTTGTAGATTTTAGGAACACAGTAGATGTAATGCTGTAGATTTTAGTGAATTAATATTTAGCAGCTTGTAGCACAAAGTCCTTCTATCTCTACCCCTGCTCCAGAACAGGCAGCTGAGATCTGCCAGCTATTTAGTCTCTTCCTCAAGGTACCTGATTAAAGCATATCAGAAGAGAACATAAACATGGAGCAGTGTGACCCGAAGCCCTGGAGAGCGTCCAAGAGACCTTTGTGTGCTGAAGAAGAGGAGGTGGATGAAGACAGAGGGTCCCAACGGCCCCAGCCCCAATTCAACAGGGGTGAGAACTGGGAGGGGACAGAGGTAGAACTGGACATGTGGACAGTAGTGATTGGATAGGTTATATTGTAAGAGCTATAGAACTTAGAGCTTGCTTGCACGCGCGTCGATGTATTCCTGGATGAGCGGGGCTGCTCATTAAAGTGCCTGCCCATTATCTTATCTCCTACAAAACTTGGCTCGGAGTCTTTTTTACAGACTTTTATGGCAACACCTTCCAGCCTTAAGAATACTGAAATAATCTAGGGCATCCCTACATGAGGTGCACAAATTTAGCACTGTGGCAAGATGACAGTCTACCATTTACAACAGAACCATCATATTTCTATGCTTGTACTTCTAGGAATCCAATATGCTTCATTTGTGAACCAAGTAATCTCAGAGTAACTATATGGTGAAACTAAGTCATCACTCTCTACAGGAATGTAGCTGGACAGATATTAGTGAAGAATAAAACCCACTCAACTTTCAGAGTGAGAAATTTCTTTCACTCAACTTCCAGAGTGAGAAGACAGTTCAGTTTCTGATCTCTGACTCTGCTTCTCAGGACAACTAAAACTCTTTACAAAAATAAACCTTGGAATCAAAATTCATAACCCTACTGGATACCAAACCCCATTATTTTAGTAAAGATAACAGTTTTGTGATGCTGTGAATGACCCCTCCCCCAAAAAACAGGACTTCGAGCCACGTTAGTGTAGGGTAAGATAAAAAGTAAAGGTCCTTTAATAACACAGGGCCTACAGCCCACAGGAATACAGGATGACATGCATGTGTCTCAGTTCTTGTTTCCATGGCTTTTATAATAAGATCCCTCCAATCATTGCTTTACACATTTCTCAGTCCAACCCCAGTCCCACCCCTGGTCCAACCCCCTGGAATTGGGTCTGGGGTCATCAAGACCCTCTGTCTTCATCAGCTCTTCTTCCTCAGGCACACAAAGGTCTCTTGGAGTTCATCCAATTCTGGCTTTTGGGTCACTCTGACCTGTGTTTATGTTTCATTCTGTAGGCCTTCTGATATCCTTCAGCTCTTTACCTTGGAAAGGAGTCTAAACAAGATTAATTAACTAAAGGAATTTGAGCTCCCTGTTCTGGGACAGGGGTAGTGATAGAAAAGCATTAAACTTAAACTGTTAGAAATATTAACCCTCTAAAAATCTACAACTACTGTGTTCCTAAAATCTACAAAATGTGAAAATCAGAACAAAAACCCCTTTGGCATCATTTGTAACACATTTTCTAGTCCTCATCAAATCCCAAATTCATTAATCTCTTTGTATTCCATGGTTTATGAACTCTCCTCTAAGAGATAACTTATGATCTCTCCCTCTCCTCCTCTCTCTACCTCTTCCATTCTCCTCCAGTCCTTTTTCTAACAGTTATAGGTATATATCTTTTTTTTTTTCAAAGAAGATGACCCAAAGAATACACACTCCTCTAAATCTCTGCTAACCTGTGATTCACAGTTTGTATCTAGGCTCAAAATCTGAATCTATTTTAGACCTGAGGAAAAAAGGGTTCTCAAAACCTTGTCTGATTTTTCTATTTATATTTTCTAGTTTAAGATAAGGTAATAACCCTGTTGTGAAGCCTTGTCCTGACTTTTCCTTGTCCAGACTTTCTGTAAAGTAACATAAAAAGCAGATTAAGGCAGATTAAACAAAGGCAGAATAAGTCAGATATACAGTTGAAGGACCTACCACTGGCCAAAGCTGAGCCAATCAGTGACAGTGGGAGAGCCTCTGGGACACCATTCACAAAGGAAGAAAAAACTTGCACAATGGCAGCCAGAGAGGAGTATGAATATATGAGAGAAGCAACTCTGCAGACACCAGGATCAGTGAAGAAGGAGGGGAGGAGATGCTCTGGGCACCAGAACAGAGATTCCCTTGCAGCCCCTGGTGCAGACCATGGTGAGGCAGGCTGTCCTCCTGCAGCCCATGGGGTCCACAGTGGAGCAGGGGAATGACCAAAGGAGGCTGTGATGCTGTGGGAAGCTTCTGCTGGCTCCTGACAGGACGTGTGGCCCCATGGAGAGAAGAGCCCATGCTGGAGCAGGTTTGCAGGCAGGACTTGTGACCCCATGGAGAACCCACACTCTCCTTGAAGGACTGAACCAGTGTGGAAGGAACACGTGCTGTAGCAGTTCATGAAGAACTTCAGCCTGGGGAAAGGATGCATGTCAGAGAAGTCTGTGGATGATTATCTCCCATGGGAGGAGCCCCACATTGGAACATGGGAAGAGTATGAGCAATCCTTTCCATACAGAGGAAACCACAATGCCCACTCCCCATCCCCCTAGCAGGGAGGAAGTAGTGAATTCATACATGAAATTAAGCCTCTGAAGAAGGAAGCAGAGGGGAGGTGGAGGTGTTTTAAGATTTAGATTTTATTTCTCACTACCTTACTCTGATTTGGTTGATATAAATTAAACTAATTTCTCCAAGTCAAGCCTGTTTTGCCCCTGGTGGTAATTGCTGAGTGATCTCTCCTTGGCCTTATTTCAACCTATGAACCTTTCATTATTTTTTTAAACCCCCATCCAGCTGCAGAGGGGAGTGACAGAGCAACTTCAGTAGGCACTTGCCATGCAGCCAGGATTAATCCATCACAGAGTGGAAAAAAAATTGTCAGGAAATGTATTTAACATGAAAAAACTACAGTAAACTCAGAATTCTCATTAGAGTTTTAAAATAGTAAACAAAGATATCATGAAGTTTCAGGGAGTTGTTGGGTTGTTTGAGGTTTTGTCCTTGTTGTTGTTATGGTTTTTTTTGTAAATCTGTTCTTTTTCAGTCATGTGCTAGCTCAAGCATCCTTTCTTTTTTTTTTTTTTGAACATTAGAAAACATGGCACAATTTTGGGCATTACAAATTTTCACAGGCATGATTTTTTTTTCCTTATCTGGGTTATGGCTTTGAATAATGCCAGTTTTAATATAGAGGAAATTCACTTTATTTTCCAAAAGGTTCATTTTGCTTGCAATAGGTACATCAGTGCACATGGATCAGATTTTAAGCATTAGGCTTGTTTTCACAATGGATGAGGGATCCTGTGTGTCAGGTTGGCTGGGTTAGCAGACTTAGAGAACTTCAATGTATTATTTAATAACTTATGCAGAACCTCAGCATTAGAACTGGTTTATTCTTAAAACATGTAATTCTTCCCAGTTTACTGATAAAAGTGGTGGAATTTAACCACCTAACACTTGCTGAATAAAAGGCTTTACAAGAAGAAAATATCCTACTTCTTATTAGGAGTAGATATTCCAACTTCTACTGTGTAATAAGAAGGTAGCTTACCTAGCTTTGAGTAACTAAGTAAAAAATCAGCTGTCTGGTGCTGTGTTCTGTCTGAGATGTTGGGTCTGCTTTCTCAGAGTGTAAAAGTGGTTTAGGAGCATGAAGTAGTGACAGGAGCATTAAGCTGTATCTTTGGGTTTACTAATGGTCTTTTTACAGAAGGGAAAATTAAAAAGATGATGACTACTTAAGATTTGTGTTCCTCAGCTGTGGAGATATATTTAAGTCTTTTATGTTGATCAATTTCCCAAACAGTCAGATGTAAAAGCATCTTTCAGGGGATGAAGTATCTTCTTTAGCCTGTTAAGATTTACACTGTAGGAATGGGGTTACAGAAATAAATGCTCTTGTCTTCAAAATCATTACAAATAGCAGCTTTGAGGGTCAGTATTAGAACTGGAATTGTTTGCCACTGTAAGAATATACTTTTCTCACATTAAAACTTGTTAGAACCCAAGAAGCCAAAATCATCTCACACTAACAGCATTAAACAAACAATTGAACAAACAAACAAAAACAAAAATGAAGCAGGAAGAAGGGTTTGTTAACATAAAAGTCAGATAATAAATAATTTAAACCAAATCTATGTTTTACACAAAAGTCAAACAGTTGTTAAGATTAGCATGTATCTGTGGCTATTTATCCTGTTTTACTTCAACATAAAAGTAGTATTTTAGTGGTTATCATTTTAGCTTCATGCATACTTCCATTTGTACTGTTGAATTTACATATTCAAAGATGGTTTGGTGTGATCTCAAGAAATGTAAATACAAAGTAGGACTGACATTATATTACCTGATGGGTATAAAAATGAAAGGAAGAATAAATTTCCCTAATATCCCTAGCAAAAGGCTTTAAACTGTGATAAAGGAATAGAAATTTGTGCTTTCTTATGAAGCTATGAAAAAGATTTAGAGGGTATGATAGATTAGAGAAATTATACCTGTTCCTATTTCCAGGTTGAACAATTTATCTGATTGAATTTTCAGAATTGTACAGTTATCTAAAATTAATCCTCGTGCTTTGAGGATGTGCTCTCTTTGGAAATCAAAAAGGTCTCCTAGCCTGTTTCTCTCCAGGACAAATTCTCTTGGGATTGTACCAAATAGGTTCTCAAACAGACCAAAACCTGTCCTTCTGAAGCCCAGGGTTGTAATTCTGTTGCTTGCCTCCTGGGATCTCTAGTTCCATGGTTGTAGCAACCAAGCATGACCTTGTCTTCATTTGGTGTTTCATGTTTGTGAGCAGCAGGTCCAACAGAGCACCTTCTCCAGTCAATAGATATAGCCAGTAGATCACCTGTGTCAAAAACTGTGTTCAAGACATTCTGGAACTCTCCTGGATTCCTTGAACCACCTCTAGTTCCCTTACAGCAGATAATAAGGAGATTTAAGCCTCCCAAGAGTAGAGCAGGGCCTGTGACTGTAAGGGTTTCTCCAGCTTTCTAAAGCAGGCTGCATCCAGCTTGTCTTCTAGATCAGCATTTACTTCAAGCTGTATGCATGTAGAAGGGTTCTGTGGATTTTAACTGTTATTTAATTCATAGAGGGCTTCAATCTACAACTCAGAAAAACTAGAAATAAAATATGTGATAAAACACTTGTAAAATCTGGTCTGGAAAAAAAGGCTATCAAAATACTCACATCCTAAATTCGCAAACACTAAGTACTTGAGCCACTCCTTGATGTGAAGCATAACTTCCTCCTTGCCTTCCCACATCTATCCATCCACTGCAGGACTCCACTCTGGAGAGCTATCCCACCATGCCTCCACAATCCCAGTGATGTTATAGTTCTGCAGCTTCGCTTAGACTTCTTATTCCTCTTGCTTCTTCTCTATACTAAATCCATATTTATACAGGTATTTCATAAGGGTGCAAAGTCATACTCCATGACTCCCCAGGTGTAAGGACATTCCCTGTAATGTTGCTGCTGAGATACAACCATTTTGCCCATTGTGCACTTCTCTACAGGTTAGAAAAATGCTACCCTAGGTACTTGGTTTAAAGTACTTCTCATTAGCAATTTTGTTTGAAAGACACTTCTGCCTCACTGCCAGATATCCCATCCCACGCAGCAGTGCTTATTGCTCACAGAGCATTCAATGTGAGCATGGAAGCCAAAGCATTGCTTGCAACATCAAGCCCGTGTTGACCTACTGAAAGAGTGACCTTCTGCTGGAGCATTTCCCCCTTCCTGGAAGGACAGAGACATTATCTAGCTGCCTGATCTTTCACTGCATCCCTGGAGCTCTGAAGAGCTTTCGGTGCATTTTGTGTTATCCTTCATAGTACTCTGGGTGTTCACATGAAAAAGGAGCAGATAGTATTAGGCCAAGGGCCATGTAAGCCTTGATTTCTGCAACATCGTGGATCTGAGCCACCAGTAAGCAAGAAACCCCCTGAAAAATCGGGTCAGGTTAACAGACAGCTGCCTTCATGCCCTTAAGAAGGAGTCTTGTATAATTCCTGAATGCCTTTTAACTCTATTTGGGCTCATCTTGCCCCGATGGATCCCCCAATGGGTCTGATTCATCCTTAACCAATGCCCAGAGCACCAGATGTATACTCAAGTTGCAGACGGAGTGGGAGTTTTACTCCTATTGTCAGAAGTCACAGCCTACTCTGTCTGGGCAGTCTTCATCTTTCACCATGATCACCAATTGCTACTGCTCTCTCCTTGCCTTGCATGGATCAAGCTCTTTCCTCTGCGGCTTTACTGCAAAGAACCTGTCAATATCCTCTTCAAACTCCTTAATACTGTGCAGTCTCTCAGCCCTTTGCATTGTTCCTTCATCTGGCAGGTCAGTGCCTTGATCAGAGCACACCTCCAATAGAAGAGACCCCAGTCCATTTTTGCAGCATGAAGTCCAAGCAGTGGCCAGAGCCTTCTCTGTGTCAAGGCCATTAGCATCAGTCAGCACTGGAACATGTCCCTTGTGGCATGCTGAGACCATCACTGCACTGCATCCGTGTGCACTGCCAGTCCTGGGCAGCAATGGCAGGCCACTGTGTACCTCTCTCTTCACTAACTGCAGTTACCGTGACTATGTCTATCCACGGCCCCTCAGCTTATGTGTTCCAGTCAGGCAGTCAGTGGCTCCCAGCAGCAGCCTATACATTAGGCAAAGCCCCAGGAGAACTTGCAGCTGACCCTGCAGTTTCTATTCAAACTAAGAGCAGCAGCCACAAAGAGCAGCACCAAAAGCTTCCAAGGCACCCTGCCTAGCCCTGGAAGCTGACCAGCACCTTGCCAATATGCTTCCAAAGCTGCACTGCAAAGAGCATGACCCATGTGAGCCCTGTCTTGGTTTGAGATAAGCAACTGCCAACCCCTCCCAAGCACAGAGAGAAAAGCCTCCCTCCTAACACCAGGGAAAGGGAGGAAAAGAGAAGGGAAAGAAAAAAACACTTCAAACTGCATTTATACTAAATTTACATATATTTTTTCACAGAAAGAAAGAGACAATTAGAAGAGAGTACAAATATACACTCACACAAGTCTGCAACAACAACAAAGTCCAGTTCCCCACCTCAACTTCTGAACGAACACACAAATTCTACTGTCTTAACTACACATTACTTAAGAAGAAGCTTATTCCCCAGGGAGACAAACTCAAGCAGAAAGGAGAGACTCAGAACAACATATTTTACTTTCCTGAGATACCCTGTGAGCCAGTGCTGGGCCTGGTCCTCTCCATCCCCCCTGGGACAGCATCGTGCGTCCTCCCAAGAGGAGGGCTGAGAAGCGACTGCCTTAACCACTCCCACACTGGTTCCTACTTCCCTGGAGATGATGTCATAATGTGGTATGGAATACAAAGTTACTGGCTAGAAGAGGTCAGCTGTCATCTCAGCCCAGCTCAAGTCAGCTGACAGCTTCAGCCTAGTCCAGACTTCAGAGCCCAAATTTAGGCCCACCTAGGTGAACCCATGTGAGCCCCTTCCTGCCACGCTCCTTTGCAAGCTCCTCAGAGCTTCACCACAGCCCTTGCCACCACTTATAGCTGCTGCTGTAGGTGCTGCACTCACAGCAGCTGCCTCCAGCAAGTCTGACCTGATTGGTGAAGCCTTGAAGGGCTTCTCACATGCAGAGTTTAGTCTAAGACACTCATCTGTGATATCACAAATAACAATATAATGTTTTATCAGGTTGGGACATGGAGAGATGCAAGGTAGTGGGTAAGTTTTTCAAGCTTACTGAATACTAAATTTCACTTCAGCATTTAAATACCTGAAGGGAAGTTATAGCCAGGTGGGGGCTGGTCTCTTCTCCCAGGCACTCAGCAATAGAACAAGGGGGCACGATGGGCTTAAGCTCTGCCAGGGGAAATTTAAGTTGGATATCAGAAAAAAATTTTTTACAGAGAGAGTAATCAGGCATTGGAATGGGCTGCCCGGAGAGGTGGTGGATTCACCATCCCTAGAGATTTTTAAACACAGATTGGACGTGGCGCTGGGTGCCATGATCTGGTAAATGAACTAGAGTTGGACCAAGGGTTGGACTCAATGATCTTGGAGGTCTTTTCCAACCCAATCAATTCTATGATTCTATGATTCTGTGATTCTAAATAACCATGAAAGCAATTTTTCAGTTTATTCTTTTACAATGAGCATAGTCATTCTATAGTGTTTTTACTATTATGAATTAAGATGGAAGGTTTTTCAGGCAGCCAGTTTAAAACTTTAAATGTTGTCTATCATCAAATCAATCCAAATATTACTGCAAGCACAAATTTTAAGTGTTGTGAGATTTTGAGGGTGGTTTTTCATTCAGAATGTATGTGTGTGTGCCCTCAGCTTTTTATTCTCTAAATATGAGGGCAGTGTGATATCTGTACATTTTTACACATGGGTGGAAAGTTCTTTATCTTTTGAACTATCCGGAGAAATTCAACATTATTCAAGAGTACCAAGATCTTGAAAATAACTCTCTAACCTGTTGCTAAACCGGGCAGCTGAGTAAAGGAAAGGTTTCAACTTGAGGACCTAATGTTAACAGATAAGAAAGAATCCACAAAAATGAACAGCATGCTTTTTTACAAAAATGTAATGTGGGGAAAATCTTTATTCATAGCTGAAGCCTTTCTGAGACACCCAAGTCAGTAAATATGTAGCACAAATCTATAGAAAATTAGAAACTGCTAGATCTCAGGCTGCTACTCTGTCCCCTCTGAATGACTAGCCCTCAACATCATATATTTTATCCAGCTTAAATGTCCTTACATGAGCATAGTTAGAAAAGAGTTATAATTTTGTGCATTACCAGTTAAGGCATCTGCAGCACATGTTAATGGATAGGGCATTTAAACACATAACACAATAAATAAATACAGTTTATCAAGACAGCAGAAATAAAGCAGATGTTATTTTACTGGTACCATTTAACCAGCATTTACTGACACATTTATTGAGAAAGACCATACACCTGGAGTGTAAGGACTTTTGTCGTAAATGTACTGCTGCCTAACACATAAAATTTGTCATAGTTTCCAGATCAACACCACCTTATTCTCTGTATATCAAATGTTATTCCATTTTGTTTATTTAGTTAGAAATGGTAAGAAGAAAAAAAAACCGCAAAAATAAAAGTGAAAAGTTTTACTAGAGCAGGATCAACCAGGTTATAATTGAAAAAGCTAAAGCTCACCTGCAGACATTTTAGTGAGCAGTGGAAATAATGTAAATATGGGGGCTTGGGGGGGGGTTGTTTGCTTATTTGTTGTTTATTTGTTTAGGGGGTTTTAATTGTTCAATTGTAATCTTTCCTGATTCCAGAACGACCTTTTTCTAATTCCCCTACCTCTTTTAGTCCTTGTAGTCAACATACCAGAGCTCCCTCAGCTGGCTTTTTGCTTCATTTCTCCCTTACCCAGACTGTACAACTAAATTGTCAAATAAATGTTAGCTGGTTAGCCAGCTTACATCCTTTTGTCAGGCTTCTGCTTTTCTTCCCCTGAACCTCAGCCTCTGACTTGGCTTCATTTTCAGGCTGTGACTCACAGTGCTCTTGCCTCTAACTCAATACTTCAGCAATTCTCCTGAAAAATGAATGTGTTTTTTAACAATTCTGTTTCCACCACTAAACTGCTTGTTACCTTCTTGCTACCTGGATACAGCTTTCCTACAATACCACAGGCAAACTGTGGAAAACCAGGGCTCATGTCCTATGTAATGGGCAATCACATGACCCCATGATATCGACTCTGCAAACAAACCTGTAGAACTGCTCCTTTGGCCAGGGTTAGTAGTGCTGCCAATTCCAATAGGCTTACTGGTTGATACAACTCTGGTTTTCCTTCTATGTGACTTCTAGCAACTAAAAAAGGTATTAGGTAGTTATCATAGTTGTTTCATTACTCCTTCCCTATTTATGTTGCTGAAGTAAAATTTCAAATAAACTCACAAAAGTTGTTTCACTGTTAGAGTGTCTGATGAGATACAAACCCCATTAGCATTGGTTTAAAAAAGACAAATGAAATGGTTATAAAATTATACCAAAGAAGTACAATTAAATGAAACAATATAGATCAATGGCCAAGAAAAAAAGTGATAGTCTTTTAAGTACTAGACATTGAAAAAAGCTAATTCTCAAGCTTATTGCTTCGTAGCTAAATACAGACATTTGCCAGCAGTTTCTTTAATAACCCTGAATGTTTTCTTGAATAGAATCGCTGAAACAAATTTTTAAACCACATTCAGGTTTTTGCTGGGATAGAATTGGCTTTCTTTGTATTGGCTGAGAGCTGGGTTATGTTTCCAGTTTGTGCTGGAAACAGTGCTAATAACACAGAGATGTTTTCACTGTTGCAGAGCAGTGCTAACAGAATCAAGGCCTTTTTTGCCCCTCAAAGCACCCCTCCAATGAGAAGGCTGAGGGTGCACAAGGAGTTGGTAAGGGACACAGCTGGGACAGCTGACCCCAAGTAATGAAAGGGATATTCCACACCATATAGCATCATGCTCAGCATATAAAGCTGGGAGAAGAAAAAGGAAAGGGAAACATTTGGAGCAACAGTGTTTGTCTTCCCAAGAAACCATTTTGCATCATGGAGCCCTGCTTTTCTGGAAATGGCTGAACACTGCCTGACAATGGGAAATGGTGAATGAATTCTGTGTTTTGCTTTGCTTGTGTGCTCAGTTTTTTACTTTCCTTATTAAACTGTCTTTATATCAAACCATGAGTTTTCTCACTTTCACTTTTCTGATTCTGATTCCCTCCTTCATACCACTGAGAGGGAGTGAGCAAGTGTCAGCATGGTGCTCAGTTGCCAGCTGGAGTTAAACCATGGCAGTTCTTTTTGGTGTCCAATGTGGGGCTTGAAGGGTTTGCGATAACACCTTGACCAATTGCAGAGTGTATTGGAAGGTATTTGTATCTGTTAACAGTTGCAAGTCACAATACTGATTCATCTGTTCTTCATAATAGTTTACCTGATCCGCAACATGCTCTTTTTGTTTGCTCTATGAGTTAAAGATTGCTGTTGGCTTTTACAGTTTGCTGAGCTCTGTAGCTGTGCTCTGTAGTGATTAGTGATGTTTTACTTGGGAGATTTCTTATCAAACACTGACTTAGACTTTGATCTGGTATTGGGCTGCTGTGAAGAAAATTAATGCTATCCCAGCCAAAATAAGCACACCATGCTCTCCAAAGGGCTGTGTGTGTGGCTCATCTTCGTGAACGAAGATTTGGGAAGGGCTGTCCCCACGTGGGTGGGCCCTTCCAGCCTGCGCAGTGGATTTTAGGTGAGGCTCAGCGTGCGCAGAACTGGCCCCACCGTTTCAGTCCTGAGGTTCATCTGCCACGGCCGAGCGAGCTTGGACGGTGCCAGTGAAGTCCTCAGGACCAGAACCTACAGCACCCGGCATTTCCCAGGAGGTCTCCCATCCAAGTACTAATCCGGGGCTGACCCTGCTGAGCTTCCGAGATCTGGCGGGACCGGATGTCAAGAGTACACGCATAAAAGCACAGAATTCAATACAAATGTAGCATAATTTATCATTTATCACAAATGTAATTAAAACTACATGAATAGTGATATTTTTATATAATGTATTGCATTCTACCAACCATAGCACAAAAGTATACTTTTCAGGAAGGCAAAAATTCTGAAAGCACTCGAAAGAGACCTAAGGTTTTCATATCATATGATATCATATATGATATATATGTCTTGTATCATATGTTAATGGTTGTCTTTTCAGATAACCATATTCCAAGATCAGATGTATCCATTTGCATCAAGAATCTTTTTACAGACTAACGAAATACACATAGACTAAACAATTTTTGTAACTTCTGGCATATATATTAATATTCTGCATGATAACTAGAATGAAGATTTTCTTAGTTGCCAAAGTGAACTTAAAACTGAAAAATGTTCCTTGACCATACAAATATCTATGCTTAGCAGGTGTGTACTCAAACATACCATATATACACTCCATGTATACTGGAATACATCTCTCTACCATCCAGCCCATAACATTCCAATCCACAGCATCCCATTCCAATTCATATGCATATCATCTATTTTAATGATTGTCTAAAATCTAGTCCTTGCTTTATCTAGACTAGCAAGGACAAAAGAGTTGATTTATGTGGAATGGACAACACTCAGGCTAGCCATGCAGATTGACTATCCAAAGTTCTCTTAACCTGGTGTCCTAGTTCAGCAGGAGGGACCAGCTAACCCTGTGTGGGGGTGATCAAAGCTGTGTATTCTACCCCCTCTATTCATTCCCCAAGGTCAATGGGCCATTAGCAGCAGCTGCCCAGGGAGCCATTATCACCTTCACACCCAGCCTGAGGGGGCGGAGCTGCTAATGGGCCATCAACAGTTCAATACCCCCTGGCTCCCAGAGTTAATCACCCATTGTGTGAGTCCCCGCCCAGGGGGAGGGACTGGGTGCTCCCTGAGGGTACATAAGTGGTGGGTAAGAAGACCTGCGGAACTTCTTGTTGGATCCAGAGGAGCAGCAGGACCTTGACAGGAGGAGATCACCGCTCTTGCCCAGACCACAGCCCTCGCCTGCAGCAACAGGTTTTTCATTTCCTTTTGCTCTGGACTTGGGGGAGCCACAGGGGTCTCAGCACAAGGGCAAACAAACCCCCTTGGGTTTGTGCCCCAGGACACTGGGTTATACTGCTGGGGTTTTGTGAGTTGAAACCAGCACACCTGGCACTGGAGTTCCTGTGACACTGGTGTGCCATGATGCTGCATTGCAATGAAGCTTCCTGCCTGTTTCACAGATGGCTCTGAATTCAAGGCGCCAAGGCACAAAACTGCATTTGCACAAGCCAAAATTCCCACATGGTGTATTTGATGATTCTGTTTAGCCAGTTTGGATTTAGATCTGTTTTGTGTTATCAAAACCATAGCATTTCCAGCAGTCTGTAGCATGGCTGGAGTTTTTGCTACGTTATTATGAGCCTACACAGTCTCAATGGAATTTGTGTTTATTCCTTTGTGTATAAGAAATTTTCAAAAAGTGTGGGCCAATTGCTTTGCATCAGCAAATGGCCTTTTACAATAGACTAGCCCTCTTGTCCCTTTTCTACATCCAGCTGTTTTGTTAGTAAGCCCTTGTGTAATGATATTTTCCAATGTATTCCATGACAGCTATTGAAGCCTTATGTGGATTCTCAGTGTAATTACCCAGATCTTTATAATGGGTGAGAGGAATGGATCAGAATCCTGGAGTATTCCATCCAAAGTTTCTGAAAATTTTCATATTAAATTTTGAAAACTGAGCTTTCGTGAGTGACCTGAAAAAAATATCTAACAAGTAATTTCATGTTGTCTCTGGTTCTTTGTGGTTGGTAGATATCCAGTGTCAAATATTGAAAGTGTAAGACACTTATGACCTTCTGCTTTTGTCTGTCATGTTCCTTATTTTATAGGAAAAAAGCACCCCAGCATGGAAAAATGTTTTTACAGAGCACTTTTTTTGAGCCTGTAATTCTTATCATGTTTTGAAGAGAATGTTGGTCCATTCAAAGTGAACAACCCCAAACCCTTTGTAATAACTCAAGCATGTAGCTTAGTACTGACTATGAATAGTTTAGGTTTAGCAAGATCTGGAAATATTTGTCTCTGATACAGAAGGCAATTAGTTTCTGTTAACTGGCTGAAATCAGGGAATTCACTGATGACATAATTCGGTGTTTGTGGTAGGAAGGTGATTTGGACTGATAAGACACTTATGATGGGCTATTTCAATTAAAATAAAGTATAAAAATATTTTTTCAGGTAATTCTTAAAGTAATGTGGACTTGACAGAGATGTTTTAATCAGTGGACTAAGGTATTTTAAGTGTCTTATGGATGATATATAAAAATAATTGTGTTAATGTGATGATTAGTTTTAAAAAGGCTTCTCAAAGGTGGCTTCATTGTTAAGCTCATTTGCAAATAATTTCTCTAACTTGGTATTAGAAAGGTTTGCCTTTTTAATGCTTCCTTAATTACAGAAATGAAAAATGTTAACTGTTGTCTTATGATTTCTGCTGAAACAAACCATTTTCTAGTTATCAATTTGACACGACTGATTTTAAAGAATTGTAAGGGAAAAGATACAATTGTTATTAGTGTCTGACAATCTCAACGTAGCCTGATAACCAACACAAAACTAACTGTTCTTACAGGGATTTCTGCTGGCATCAGAGCTCAGAAGGAATAATACCATTTTCTGGTGGTGGTGTTGCAGTATTTTGGGAGGAACTGATCATGGAGTTTGAGAAATATTAGTATTCTTGCTAGCCTCAGTTAATAAATCTCCATAAACCTGATAAATCTCATTTCATCAGCTTGATTATTCTATTTTTCTGAAGTCTTCAGGACCAAAGGATTTTCCCAGTCAACAGCTCCCCCCATTATCTACCTGTCTGTCTCCAGTTTTATGTTTCTGAACCAAATATAAAATTAAAGATGCCATAAGCAGTAAGGAAGGAAGAAGATGGGATGGATTGCAAATTTTGAGGGAGGAAGGTAGCAAGTGGTTGAAGAGAGGAACAGAAAATATGGGAAACAGTTGCTCTCTTGCAACGCAGGAATGGCAGTATTTTTATGTACATTCAGAGTCAGAGCTGCAACACCATTTACAACCATAAAGCCATTGTGCTTTGCATTTCATGCCACAAAAGCAGCTTCAGAGAACGTGCAGCTGTGGTACAGAGATACATAGATCAGAGATACAGAGATACATAGAACAGAAGATATATTTGAATGAGAGAGGTTAAAGGAGCTCTCTGATAGCATTAGTCCTTATCAAAGACATTAGGCTACACATTTAGGCAGTGAAATTGTTGCCAAAATTTCTACTGGCATCAGAGAAAAGATGACAGAGTAGATAATGAGTTGATGAATAAGAAGGAAATCCTCTAAAATGAGAGAGCTACACAGGAGAAATAATGAAAAAGCCGCTTTGAAATTATACCTTGCATACAATGTAGGCTGATATCACAGGGCAGCTGAGGATAAAGTTATTTGCACTGCAATTGAGAAATGCTTTGAAAGCATGAATTATGGAAAGATGAAATTAGTTGAGAAAGGCATAAGAGTTTTTGCTTATGTTGTTTTAATTCCTATGTTAAAAATCTCTTTAGTTCTTTTTGAGTAAAGCCAAAGATTTTGGGGTTTAAAAAGTTTTCTGGAAGATTGCTTTGGTTTTGATAAACAGATTCCTTGAGCAAATTTTTTGCAAGTTTTAAATGAAGATGAAATGTAATAATCACAAGGTATAACTAGTATTATTAATCTTGAAAGTTATATTATTGGAATTAATTAGTAGTTTTCTCCGGAAAGCAGTACCTTGTGAATAATCTAGTTTTCAAATCTGGAAATAGCTCCCCCAAGATTATTTGACAAATTGATTTTTTTTATATTAAACTACATATATTTTTGATACATCTTGTAATTGTTCTGATAGGGACGCCCCATAGCATTTATTTCTGTAAAAGTACTGTTTATCTGCTTGCTTCTTCCTCCTGGGCACCTAATGAAATTTATAGGATCAAATTTTGCATATACAAATAGATAGAATCTCAAATTCTAGCTAATGCTGGGTATCTGTGTCTTTGTAAGCAATAACATTTAAGCAATCACATTTAACACATTAAAAATATGGCTTCACAAAATGTAGTAGTTTTCATTTTGGATTGCGTTGGGTCACTTTCTGTGTTTGTCTCATCTTCCTTATGTAATTGCTGGGATTACCATTGCAGAGGCAGTCACAAATATTTCTTGATCAGTTATTCAAGCCAACATATTACAATTTTTTTCTTTGATTCTTAAAAACAAAAACCTATAATGCATTGTTGATTTGTCAACATGGGGCAACACAACACGTAACTTCTGTTAGAAAATTTAACCTACTTTGACATAACTGGGCTTTCTGTTGCAGAGCGTGTTAACCTTCCTTTAATTCCAAGCTTAAATGCATTTAAATACTGAATTATTTATAATAAACCATTTTTTTGCTTGTTTTATTTCAGTGCATCAGTGTTTTATCAGGTGAAGCCCATGAATGTTCACTAGAAGTTGTTCTTTTCCTCACCTGAAGGAGATTTGGTTTCTTACTCTTTGACCAGACTCTACAAGCTTTATGCTGAACTATATCACTTCAAACAAGAAATCAGTCAGCTCAGGGAAGTCTTAACAACGCGTATGTACCACACAAATACTACTCATTACATTAAGCATGTAAGAACCTTTGTAATGGAAAGAGTCAAAAATCATCTTGTATCATGTCTTTCCTTTCCTAAATGATAGCTACTGTCAGGATGTGAATAATACTGTAACTCCACTCCTTGTGATCAAATCCTATACATCATCAGTCACCATCCAAAGGGAAGAGACTCAGCAGCTGATGGCAAAATCTAAGTCCCATTTTATAAATCTGGTACTCTGTTAAGACTTCCAGAACCCCAGCATTCTTGCAAACTAATGTTTATTTCTACATTCCAAATTGAAACACAACATCTGTTTGGGCTTCAGATAACCTCATCAAATAATTATGAATTTGCATGTTATGGATTGCGTCATGAATTTCAGTAATACAGTGAAGAATGACCAGATGCTAAAACCATATGACACCACATGATAGACTAAAACCTAAAATGTGGCAATAATATAGTGCAAAGATTTACAATATAATGTCTTCATAATTTATAATTCAATAATATTTAGTCATTTCACCTATGTTGGAGTTCCAAACACCTGTTCTACTCACTCACCTTCCTTATTGCCCTTCACCCCTCAAGTTAAGAAAGGATATATTTTGGCTTTGTGGTTTGTTGTTCATTGTGTGTGTGGGGAGAATTTTAGGTGAGGGGTGGATACCATATCATAAGACTTTTCATCCCCTTCTATCTTCCTTTTCCCCCTGTGTAATCATTGTCTCTCTTCATGTTTTGTTTTCCTGGCCATATACAAAATATCTAATAAATATGCCACAACAGAGAGCATTTATGTTTCAAAGTAAGGACAGACCTCTAAAACTGACATTTCCAGTGAGTGCCCTGGGTAGAAATCCTTAAAAGTGCCTGGCTTTTCTGCAGTTACAGGGAGAATTCTTTTTAGCATAAAACTGTCCAGACTCTAATCTCATTTTTGCATGTCTAATAAAGGGCTTTTTTATATTTTGCAATTGCAAACAACTAGATGAGACAGCTGGTGCATAATGGTATACATGTCCTTTTTGTATTGAACTGGCACTTTTCATTGGAATACAAATGTTTTAGAATTACAGAAATAGATTTTCATACAGGGCCAGTTATATTTTAAAGTTTCAAGATGCAAAGACCAAATGCCATATAAGGCAGTTGATGTGTAATGGCAGTCTGAGCAGAACGGGAAGACTCCATGACTCCCAAGAGGCAGCTGCCTAATAACGCACAGATTTAAATGTATTTGGCAATGGTAGCTTCAAGGGGCACTTTAAAGATATTAAGCTCAAAGATATTTTATTCATCATTTCTTTAACCTTCATTTGATGCAGTCTGATATATATTGTTAGGTATAGCTTTCTGCCTCATTAGTATTTCACTAGTTTGAGCACATTGGAAGGAAATGGGTGACATTCACCGAGTCCTCACACAATATACATAAATTCAAGGTCTCTTGTTATTTTTGGATGGCGACATCTAAGAATTAAAAGAAAATTATAAGCAAAAAAGTAGGTAGGTTCTTTTTAAAGATCAGATTATCTATAGTGAATGTAAGGCAAATTTAGTTTGATTTATTTCATACAAAAAGTGGTCATCTTCTCATTCAATTTATAAATTAAATAACAGCTACCTCTAAATACAGTAACAGCAGTGCTTCTCATCTCTAAAGGGAGTTTCAAAGTTGCCAGTTTCAGAGCATTTTTTTTCTTTTCAGGAAAAATAGTGACAGGGAGAAGGAGTTATAATCAATTACAATCATGGCAGTGATTAAAAAACATGAGTCATTCAGGTTTTCCCGTCTTAGGAATTGCCTTTACCAAGGACTGGATTAGTATTAGACCCGTATATGCTTTAGAAGGGATGTCTTCTAAATGGTGACATCTGAATACATATGCTTTATAGAGACACCAGCTGGGTAATAGAGTTGTTTGCTCCTCTGTCCTTAATTCTTTATTAATTACTCTTTTTTTCTTTTTTTCCTTTTTTTTTTTAAGGAATACACAAATGAGTGTCATGGGATAAAGACTACTTGAAAGCATCACTCAGGTAGGCAAGAGCTTGGTTATGTCTGCCCAGTTCTAATGCATTAGATGAGTGGTATATGCTTTGAAAATGAATCAAGAACGTTGGAGCTGTGTGTGTGTGTGTGTGTGTGTGTGTGTGTGTGTGTGTGTGTGTGTGTAGCTTTACCCAAAGTATACAGACTACATCTGCCCTTCTGTAATGGTTTAAATATGCACTGAAAAGTAATAAAAAAGGACACATGAGATCATAGTTTTACATCCATGTAGTCCACTTGGGGTGGGAGAACAGAATGTGATACTCACCCAGGTAAGTTACCCACAGAAAATCAGGCTGCTCAGGGTTATTGGCGACCAGCTGAATTAGAGAGCTGGAGTATTGAAAACAGTAGCTCTTTAGTGGGGGAAACATATTTATCTATATGTCCAACACTGTGCACAAGCCAAACACAAACTTGTCGAAGTTGAGCACTTCTTTTTTAATGGATCCAGTTCTCTGATAATCAGAAACTGGAAGCAGACAAGAGAAGGTAATCCTTAAATAAATTAGAGAATATGATTTCATTCCTGTGCTGGGAGCTGTCAGATGAAATGTTAGTTGTGCACATATAAGCTGATCACTAAAGTCTCCCTTGGGAGTTTAGGCGACAAATATTGCTGCTATATGATCCTTCTGATTTTAGCCATAGCAATTTCTTTTCATAAGTCTGAAGGGATGAATTGTTACTATCAACACTGCAGACATAGAAAAGCCAAATCCAGCCCTAATGTTCACCACAAAGATAATAAAAGCTTTCTGTAGACATCTCTCATGTGGAGAAAGGCAAATAATGGAAAGGTCAGGGGTATGGTGTTAGTTATTCCAGAAGTATTTACAGTGATGGAAGACTCATCTCCACAGGGTGATTGATTGCCCAAGTGTTCAAAGATCAATTAAGTCAGAGAGTAACCCAGCTAAGTCTCATTCCTGATATGTAAATTGTCTTCACTTTTCTCAGATAATTTAACATTTCCCATAGTACATATGTGAGAACAGTACCTCCAACTGGACTAGTTTTCCTGCTACTCCCCAGAAGTTCATGAAATGATATGCATATCGGACAAAAATTCCAGGCAATGTTAATTATAACATCTGAGTCCAGTGCAAGTGGAGGACTGTCCCTTAGGTATTCTCCTCAGCTAGCATATGACACTAATTTACCTCAGCCACAAGATCATCCACATACTCAGGTGATACTGCATATTTATTCATCTCCAAGGGACCTGTTGTAAATAATCATTGCTCCTTTTTCTTCTATATTAGTTCTTCCTTCATCATGAAGTATGACTGCATAGAAAAGATTAAGTTTAAATAGCTCATAAAATTAGTACAGATATTTTAACTAAACATGGAGGTAAATGCTATTTCCAGATAGAGTTGTTTCTTGTTTTCTAACACAGCAAATTCTGAACACTAATGAGAAATGGTAATTATTCATTTCTATGTTGAATTTAACAAATAGTGTATTGGGCTCCTCACACTTTTCCCTTTTAATATGCAAGTTAGGTTTCCAATGGCAAATGAGTAGGGAATATGACTTGAAGTAGTGTGAATGTGAAAATATGTCTCTCATAAATTATGAGAGAAGGATGGCAATGCATTTTAGTGCTTTGCCTCCCAGATGATCCTAATGCTGTTATAAGAAAATACCATTCTATCTACCTCTGTAGGACAGCTGTCTCCAACAATGCAGGAGAGCAGTTGCTGACTGCAACATTATACAGGCTTTTAAGAAAAATGCTGAATGTTATATGTAATGGAAAAGCCAAGGAAAATTTATACTAATGTAAATTAATGAAAGAGAGGGAGTTTGTGCAGGGAACCAGAGCTTTATAACTCCTGAAAGTGATGACATGGGGGTATTAGCAATAAAAGGATCTGTAAAACTTGCACTTAAATCTCATTTGAGATGCATCATCTCTAATGGCATAATGCCTTTTGATTCTTTAAGGGGATTTCATCCTACTGTAGACCCCACACAGCAGAAATCCACTAAATCGCATAACTCTGCTGAGCTTCTGTTAGAACATCTACTTTAATGACCAGATGTCAGCGAGTCTAAGTTGAGAGACCTGATAATATTTTAGTCTAAAGTAATGGGAATTATTTTCGTGATATGTGCATGTATATTATTATATGCATGAAAATGTTGAAATTGCAATTACAGATCAAGCATTCACACGTGGCTGTGACTGGCCAAATGCCTGAACTCCATGTTTACTTCCTAATTTGTACTGCATGGAGACTCAAATCAGGCACAACTATCTTAAAATTCTGGAATAGCATCTGAATAGATGTTTAATATACAGAAGAGGAAATATTAAATATTTTTTTTCTCTCTTCCTGTGCTAATCACAAATTTGATGCTATCTAATGTTATTAAAAGCATAATTATTTTGGAAGAAATTTTGGGCTGGCTCTGCACGTTGCATTTGAAGCTGACCACCAGGTCTGGATTCAGTACTCATCAAGTGGTGGCAGATCAGCTGTTTACTCTACAGTGAGTGATTTCTGAATCAAGTAGGAAGGGAAATGGCAATATGAAGACTTCTGGCACTTTTCCTATAACTTGGTACTGAGGCTTGAAGTACTCTTTGCCAAGAGGCACTTGCAGCTGAAGAGGGCTTATGCTGAATACTTGAATGAGAGCTGGAACTACGAAATAACATAGCCTATGAGTGCTGCCAATTGTCTATAAAACAATGTTTGCCCATTTTTCTCTAACACAGTTAAGTAGTTAAAAGTATTTATCCACAGGAGGAGGCAATAGTCTTCTCTTGGAACAAGGTTAGAGTACTTCCAAGGATTTCAGTGTAACCTTATGTTTTTTCATAATACTCAGGATCCTATCTGTGATGGAGCCACAAGGTTCTTTGCCCAAGAAGAGGAGATCTATATGGAATGAGATCTTTTTAAAGAAGCCTGACATATAACAGAAAGAATGACTTCTCAAAATAATAAAAGCATCTAGAGACTTGGGCATGGGGATTTGCCATAGGTCATAACCTTGAGTCTCATCCTTGAGATGAGCTCACTTGCTGCAAGGGTGTTATCAGGATCTTTCTTGACCTCTGGTAGCATAAACACTCAAGAGGAGTTGGACAAGGGAGTAGCGTTTGGTAACTCCTAGCTTGACATGTCACATAATTGATGCTATTAACTGGACATTATTGGATGTGATGCCGTGAATGACCCTTCCCCCCAAAAACAGGACTTTGAGCCACGTTAGTGTAGGGTAAGATAAAAAGTAAAGGTCCTTTAATAACACAGGGCCTACAGCCCACAGGAATACAGGATGACATGCATGTCTTAGTTCTTGTTTCCATGGCTTTTATAATAAGATCCCTCCAATCATTGCTTTACACATTTCTCAGTCCAGCCCCAGTCCCACCCCTGGTCCAACCCCCTGGAATTGGGTCTGGGGTCGTCAGGACCCTCTGTCTTCATCAGCTCTTCTTCCTCAGGCACACAAAGGTCTCTTGGAGCTCATCCAATTCTGGCTTTTGGGTCACTCTGACCTATGTTTATGTTTCATTCTGTAGGCCTTCTGATATCCTTCAGCTCTTTACCTTGGAAAGGAGTCTAAACAAGATTAATTAACTAAAGGAATTTGAGCTCCCTGTTCTGGGACAGGGGTAGTGATAGAAAGGCATTAAACTGTTAGAAATATTAACCCTCTAAAAATCTACAACTACTGTGTTCCTAAAATCTACAAAATGTGAAAATCAGAACAAAAACCCTTTCGGCATCAAGTCCCCCCTTTAGAAACAGACAAAACTCAAAAATTTTGTCTGGGTTCTACTACTTAAACTTAGCATTACACTAAAAAGATAAACAAAAACTATAGTATTAAATTTTACAGCTAGCTATAATGCAAAACACTAATGATAAACATAACTAAAGAGTTGGTTAGGTTCAGTAACCATGAAGTTGGTTTGTGGAAACTTTGCAAGAGTTACTTGATTTGTAGTACTACATGAGACAAACTCTGGACTTTTCTGAAGTTGCAATAGCATCTGAGATCTGATTTTGGATAATTTCAATGACAGTGTTTTTTCAATTCACTTACTTTTAGAGATGGAATCTCCAGGTCTTTGGAATTTTATAGGACTTTCCAAAGTTTGTTTCACTCATCAAAATGCCAATTAGGGCTAATTGCTTTCCATCAATTGCTGGTATTTGAATACAAATACAGCAGTCAGTTTTTGAAGAATTTTAGGTATGTGACAAGGGTCACATGCAAGTTTTGATTTTAAATTTCATCTAAATTCATAATGCAAATTTAGCAATTTTTTGGTGTTTTGGCTAAAGCCAAATGCAATTACAAATTTTAGTTCTTAACCTAATTCATGGTTAGTAGCAATGCAAACAATACATACAAAAAGTAATTTAAGAAAGTAATAGTCTCTGTTGCCCTTGTTCTAGGGGCAGAGGACTTCTGTCCTGCAGTAAGTCCAGGAAACCTGCTATGCAAAGAAAGCAGTCTATTTTGTCTTTTAGGATGACATCAGGTTGTTAATCTTTGAAGTGGTCCTGGAGTCTGTATCACAGGGGTACAGTTCTGTCTTTCACTTTGGTGTAATTAGTTGACAGTACTTGAGATGACTCTAGTCAGCATGCAGATGTCAGTGTCCCATCTTTCAACAGTTCTCAGTCTGGAACAGGAATGTCCAATTTCATGGGCTTCTGGAGTTTCTGCAAAGTAAAAGGAAATCTAGACCATTTAATAATTTTGCAAACCAACTTTTCTTATGTGAATATGAGGAATCAATGAAACAGTTGTTTCTCTGCCTTAGCTATAGGCAAGGCTTGGGTATGTAAGATGTCTTATGTCTCTCATATCTCTTCACAAATTTTGCTAATTTGAGTTTTAGGAGTGTGCAATTTTGCAAATCCCAGGCAATTTTAAAGGAATCTCGAATTTCAGAATTCTCGCATTTTGACAATACAAAAAGCAGATTCAGCTTTTATAACATGAAGGGGTTGACTGCTAGCCACAAATGCACGGGCCCATCAGGAGCTTTCCACCACCAAGGTGTGTCTGGAGTTTCTGCAACACCAAACATCATCTTGGCACTCCTAATTGCTCCTCACAGAGTGCTTGCATCCTCTGAGTATATTTCAGGCCCTATCGAGGTCAGACCATCCTGCCACAGCCTGCCTTGACTACAGTCAGTCCTCTCCACCTCACGGAGTAGCTGTGCAGGAGCTTCTTGCCTCCGTGTATAAAAGCATTTTCACTGCCAAATTGTATATGTTTATGTTAGCATGTTAAATAACAATGGCATCTTCACATATTGTGAGCCATAATGCAGGTTTCTAAAAGATCGTTTTGCTGAAAGAAATCCAAGAGACATAAGAGCATGAAAAAGTTTTCAGAACAAGACTGAAATTCACTTAATTAGGCTAAAATAGGGTACAAGCATCACTTAGATGGCTTAAACAAGCTATTCAGCTATGATGTTACCAGTTCATTTCAAAAATTGCAGGCTTAGATGTAACTCAATGTTCATGAGACAGTCTACTAAATCAGTTTTTTAATTCTTCAGCTGCACTGTTGTGACTAGCTGCTTGCTTTCTTGTCTTGTAACACAGGACACACAGAACTTGTTTCGCTTTTCTTTTGCGAGGCTCAGTGCTTCACACACTGTAACAGACACTAGATGATAAGACGTTAGAGACAAACCCAAAATAAACAAACTTGAAGTTACAATCAGACAAACTCCTGTGTAGAATTTTCAAATCAGGTTTAGAGAAATTTCTCTTACATGTAACAGCAATTAAATAGAAGACACAGTTGTTCTACACAAAGCTTGCACAATGATGTTTTCATCAACTTTGCTCTCAGATTGGATTCTTGAGAGGCATGTCCTTCAGGTCTGGTGGTGACAGACTTCTTGGTTGTCTGCAAATAATCATATTCTAATAGCAGATGGTTAGTTCATAATAAAGACAAAAATACATAGGTGGCAACTATTAATTGATTTTGCACCAGTATGATACTGGTCCTAGTTTTTAGCAGCCTCAGAGCTATGCTGAGACAGACATGCTACAAGCTGGAGCAGCTCAGAGCAAACTCAGAACACAGAGACTACCACAGAAAGCTGTGGTTTTGCTTTGCCAATCTGTCTCGGTGTATCAGGTGTTGAGGCTTCTCTAAAATTGGAAAGGAGAAAATTGCAAACACAGACAGAATCTTTAAGCTTAAGATAGAGATTCCTTAAACTTAAATTGGTGCTTTAACATTCATCACAGTGAGAAAGAACTGGGTTTGTTCAGGCAGCTTGTAACACAGTGACACTATCACTCTTTTGCTCCCCCCTTTTCGGTCTTGGTGGCAGGGGTAGAGGGAAAATGCTGGAAATGCTCTCGGGAGTAGAGGAACTCGCCCCCCCTTTTCCTGCAATTAGAAATTTTGCACACTTGGGCAAGGCAGTTGAGATGATCAGGCTGCCTGCCTGCTTGCTGGGGAGTCCTGTATTCCAGGACAAGGTGTTTAAATTCTCTGCTTGCTCGCTGAGGCAGGTAGGGATTGTTAGCGACAGGGATAGAAAGGAAAGGGTCGCCCACGGCCCTCCCGCTGTCGGTCTGGGCGAGGTCTCAGCTGTAGGTATTGACCCTGGGTCTATGCTGGCCTCTGCTATTGCTGTAGCACTGGCTTTGAGCACAGCTTCTTTGGTCCTTTTTGTCGGGGCCATGCTGGCTCTTAAGGGAACGGTCCCGTCCCTGATGGCCCTTGGGCTGGCCTCTGTTGCTTTAGAAACCCAGGGGTCCAGAGCCGCTGCCGGTGTTGCCCCCGGCTCTGGGCCTGCCGTGCAGTGCTGCCCACCCGGCTCTTTGCCGGCTTCACTCGCTGCTCCAAGGGAAGCAACGCTGCCAGGAGTTAGTTCTACGGTCCCAGGGGTGGAACTCCCCGGGATCGGGGGTCCTGGACAGTGTTCTAGTCCTTTTCTTCCCCAAAAGCTACTCATGCTTTGTTTACAAGGAGTTTCAATAGCAACATTCTCTGCTCTATCTCTAGTGAGGGAGCACAAGGAAAACTTTCCTTTCCTTGCTTTCCCAGGAGAAGGCAAAGATGAAGATGCCTTCCTCCCTCTGGGTCCACTTTGGCCCAGCTTTGCTCTTAACTCTCCATTATAAAGATGACACAAAGCCTCCTCTCCAACCGCAGACAAAAGGCAAACTAGCACTGATTTTTCTCTCTCTCCACCATGAACAAGGGAAGGGAAAGCAGGAAGGAGACCATGTCTCTCTGCTCCTGTGCCTTTTGCAATCTTGGTGTCAGAAGCGGCTCTTTCCACCCTGCCTCTCTGCAGAGCACACACTGGCTGCCGGACAGGGGCAGAGCTGGCCACGTCGCCTGTCCCTACCTTTGCATGGTCACGAACGGCATCGGCGAGAGATAGAGGAAGGGACGGTGCTGGCTCCCCCTTCCTGCTTTTCCCTGCGGTCTCTGCTAAAGCCCCCTTCGCCCTCCTTTCTGCCACCGCAGCTGCTGAAGGGTCAGCAAAGCCAGTGCCTGCTCTGTTCTCAGCAGCGGGAGAGCCCAGCACGGAGGACCAGCCCACGGCCAAGCGAGACTGATCTTGCTCTTGCTGCAGCTGCCTTTCCGTCACAAGCACCTCCTTTCCACTGGTACGTTCAGGACCTTTTGCTGCTCTAGCTGTCCAAGGAAAAGCTGCGTTTGCCTGGCCAGCAAGCCCTGCTTGTTCATCTCCCGGTCCCGGGAATGTGTGTGCTGCCTTCCCCGCACTCGCTCTGTCTGCTTGCTTGGCTACCGCCCTTCTGCAGGCACTCTCACAGCTGCTGGCTCTGCTCGCCACTCCAGGTGGAGCGATGCTGGCAGAGGTCAATTTCACGGCTCTGGTGGAACCTGCTCCTGGCTGTCCTGAGACAACTATTATGCCAAGCTTTGCTTCTCCAGGGGGTTCTGCTTGTGCTGCATATGCGCTTGTCTCGGTGTCACCGGGAGCAGCCTCAGTGTATCCCCGCACCTGCGGGACAACCTCAGTGCATCCCTGTATCCGCCGGGACAGCCTCCTGGGGGGCTCTGGGGGTCCCGGCCCGTTTCCGGAGTTTTCTCCTTCCCAGGAGCTGCTGGACTTCTGGTTACTCATTTGTTTACAGGGGGTCTCTATGGCAACTTTCCCTGCTCCCTCTCCGATAGGGGAACGCAGAGAAAACACCTTCCTCTTTGCCTCCTCAGGAGGTGGCAAAGGTACTTTCTTTCTCAAGGGAACGGAAACATTCCCTCTCTCTCCCTTTGGGAACACAGACCTTTCATGGTCTTTAAAAGAAAAGTAAGTTAGAAAGTTGAGATTATTGCTTTTGTTAATCTCCCAGGCTAAGACTAGCCTTGAATCCATGCAGCTGTGCCACAGCCACGCTTGTCTTGGCTTCTCCCAGCCCAGCTCCCTGAGCTCAGAGACAGCCGCTCCATCCCAGAAACTCAGCTTTGCCTTAGCCTTTTCACCAGGCTGGCTCCAGCTTATCTTTGCTTTTCTTTCTTCACTACAGAGGTGCTGATATAAATCCTCTTTTTCAACAACAGACAAGATGCAAACCACTGCTTCATTAAAACACGAAACTGACTGCTCTCTCACACAGCTATGAACAGGGGAAGGGAAGGCAGGAAGGAGATTGTTCTCTACAATTCTGGTGTTATCCTCTGCTTTGGTCTCCCTGTTATTCTGTACCGGACAAGCTGGCTGCCGAGAAATGGCAGTGCCTGCCGCTCTTCCCTCGCTTGTCTCTGCCTCTGCATAGCTGGAAACACCAGAGGTGGGGAAAGGGGGAAGGGAGGGTGGTGCCTCCCCCTGTACAGCTCGGGCCGACTGATGGGAAGAGGGAAATGAGCCTGCTGCTTCCTGCCCCACGCTGCTCTCTGCAGTCCTTGCAACATTCCTTTTGGCCCCCCTTTTCAGGGCTGCCTTATCAGTGACTGTGCTTGCCAGAGCAACCTCGGGAAAGCTACCGGTGCCTCTCTGCTCTGTATATTTGATCTCTTCCCACCGTTTCTCTTTTCGTAACACTTGCCTTCTCAAAGATGTTTCAGGTCTTGTTAGATGCTTCCATTTCTGCAAAACCAAAGCTAGAGGGGACTCCACTGGAGTCTCCTCTTCCATAGATTGCGTACAACCCATGCTGACAAGTTACAGGCAAGGGAAAAAACTTTTCAGCACCCAGATTTGAACTGCTGGCCTCAGGAATACCAAGCAAGCTCACTCCTCCAAGTGCTATGTTACCGCTTCAGGCTAAGACAGAGTGATGTAATCCCAGAGAGATATTCCTCTCCTTTCCAGCTGCATTCAGCTAACATGAAACCCCTGAGCACTCTGCTTTGCCCTTCCCGAAGCAACAAGGGACCAAACCGTCCCTCACCCAGGCAAAACACCCTTTTGCCCACCAGGCTGAGAAACTGACTGGCCAGATCAGCTATACCTCCCAGCCCAACGTATTCCCAGTTCCAGGGAAAAACCTTCCCTTAGTTTGCTAGCAAAAATACCCAAAGGAACTGCTCCTTTTATCTCACCCAGTTGTTAGGAGTTTCAAAGGTCACTGAAGGAATCCTCCAAAATGTGCCAGCAGTAGAGAATTCCCGCAGGATGAAACTTCTTGCTCTGGAGTCCCTCGTGGTTCCAGGGTGCTGGATTCTCTGATTCCACCTTTCGGGCGCCAAACTGATGCCGTGAATGACCCTTCCCCCCAAAAACAGGACTTTGAGCCACGTTAGTGTAGGGTAAGATAAAAAGTAAAGGTCCTTTAATAACACAGGGCCTACAGCCCACAGGAATACAGGATGACATGCATGTCTTAGTTCTTGTTTCCATGGCTTTTATAATAAGATCCCTCCAATCATTGCTTTACACATTTCTCAGTCCAGCCCCAGTCCCACCCCTGGTCCAACCCCCTGGAATTGGGTCTGGGGTCGTCAGGACCCTCTGTCTTCATCAGCTCTTCTTCCTCAGGCACACAAAGGTCTCTTGGAGCTCATCCAATTCTGGCTTTTGGGTCACTCTGACCTATGTTTATGTTTCATTCTGTAGGCCTTCTGATATCCTTCAGCTCTTTACCTTGGAAAGGAGTCTAAACAAGATTAATTAACTAAAGGAATTTGAGCTCCCTGTTCTGGGACAGGGGTAGTGATAGAAAGGCATTAAACTGTTAGAAATATTAACCCTCTAAAAATCTACAACTACTGTGTTCCTAAAATCTACAAAATGTGAAAATCAGAACAAAAACCCTTTCGGCATCAGATGTATATATAATTTAGGACAAGGAGGGTATAGTCTCTCTTGAGGATATGAATCTTAGCTTCTCTGCTGCATTCTGTGGCAGAGCGGGCTTGATTCATATAGTGAGTCATGTACCCTGAGCTGTAGGAAAATCTTTTTAGCCCTTTAAATGCACTAGAGGTTTATTATCTGTCCTGACAGCACAGGATATAAAATAATTGTTTTGCATTACTGGTCAACCTGTCTACTGAGGTGTCAGAGCTACTTTCATGCCTGAAACTACAGTTTGCTATAGTGACTCAGAAGATTTATATTTGCTTTAAGAGTGTTCCAATCATAGCAATTCACTATAATAATCATGTTGCCCTCTTTCATAAGAAGGCCTGTCTGTCATTATATTTTTCTGTCCTTGTCTGTTTTCACCATTCTCTGTCAGGTCATCTGCTGCAATTTAGGAGAGTGGGAATGAAATATTTTCATTAAGAGAACTCCAGAGACTTTAAAACCTCTGACCTTTAAATCTTAAAATAGGAGAGACAGTAGAAACTAGATTATGTAAGTATGTAATGGAGTTTAAAAGGACCAACTGCATTGCTGTGACCAAGTAAAAAACAGAAGGGAAAGGATACTTGATTCTGGATACTGATATCTAATAGTAATATTGAGCTATCAGGCCATTCATTGAGCTGCAGGCCTTACAAATGACTGCTGTATTTGTGGGTGTAGATCTGCTTTCAGGTTATATGTTATGTGACCACATTTCTGGAGCACAGAGGCTCCTTGTACAAGAGTTCAGTCAGCAGAGTAGGCATCACCATAAGCAGATGCAGAGAAGGCAGAAGAAAAGTATTTTTAATACACTTCATCCTCTGAAACAAAAGGTGTTTTTTTTATTATAGTCATGTGCTTAACTCTTCTTGGCTTAACAGCTTCATGGAAGTTTCTGGAATTCTATCAAAACAAAGGCATTTCAAGCCCTGAAAAAAAAATCTGTGTCTAGTTGTGTTCTGAAGCAGGACTTTACGTCAGTGGTTTCACCAGCAGAGATTTTACCCTGTGATCCCATCTTAGTAGCCAAATTTTCAGGAAAAGGCTTTTCTTAAAAAAACCTGATATTTTAGGATATAATGTCATTAATTGATGTGGGGGTGAAAGAAATAGATCAATTCTCCCTCCTCATCTCTTCTCCCTGAAGAATATAACTTCAGTGATTCTCGATGTTGCTAAAAGTTGACAAAAAACCAAGAACTTCATTGCTTATGAATGAAAAGGCTACAAAATATGCTCTAATTCAATCATTTGGAGGTTGACAGAAGGCTTGAAAGTACTACTTTTCATTTTTTAAACTTTTATGAGATACTGTAGCACTGTTTAGGATGTAGAGTTTTGATACCCTTCTAAAAAACAGAGCATCAATATATTAACTGAGCAATAAAATGCTTAAAATTAGTTCTGACATGCAAATTAGGATTTTGAACTTTTTTTTTAGCAATATTTGCCCTTTAGGCATTGTGTATAAATTTATTGAGCAATCAGAACAAAGAGGTTTGCTTGCTTGACTAGGCTTTTAGTATTATTTGTAATCAAAGCTTCTTCTAAATACAAAAAATAATTGCTGTTTTCAAGCATTAGTAAGCTGCATAGGAACACTTCACTGTACTGGTTTTGCTGAAGGTTTCTAAGCATATTTCTCAGGTTGCAGGTCCCCTGAGTTTTTAACACTGATAATTTGACTTTGTAGTACTCAAAATTAAAATTTAACATAATAGGACTGCTGTGACAAGAACTTCTGATAGAAAAAAGGCAAGGCAGGACAAATAAAGCACTGGAGGCTGCATGAAAGGCAGCTAATGATGTTTTGAAGTGTATTGACTTGGTAAGGAAGCAGATGTAAGAATGCCAGGGGGTATTTGGATGAGGATGAGTTCTGATAAACATCTGCAATATCTGACTTAGGTAAGCCAATATTATACAACTGCTTCATCTCCTATTCTTGACCTTTGTGGATGTCTACTGGTCACTACAATGCTCACTCACAGCTTTCATTAAGAATCATCTCACTTAAAATCATCTTATGGTCAAAAGACAACACACCACATAGAGCTAAGAATTTATACCTAGTCAGTTGCTTTTTTAGCAGTCTAATAGTTAAAAATATCTAGTTAATACAGAAAAGACTCACACTTAAAGCTACACCACCTCCCCCACCACCCCCCTTAAAAAGCCCCCAAACCTCTTAATAGCTATGGGGTTTTGTTGGGTTTGTTTTTTTGTTTTTTTTTTTTTTACTTTAATGTTTTGGGGTTTTTTTTCCCAAGCTGCTGAGTTCTCCCAACACAGATCAGTATGAATGGTGAACACTCAAGATGAGGAGTGTCTACATGGACATCAAAGCTCTGGGTAAGTGAATTATGTCAGGATGAATTTCATGTACTCAAGGTCATACTTCATGTCAGATGGAAGTATGCATCTGCTAATGCAGAGTGCAGGAACTCTTACTCAGGTGCTGAATGGATGGATTTATACTTCCACCTGTTATAATTCATGACCTTAGTGAAGGAAATAGAATTTGAAAGAAAGAGAGATCATCTGAGTAAATAGAAATTCTGTCCTTCCAAAGTGAAAATGCTTAGTTGTTTGGGAAGCTTTCAGAAGTGGGATACAGTGTGTTTAGGTTTTACCTAAGCAAACTCTCTTTGTGACATTTGCTGTCAAATTTAACTCTGAATGAAATCTCTGAGGGAAAATAATGCATTGCTTTGAAAGAATCTACTACCTGAAATGTGTCTCACTTGCACTTAAGCTCCATTTTGCCATTGAAAAAGATGCAATATAATCTTCTCATTTTTTTTAAATTCAGTTTTCTTTTATTGGGATGTTTTCAGAAGTAGACTGGCAGATTAAGAGGTAGAACCAGCATTTCAATAAGAAAAGCAAAACAACCCTTAAAAGGCAGATTTTTCTTCATTGTCTATCATTCTTTACAGGAGTTTAATCTCTGTTGCTGGCAACTGAATGTTCTCATTCATTTTTGCTCTCCTTTTTCATTATATAATTTTCATCTGAGAGGTCCATTATCAAAATTCACTTATCAAAGATAGCATCAAAAGAGCAAGATGCAGCTTAGGTGAAACAGTAGGTCAAGGATAATAAGCATTTATTAACAGAGAACGTTGTCAATCTGGGGAGATGCTTCAAGCCAAAAGATTTCTGGAAACAGAAAGTAATTCTTAACTCTATAGAGAGACTCCTAGTAGGATTCAGTACTTGCTATAGCTGTATTTTGCAAAGGTTGTGAGACATTCTCAGTATCCTTTCTTAAGGCTGCTGCTTGACAACTCCTTCCATGAAGACATTTTCCTAATATCTAATCCAAACCTCCCCTGGCACAACTGGAAGTCATTTTCTCTTGTTCTGTCACTTGTTACCTGTGAGAAGAGACTTACACCTCACCTGACTATAACTTCCTTCCTTGCAGAGAGCGGTAAGGTCTTCCCCCAGCTTCCTTTTCTCCAAACTAAACAATCCTAGTTCCATCAGCTACTCTTCACAGGACATGTGCTCCACATCCTTCACCAGCTTTGTTGACATTCTCTGGACATGTTCCAGCACTTCAAGGTCTTTCTTATAGTGAGGGGCCTAAAACTGAACACAGAATTTGAGATGTGGCCTCATCAGTGCCAAATACTGGTCAATCACTGCCCTGGTCCTGCTGGCCACACTATTTCTGATATAAGTCAGGGTGCCATTGGCCTTCTTGGCCACCTGGGCATATGGCTGGCTCATGTTCAGCTGGCTGTCAAGCAGCACCTCCTGGGTCTTTTTCTGCTGGGCAGTTTTCCAGCCACTCCTTCCCAAACCTGTAGAGCTGCATGGGGCTGTTGCAACTCAAGTGCAAGACCTGATGCTTTGTTCAGCCTCATACAATATACTTTGGACCATCAATACAGCCTTTCCAAATCCTTTTGCAGAGCCTTCCTGCCCTCCAGCAGATCAATACTCCCATGTAGTCTGGTGTCCTCTGCAAACGGACCAAGGGTGCACTCCATACCCTCATCCAGCCTGTTGAAGAAGATGTTAAACAGGACCAGCCCCAACACTTAGCCTTGAGGAACACCATTTGTGACTGGCTGCCAACTGGATGTAGCTCCATTCACCACCACTCTCTGGCCCAGCCATCCAGTCATTTTTTTACCTAGCAAGGAGTACACCCATCCACATCATGGGAAGTAAGCTTCTCCAGAAGAATGCTGCGAGAAACAGTGTCAAAGGCTTCGCAAAAGTCCAGTAGACAACAGCCACAGCTTTTCCTTCATCCAATAGGCAGGTCAGCTTGTCACAGAAGCAGATCAAGTTGATCAAGCAGAGCCTTTCTTTCCTAAACCCATGCTGGCTGGGCCTGAACACCTGGTTGTCCTGTACATATTGCATGATGGCATTCAAGATGATCTGCTCCATGACGTCCCCCAGCACTGAGGTCAGACTGATAGGCCTGTAGTTCCCTGAATCCTCCTCCGGCCCTTCTTGTAGATGGGCAACACATTTGCTAATGTCTAGTCAACTGAGACCTCCCTGATTGACAAGGACAGCTGCTAAATGATTGAAAGTGGCTCAGTGAACACTTTTGCCTGCTCTCTTAGTACTCTAGGAGGGATCCTTCCAGCATCATGGACTTGTGTGGGTCCAAGTGGCTTAGCAGGTTGCTGACCACTCCCTCCTGGATGATGGGAATTTCATTATGCTATCAGCTCAGGAGGCTGGGTACCTCTGGGACAACTGGTCTGCTATTAAAGACTGACACAAAGAACACATTAACTATCTCAACCTTTTCCCCATCCTTTGTCACTATGCTTCCCTGCACATCCAGTCAAGTGTGGAGATTCTCCCTCATCCTGTTGCTGATGTATTTGTATAAATATTTTTTGTTGTCTTTTATAGCAGTGGCCAGATTAAGTTCTATCTGGGCTTTGGCCCTTTTAATTTTCTCTCTGCATAACTTCACAACATCTTTGTAGTCCTCCTGAGTTGCCTGTCCCTTCTTTCACAGGTGATACACTCTCTTTTTCTCACTGAGTTACAGCCAAAGCTGTTTGTTCAGCCAGGCTGGTATTCTTCCCCTCCAGCTTGTCTTTTGTCACAGGGGATGGTCTGCTCCTGTGCCTTTAAGATTTCCTTCTTCAAGCACATGCTAACTGGGCTAACTGATCTCCTGAGCTTCAGGGCAGCTTCTGAGTGGATCTCAATTTGCCTTGAATTTAATAATCAATTTCTCTGACTTTTATACCCTTTTCCTTTGTGGAATTTAGGACTGTTTTTCCACTTCCTTTTAGGGTTTTTATACTGTCTGGCAGTACTGAGTAAATTCAGTGCCTAAGTCAAATATAAAAATAACTGTATTCTTTAGGCGTGTTCAGTGGACTGACACAGACCTTTACTTTGGACTTGTAGCATAGTTGAAAACATAAAGACAAATCTGTTCTTTAAATGATTTTTTAATGTCAGGAGTAACTTACAAAGTAAATGACATACTGCATGTGGAGAAAAAAAAAATCTACACTCTTCTGAGCTAGAAATCTGGTGGAGTTATTCTGAATTAGGGCCCTGATTCTCATGGCTGCAGCACAGTGCCATCAATATGAGCTAAATGTATGCTAGAATCCTGCATTTGAATACTCTGTGCACAAAGACTGACTCCTGTTTCTTGCACCCACAGAGATACAGATCACTGTCAGCGAATAAACAGTAAGCTGTGTGTGTTGCAGGGCTTCCCAGTGGTGGGGAGATGAAGATGCTATTTCTCCTTTAGCAACAGACAAGTCTGAAGACTTAAAGAAGGATGCAGTTCAGCAGAGACTTTCATGACATTTGGTCTTAGCAGATGCCTGAAGACAAGAAGTCATTAATACTCAAATGCAGAATCAGAAGATATTTAAGAAATGTACACAGTGAATTATAATCAAAGGGGAAAATTAAAATTGCTAAGGATGTGATTTGTTCAAGTTTAATTACTGAGGTGATATAAATTAAATAAATAAATAAATTTATTTTCCTCATCATAGACTTATTTATTTATTTTTATTTTCCTGGAAAAATTCTAAAGGTTCAGGGAGGTGAACAAAGTCCTTTCTTTAATCTTACCTTTTTAGGGGGAAAAGAAGTGATTGGAGAAGCTGAAGATTAGAGTCGTAAGAAGTCTTCATTTAGACTGGTAAGATAAAGTAAAATAAGCATAGTCTGTCTAGTCCTGTTGAGAAACTCAATGTAAATCTTATTTTCTGACACCTATTAACGCATTTGTTTAATTATAATATACTTGTCCTTTGCAGTGGCAGACATCCAGATATAAATTCTGAAAATTTTCAGAGACTCAAAGAGATTAAAATTCAATTCTATTCATACTTTGATATCTAATATCTTTCATAATTTTCTCTTGCACCTTAATGTAAATACTTCTAGCTCTTTGTAGCAATTAATCCTAACATAATTTTCAAGATAGAAAATCAAATGCATGAAAGTGATTAATTAAAATGGGAAAATGATGACTTGACTTGTTCAAGATCAGAAGCAAATACCAGCTTTTTTCCTCCAGAGACTGGTTCAAATATCACTGCTGGAGTATGTCTTAGCATGCTTATATATGCATTTTTTAACCATTACTTTCCTTTCCATCCATTACAAAACTGGAGATAGCCCATTACAAAATTAGAGACTGCTTTTAGACTTGGAATATTTGGATTTGTTTCTGTTTGTGAATTGTTTTTATGAGCAATAAGCTACATGTTCTGTGTTAAATTATCTCCCATGCATGTAGATACTAAAACCTGAAAGCGTCTGACAGTCCCATACTTGCTGCTGTCAGCTTTTTCTTCCTCTCTTGAAGTCACAGTGTTTTCCTAAGCCCTTTCCTTGCAGTGTTTTCAAATCAGGAGGAATAGATTTAGTTTATATAAATTAGGGATTCGTTTTGATGAATTCCCATCAGCAGTTTTCAAAACCTCTTTTCATTTACTATTCCAACTGTATACAAATATTCTATTTTTTTTCCCAAGTCACAAGTAGTTATCTTAGTCATGTGTCTTTTCCAACTTTTCAACTGCCAACATAGCTGACTTATGTTCTTTTTTCAAAACTTCCCTTTGGTACCAATGATAGGGCAATTGCATTTTGCTAAGTAGTAACATGTTTGGTTTGTTACTTTGGTTAAGAAAAAAAAATATTTAGTTCCTTCATCATTATGTTCAGTGTCTCATTTTCTCACATGAATTCTATTAATGTGAGTTACGTAATTTCTTGTTTTGATTTGTTTGTTTGTTTGTTTAATTACTTTGGCACATGGAACTTCTTTAAATAGTGGAAGTCAAAGTACTGGCAGGACACTTGAAATGGAAAGAGCTATAGGTGAATGAACAGATACATGTATGTCCCTCTCTTGTTCTTAAGGATGGAACTAACACAATCAATATCATTAAATTGTTGTTTAGGCAGGGAGTAAAATTATGATTACTGTAGTATATTCAGAAATAGTTAATTAAAAAAATAAATTGATCGATTCATTATGGAACTCTGAATATTGTCAAGTTGTGATAAAAACTCAAGCCAAACTATAGACTGAGTTAACCAAGTAACTCAATTCACTGATGGAAAATTTTAAAATTCTTTTGGAAAGACGCATCTCAAGTTAAGACAAAAAGAAATCTTTAAAAAATTCCAAACCAATTAAAAGGCTAAAACATTTCTTGGCTTTCCAGGTTTTTATTATTAAGCAAGTAGGTAAGTTACCTTTTATAGGTTTGTTTCAACTACTCTACATGTCTATGCATCCTACAGGGTAATTTTCACTCTCACTTTTTTCCTCCTGCTCTATTTTTAGATATTCATATTATGCTGCATAGATTTAATTCTACTTTTTATTTTCAGAAGGAAGGAAAACTACCTCTCTGATAGTTCTCTAAACTTTATAATGTCACAGATGATAAAGAATTTCCATTCCCTTTGCTTGGACATAACGTACCCTACCCTTTCTTCAGGTTGTTTGCTGTTTGTTTTTACCTGAATAAATGATTCATTAAAATCAAAGTAGTAACTCTTATGGTAGTTAAATTCCTTAGAAATACTCTCCTGGAAATTGCTTGCTAAGACCACTTGAAAGTTTTCAGTCCTTTACAGTCATTAAGCCATTGCTTTATCCAGTACCTGAATTACCTATGTTATACATCAGTTTTGAATTATTACAAATCCTAAAACTTTTCTCAAGATCAGAGGGGAAAAAAAACCCCTCAGACTTCAAATTACTTAGTTTTATGAAAGTTGTGTGTGATTACTTCGGGAGCTCAGAATATGAGAATGGATTGCAAAGTGTTGTTTAGTGCACAAAAACGTTACTGCCCTGCAACCACTCTCGGGCCCCCTCCTCGCCCAGACAGAGAGAGAAAATAGGATAAAAAAAATCATATGCTGAGATAAAGACTGGGAACTCACCAAGCACCATCATTGACAGAACAGACTCAATTTAGGAAAATATAATTTAATGTATTGACTATTAAAATAAGGTTGGGTCGTGTGAAACAAATACCAAAAAACCCCCACTTTCTTCCACCCTACTGCCTTCTTCCCAAGCTCAGTATCACTCCTTCAACTCTGACTCCTCTCCTTACTCCTCAGTGAACAGCGAAGAGGGATGGGAAATCGGAGGCTGCGATCTGTCCACAGCAGCTCGCCTCTGATGTTCCTTCCTCCTCACGCGTTTCTCTGCTCCAGCCTCGTGCCTTCCCATGGATCTCTCTCCCAGAACAGCAGAGCCATCCCTGCCCGGGTGTCTCCTCCCGCTGTGCTCTCGGGGCTCGCAGGGCTGTCTCTCCCCCTGTTGCCCTCGCTCAGCCCTGGCTGCTGGGCAGCGTTTTGCCCTGCCTTGCCCAGGCTTTCCCCGGGGCTCTCACCCGCCCGTGGCTGGAGCCGCTGGGACCGGCTGCGTACTGAAAAGTAATTTAAAAGTTTTAGTCAGTGTCTATCACGCTATCACGTCTATAATTTTTTACACATTCATTGTTATGGGTCTGCTTTGTAAAATGTTTACTGTAGATTTCTAGGCTCTTTTTTCATATCACATTACACAGACCTTTGTAAACAAAGCATCTTTGAAACAACTAAAATTTTCCATTGATCACCTCTCCAGTATTATGAGTTTCTGTGCTGGTTTAAAGGTGAACCAGCAGGGGAAATGAACTCACCACAAGACAGATTATAAGTCAGAGCTAAAATTTAATAATAATATTACAATAACAACACTGACACAAAAGGGAAATTGCTTTCAACTCACAAAATCCCAGCAGTATAACCCAGTGTCCTGGGGCACAAACGCAAGGGGGTTTGTTTGCCCTTGTGCTGAGACCCCTGTGGTTCCCCCAAGTCCAGAGCAAAAGGAAAAGAAAAACCTGTTGGTGCAGGCGAGGGCTGTGGTCTGGGCGAGAGCGGTGATCTCCTCCTGTCAAGGTCCTGCTGCTGCTCTGGATCCAACAAGAAGTTCCACAGGTCTTCTTACCCACCACTTATGTACCCTCAGGGAGCACCCAGTCCCTCCCCCTGGGCGGGGACTCACACAATGGGTGATTAACTCTGGGAGCCAGGGGGTATTGAACTGTTGATGGCCCCTTAGCAGCTCCGCCCCCTCAGGCTGAGTGTGAAGGTGATAATGGCTCCCTGGGCAGCTGCTGCTAATGGCCCATTGTCCTTGGGGAATGACTAGAGGGGGTAGAATACACAGCTTTGATCACCCCCACACAGGGTTAGCTGGTCCCTCCTGCTGAACTGGGACAGTTTCTATTTAACTGTGGGCTTTTTTTTATTTTTTTTTTGTTATTTTAGAATTGCAAACTAGTTTCAAAGTATTTTGTTAGCTGTGGCTGTTCAGAGCTTGTAAGTAGCACTGAAATCATAGATAAATTTTCAACAAGCTACCCAGAGGTACAAAGGTATTTACTGTAAGGTCAGAGAATAATCATTTCAACTCTCAGCAATATATTTTGTACCTGATATTGCCACCAAAAACTGCTTTGAGTCCCTAAACTTGTCAAAAACTACATTCAGTGATACTTGGTTTTTTCAATGCCCTCAAATATTAGAATGGTGTCTTAAAATACTTGAAAACTACTAATTACAACATACAAATCCACTTGAGTTAGGACCTTTAAAAATAAATACTTCATAAATTGATATTGAAGGTATTGGAAACGCTAAAAATTACACAGGAGCAGTGCTCTTGACATTTTGCAGGATATCTTATGCTTAATGTAGCTATGGTCCAACAAATTCACTCCTGCTCTCTCTGCCTCAAAGGAGAAAACTTCAATTTCCCTGTTTCCTTCCACTAGGCTTCTCTAAATGTTATAGGTCCAGGACTTTTTGTGAAAAGGTTTAGTAAGAAATAAGCTTTCAAGCACAGCTTATGGAAGTTTCTGACTGTGATGACGTGAAGGAAATGGCTGCAGACAGCACTCCTGCCAGGTTATGACATCACTAAAATTACAGAAAAGCTGTAATACCTCTGAAGAACAAAATGGACGTGTGGGGTCTCCATGTAGAGCAGAGCAAATATTCTATTTTTTACCATCACTAGTATAATTCTGCTGATTCCACAGTGCCCTGGAATGCAAGGTCTGGGGCCTGTGGGACCTGGGCCTGGTATGGGTGGCATCAGCTGCCGTGACTGTTTAGGGGTGACTGTGATGTCTTTGGGGTGAGCCAGAGCTGTGCGATATCATTTGTACAGGTGGTGTGACAGCTGTGGTGCATGACCAACTCCAGCCTGGGTTTTCCCAGAGGCTCGAGGTGGTCAGGAAATGCTAACCATGCTGCCCTGAGTGCCTGGAGAAGAATGCAAAGGATTTCTGAGGAAAAGTATGAAAATAAACCTAAACAGGCTTCAGACTGAGGAGAAGAGCATCCCTTCCATAGACAGTGAACACAGTATCTCACCTGGGAGAGAACTGAAGAAGGTGATGCCTTTTCACAACTACCTCCATTCTTGTTGCTTGGAACTGAAACTCTCCACTTTATGACCAGTGGAACCCTGAAGATCACCAAAGCAAAGGGGTAGAGACAGGGTTGCTTTTTTCTGTAGAAAAAAAAATCACCGTATCATTGAGGCTTTCCTGTAATAATTTGAACTATTTGTATTGTACATAGACGAATAATTTCTGGGTTTGGTCTCTTAAAGAGTTTACTAGACTATCAATTCTTAGCTCCCTAGCAATCATTACACTCACCATTCCATTATGAGACAACCCCTTGCAGGTTCAAGCTAGAACTCCTTCCTCATTCCAGGACTCCCTAAAACTAAACTGTATTACAGAGTATATCTTTTCTCTAGTGACCCTGGTTTTATGCCTCTTTTCTTCAAAACTAGTTCACAGCTCTCTCAATGAGCCCTGCTAACCCTTGTGTGAAGATCATTTCCCCTCTTTAAAAAAGGTGCAATCTACCTGCTGCCCAAAGGCCTGATGTTATGTAAACTAAGCCATGATTAAAACTCCCAAAGTTCCGCTGGTGACAACTGCTGGCTCTTCTTGTTTCTTGTCTTGTCATTCTCTGTAATTGGAAAGATAGAGAAGAACACTATCTGTGTTACTGATTCCTTGACCAGTCTTTCCAAGGCCCTGAAGTCTCTCTTGATTGCTTTTGGACTTATTTTGCAACTCATCACTGCCTACACGAAAAATCAATAATGAATAATCATCTGAGGGCCGCACCATGATAGGAAGTTGTCTTATCACTTCTTTAACCCATGTCCCAGGGAGGCAGAAGACTTCTCTGAGAAGCGGGTCTTGTTATGCCTTCTGTGCCTTCCAGGAGAGTCTCCTATGGCAATGACCTGACCGGTTTTATTTTGTGGAAGTGATTCTGAAATAGCCACATCAACATAGACAAATCAAAGCTTAAGTCAGTCCAGCAGTTCACCTGTCTGGGAAGCATGATTTCCTCAGACGGTAAGTTCGACAAAAAGATAGACAACAGATTAGCCAAGGCATGCAGAGCTTAAAGAAAACTCCATAAAAGTGTCTGGTGCATTAAAAAACTGAAGAAAAGTACAAAGATCAGGGCCTACAGAGCAATGGTACTGTCTACTCTTTTATATGGGTCTGAATCATGGGTCACCTACTGCCACCACCTGTGGCTTCTTGAACGCTTCCATCAGCACTGCCTCCGTTCAATCCTAAACATCCACTGGTCTGATTACATGTCTAATGTGTCTGTTCTTGAACAGGCAGGGGTCACCAGTATTGAGGCCATGCTGATGAGAACGCAGCTGTGCTGGGCAGGGCACGTCTCCAGGATGGAGGATCACCGCCTCTGTGCTGAACTTGTGCTCTGTGGTGAACTTGCCACCAGCTGCCGCAAGAGAGGAGCCCCAAAGAGGAGATACAAGGACTCTAAAATAATACCTCAGCCTTGGCCATATTGACTGCCATCAATGGTCCACTCTGGCCTTCAATCGTGAGACATGGAGACACACCATTCATAGCGCTGCTGCTTCCTTTGAGAACACACACAGAATCAGTCTCAAGGAGAAAAGACAATGCAGAAGAGCCGTTCCTTGACAATATCGCCAAAGGAGACATTCCACTGTGCTTTTTGCAACTGGACTTGCCTATCCCATGTCAGCCATTTTAGCCACCAGCACACTTGCAGCAAGCATGGGTAAAGCCCTTCCCAAATCTTCATTCACAAAGCCTAGCCACGATGATGATATGCCAGTGTAACCTTGGCGACTCCTCCAGCCTGCATGGACTAGTGTCCTCCTCATCATTCAATTCCACTTACAAAGCCTCATACCTATTATGCAAGGGCACTTGGGGAGGTGGGGTAGTTATGGAGGAGATGCATCTGATGCACTGGGCAGGAGCTCATTGACGTTCCCCCCCATTACTTAAGTCACCATGTCCAGCTGGCAAGAGAGAGAGTAGGGAATCCTCTATATGATTCATACTATCTGCCTGCTGGGTTTGTCCTAGGGAAGATAGTATGTGATTCCAGTAATCTGTCTCTCAAACTCCTCAACCTACTCACTTCCTCCTGGAGCTCTAACCAAAGGCGTTCCTCTACCTGGGCACTCCTCCCACAGGGGTGCTCACTGCAGCTCTGAGGTAATGGTGTAAGAGCAAGACATACCCTACAGCTGGCACCGTGGTGCCAGGGTGCTCCCACCGAGTTCTGTCTGGGCTTCAGCATCAGTTACTGTGGGAGCAGAGCTTAGACAGTACATAGTTTTCTGCTAGGTGGTTACCATTATTCCCTGGTCCAGCTGTCAGAGGTACAGCACGCTTCCATGCAAACTGCTGTGCCACACTCTGCTCCCCAGCGCTCCCCAGCAGCTTCTTTTGTGGAGGGATGTCTTTGCTTGCTGTTGTTCCTGGCCCCACTTAATGACCTGTGCAGTTAAGCACTTGTGTGTTCACTACCAGCAGTAAGTTATCCAAAGAGGCTTTTCTTGCATGCATTTGTCAGGAGTGGAAGGGCTGTTGTCAGAGTCTGAAATGAGAGTTACACCTGCATGTCTCAACTGTGGTAACACTGGCGAGGCTGTGCTTGGTAACAGGGTCTGGAACGAGGCTGAGCCTCTGCTCATTCTTCTGCCTAGTAGAAAGTAACAGTAAGCAGGGCTTAGGATCTCCTTAGTAGCAGCAATCCAGCTGATAATGAGAGATTCTGAATGGCTACTTCTACCTGATGAAAAAGACCCAAACCTTCTATTTAAAAAAGGAAAAATTCTTTCACACTGAATTGGGAAATGAGATTCCTTCAAAGGGTCTTCTGCGTAATGTAACATGAATGAATTTGCAAGACAGCAAAAGATTCTTTCAATTATTTCTGTATATGACATTGAAATGCATGACTATTCAGATAATTTAATGTAATCTGATGTAATTAGGACTACCACTCTACTGTGACAAAACTGTAACAGATGATTGTGAGTTTAGAATGAGTGGATCAGTTCCCACAATAGGAAATATTTAAATTGCTATCAGTCTTGGCATTGATATAAGTGACAGTAGAAAGTTGGTAAGTACCTATCAATTATCACAGCTGATAATTTTTGGGCAAGTTCCACAAAGGAATGAGTTGTCGCAAGAGTGGCAAAATTACCTTCTCCTGAGTTGGTTCTTCTCTTACTTAATTGAAAAGAATAATCTTGAAAGAAATTTATAAAAATTTGAATGGTGTGTTTCTATTAATTTTAAAGGCCTTTTACTTGGCTTCAACATTGTTAGTGATCTCTGTTTTGTAGTTATAACACAGAAGATCATAACTTTTACTGCTTATATAGAAGCAGTTTTTCAAGTAGTTTACAGTGCAATATTTTCCTCTGTAAATTAGTATTTTTCTCAGAAACTGGGTTTTTTTTTTTCTAGCATGAATATGATCTCCCCCTCACTCTTTCAAAACTGGCTTTTTATCTTATGCATCATTGTCTTGGTTTGAGATAAGCAACTGCCAACCCCCCCAAGTACAGAGAGAAAAGCCTCCCTCCTAACACCAGGGAAAGGGAGAAAAAGAGAGGGGAAAGAAAAAAAACACTTCAAACTGCATTTATACTAAATCTACATATATTTTTCACAGAAAGAAAGAGACAATTAGAAGAGAGTACAAATATACACTCACACAAGTCTGCAACAACAAGTTCCCCACCTCAACTTCTTAACGAACACACAAATTCTACTGTCCTAACTGCACATTACTTAAGAAGAAGCTTATTCCCCAGAGAGACAAACCCAAGCAGAAAGGAGAGACCCAGAACAACACATTTTACTTTCCTGAGGTACACAGTGAGCCAGTGGTGGGCCTGGTCCTCTCCATCCCCCCTGGGGCAGCATCGTGTGTCCTCCCAAGAGGAGGGCTGAGAAGCGACTGCCTTAACCACTCCCACACTGGTTCCTACTTCCCTGGAGATGATGTCATAATGTGGTATGGAATACAAACTTACTGGCTAGAAGAGGTCAGCTGTTAGCTCAGCCCAGCTCAAGTCAGCTGACAGCTTCGGCCTAGTCCAAACTCCAGAACCCAAATCTAGGCCCACCTAGGGGAACCCATAACAATCATCCTCAAACTAAAATTCCAATTGCAGAAGATCAAAGCAAATAATTAGAGAGAAGCTATTGCATATGAACTGTCAATATGAAGTGATTTCTGAAATTTCACTATTTTTTTCCCCCTTGATGTGTCCTTATGGCCATCTGAGTGCGCTTATGGCCAATGTCTGTCGCCAAACAACGTGTAGCTGCATTTTTCTTCCATTTCCTACTGCAGGGACTTGCTCTGTCTCTACAAAGTCTGTGGGAATTTGATTCTCATTTGGGGTCCTTATTACTCTATCTAGGCTGGATGAAATAGTTCCATTGGTCAAAAGTTCAATACGATTGAGTTGGTATAATGAACTGAAGCTTGGATAAGCAAGCAATCTTAGGAAGACCTAGAAAATTCTGCAATTTATTTTGTTTATCTGCAGTCATTCAACAATGTTGAATAAGCAATGAAATTTCTGACATATCTCTAACAGTTTAATAGAAAACACTATTTTCCTAAACATTGTCACTTTTACTATCAGCCATGTATTAGGTTCCAGTTCAACAGCTCTTATAATTTAGTTTTGACAAATTGATATCTTACTTATTTTTGAAGTATTTTTATCACCTTGTGGTTAGCAACAGCTCTCTTTTGTTACAATTTCATCACATTTCTTCTTAACCTATCACTTCATCTTATGCACAGTGATTGGCTCTTGTTTAGTACCTTTTAAAATGAGTACTAAACACAAGCCATAGATCTTACTGGTTCATATAAAACCAAGAATATTGTTCAGTATTGCAGAGCGTGATTGAACATGTCTGTGATAATTCCTGATGTGTTCAAAGACACTTCCGGGGCTGTTTTTGTGAATAGTTAAATGATGGGGTTTTTTTTATGTGCATTTTAGTGATTTGACTAATTTCCTTTTAGAGTGTAAATTGCATATGTTGTAGAAAAAATGTCTTTTCTGCACAATGATTATATTTTAAAGGAATATTAATACAAGTATCAATCTTACTGTTTTCTTGTACAATAACTTTTTTTAAAAGTTCAACGTTAATCATTTGATCAAATTATGAGTCAGATCTTAGTTTAGAATTATCTTGCCTTGATATAATTTGGACAACAACAGATTTCTGAGTGAAGTGAGCTAAAGAGGTATTAGCTGCTCCCTAAAATTCCACATAATTGCAGAGCTATCTGTATGATAAAATATTTTTGTGCTGTTTAAACTAAGGTAAAATGGGAAATAATAGAGAATGCAGAAAATCTAGTTTGCTTATTCAAATCAAATATACTATATATTGCAAGAATATAAGATTGTCACAAAATGCCCCTTTAAATTATTGCAGATGCAGATGTCTCCTCATTTCTTAGAGTGTTCTCATTAGTTCTAGGTTCAGCTAGGCTGGGCTTATCATAGAATGGTTTGGGTTGGAAAAGACCTTAAAGACCATCTAGTTCCAACCCCTCTACCTTGGACTGGGACACCTTGCACTAGAGCAGGTTGCTCAGAGTGATTCCTCAAGATTTTTAATATATTTGTAGATTTTAATATAGCTGTATAGTAGCAGCTATCAGCTTCTAAACCCCTTTCTCATGGTTTGCGTTACATTCCTGAATTTCTGTTTACTGGTCCTTTCAGAGAAAAAGATTTCAGCAAAACCATCTTGTTTGAGACACATGCACGTGGAAGATGTGATTGTAGTCAGAGCAAACAGAAGGCCAAGAACCCTTGGAGGCGTTCCAACAGGGCAGTTTTGAGAGTGGTACCAAGTGCAAATGGTTTTCAGATTGGATGTACCCATTAGATATGACAATTAAGAAGTGTTATAAATTTGTAACAACTGAAGGTGTTATGCTCCATGCACCTGAAAGCTTTCATTAAAGAACTGGTCTCAACTCTAACTCTACTAATATCTTTCGGATTTTTTTCCTCCATTTTAGGCAACAAGAGCCCTGTCCAACTTGGCCTTGAACACTTCCAGGGATGGGGCATCCACAGCCTCTCTGGGCAACCTGTGCTGGTGTCTCACCATCCTCACAGTAAAGAGTTTCTTCTCCGTATCTAATCTAAACCTATGCTATTTCAGTTTGAAGCCATTCAACTTTGTCCTATCACTACATGCTCTTGTAAAAAACTCCTCTCCAGCTCTCTTGCAGGACCCCTTCAGATACTGGAAGGTTGTCTACTCCTCTTCAGGCTGAACAATTCCAATTCCCTCAGCCTTTCTGCTTAGGATAGGCACTCCAGTCCTCTGATCACTTTTGTAGATTCTTCTGGACTCTGACAGGTCCATGTCCTTATAACCTTGGGGACTCCAGAGCTGGAAGCAGTGCTCCAGAGGGTGTCTCCCAAGTACTATGAGGCAGAATCATCTCCCTCAGCCTGCTGGCCCCACTGCCTTTGATGGAGCTCAGACTGCAGTTGGCTTTCTGGGCTGCCAGAGCACATTGCTGAGTCATGTCCAGCTTTTCATTGACCAACACCCCAATGTCTTTCTGCTCAGGGCTGCTCTCAGTGTGTTCTCCCAAACTGTACTCATATCGGGGATTACCCTCACCCAGGGTGCAGGATGTTGCATTTGCCCTTGGTGAACTTCCTGAGGTTTGTACAGGCTTACCTCTCAAGCCTGTCAAGGCTTCATTCAAGGCTGTGCAAATCAATATGCTGGGGTGTTTGTGAAGAATTTGTTGTCATCTAAACATGAAATTAATTTATTGAGTCAGATTTTATGTGTTATTTTGAGAGGAGGGGATTTTTTAAAAAAAATCCACAGATTGCAATAGACCAATTTCTCAAATAGTCTTCACCTTGCACACTAATTTTTAAGCAATATATGTCTGGCCTTTTTATGTACATAAATGTGTACTTAGAGTGTGAACATGCATTTTGCTAGCTCTCTTGTCTTCTGATGGTGTTTATATGTCACAATTACTACAAATCTAAACATCTTTTTCTTGCGTTTTTGTCCTTCAAATTATCTCTTGCTTGAGCTTTATGTGAAAAAATAATTTAAATTACCATACTACTTTAGAACTTGTGTGGGAATATGAGATGGTGCTTTAAATACTTTAACTTCAAGCAGTTTTAAATGCCTGTTGCAAGAAGAGAAAACACGTTCAAGGTGTAAGGTGTATGTTTTATTCAGAGCAGATACAACTCTGAGCAGCCAGGCAGAAAGGGACCTTGGAGTACTAATTGACAGGAAGCTCAACATGAGTCAACAGTGTGCCCAGGTGACCAAGAAGGCCAATGGGATCCTGTCCTGTATCAAAAATAGCGTGACCAGCAGGACCAGGGCAGTGATCCTTCCCCTGTACTCTGCGTTGGTGAGGCCACACCTTGAGTGTCGTGTTCAGTTCTTGGCCCCTCAGTTCAGAAAGGATATTGAGGGGTTGGAGCGGGTCCAGAGAAGAGCAACAAGGCTGGTGAAGGGACTGGAGCACAAGTCCTATGGGGAGAGGCTGAGGGAGCTGGGGTTGTTTAGCCTGGAGAAGAGGAGGCTCAGAAGTGACCTCATCACTCTCTAGAACTACCTGAAGGGAAGTTCTAGCCAGGTAGGGGCTGGTCTCTTCTCCCAGACACTCAGCAATAGGACAAGGGGGTACAGGCTTAAGCTCTGCCAGGGGAAATTTAAGTTGGATATCAGAAAAAAATTCTTTCCAGAGAGAGTAATCAGGCATTGGAATGGGCTGCCCAGAGAGGTGGTGGATTCACCATCCCTGGAGATTTTTAAACACAGATTGGATGTGGCGCTGGGTGCCATGATCTGGTAAATGGACTGGAGTTGGACCAAGGGTTGGACTCGATGATCTTGGAGGTCTTTTCCAACCCCATCGATTCTATGATTCTATGATTCTATGTGCAATATTTCAGCAACAATGTTTGTCCAAATTTTCTCATATATCTCAAAAAATAGATTTCTGTTCAAAAGATTTTTGATTGCATAGTAAATTTCTAAATTACTTTTACTGCTTTATCTTCACTAAATCTACCTAGGCTCTAGGTTTGTCTCTTCTTTTCCTTCCCTAGGAGTGTTGTATGGCACTCTCAAGACTTCAATAATTTATGGAAATAGAACTATAATAAAGATTATGTAATAGAGATCATGTTAAAGACTCCTATGAAAAGATCAACTGGTAAAACAATTAGAATTCAAAAAAACCTCAAGTTATTTTATAAGTAACAGTGTTTACAGAATAACCCAACAATTTATTTGATTGTTTTTAGTCGTTCACTAGTACTAACAATGACATGTATAAATGGCCAGTTTAAGTAGTATTGCAACAGATTCTCTGTGTTGAACCTCTTTATTCAAATACTTCTCGCCTTGCATTTGCCCTCTTTCTGTTTTCCTAGCAAGAATTGGTGTGACAGTGTTCTGTCATTCACAAATCAAAAGAAGGTTTCTGTCTAGGTGCATACAGTGTTTGGATTGCCCAAGTGCCTGCTGCGATCCAGCCTGGGATCATTTGGGTGCTGCTACTGCTGGGTTTCTGTGGCTTTCATGAGCAGTTTCTTCTTTAAAAATAAATGTTGAGTGGCAAGGTTCATCACACCAATGCCACATGAGCAATTTTCTACTGGCATTAGAGGTGCCAGGAGCAATGCAGATGGAAGAATAAATATCTGAAAAGGCAAAAGATGGTAATGGTTTTTATGGGGATCATAAATCTTAAAATGTGACATGAGTTCAGTACTGCAAAAATGAGGAGCAAATAGCTTTATTCAAATCAAGAATGTGTTTGTCAAAGTCAAATAAGAGAGACTTATGTCGTGACATTTCTCTTCAAAAAAGAGATTAGGATAACACACACACAATTTTAATTCTTTTGTCAGGGTTTATAAAATTGTTCCAAGAAACAGATGTTGTCTTCTCTGGATATTTCTCAGAGTGGCAGATCCTTTAGAGAACTCTCTACCTTGTTTCTGCTGTCTAGGCATTCTGTATTTCCTGGACTGGTCTGTGCTATATGACATCTTTGCAACATATTTGATTATATTCTGACATCTGATATGCCATCTCACTAAGTACCCTAGAACAAAGTGCAGCAGACCCAGATAATCAGAGTAAAATCAACTGGAAAATAATTATGTCCTTATTCAAATTTTTATTTCTGTGTTGTGCTTCTGATTATGGAGAAAAAACACAGGAAAAGCAAAATACAGAGTTTCTGATTGTTTAATTCCCCTCCTCCTCCCCCAAAATAAAGATATCAGGGTTTAACCCCATCCATAAACTAAGTGATTTAACACACCAGCTGATTCAGTCCTGCTCGATAGGATGGGGGTGAGAATCAGAAGGGTAAAAGTGAGAAAACTCATGCTGAGATAAAGGCAGTGTAGTATGGAAAGGAAAAGCCATATGCTTATACCATATGCACATATGGAAACAAAGCAAAATAAGGCATTAATTGACTACTTCCCTTCAGGAGGCAGGTATTCAGCCAGATCCAGGAAGGGAGGGTTCCCTTATCCCATCTATGGTCCCTCACAGCTTCTTGGGCACCTCTTCACTTGCAGAGTATGAGACACTGAATTGTCCTTGATTCAGAGTAAGAACTAATTAAACAACTAAAACATCAGAGTGTTATCAACTTTATTCTCATACTGAATCCAAACCTAAGCACTCTGCCAGCTATTAAAAAGGGTGTTAACTCTATCCCAACCAAAACCAGGACACCATCATATGGTATGAAATATCCCTTCAGTCAGTTAGAGTCAGCAGATCCAGTGCAAAAGGTTCCCAACTTCTTGTGCATCCCCAGCCTTAGTGCTGGTGGGGTGATATGAGCAGAAAAGGCCCTGAGGCTGTGTAAGTAGTGCTCAGCAATGGCTAAAATATAGGTGTGTTATCAACACTTTTTACATCACAAATCCAAAACATAGCCCCATATGAGCTACTATGAAGAAATTTAAGTCTATCCTAGCAAAAGCTAATACAGGTGTGTCTTGGTTTGAGATAAACAACTGCCAACCCCCCCCAAGCACAGAGAGAAAAGCCTCCCTCCTAACACCAGGGAAAGGGAGGAAAAGAGAGGGGAAAGAAAAAAAAAACACTTCAAACCACATTTATACTAAATCTACATATATTTTTTCACAGAAAGGAAGAGACAATTAGAAGAGAGTACAAATATACACTCACACAAGTCTGCAACACACAACAAGTTCCTCACTTCTTAACGAACACACAAACTTTACTGTCTTAACTACACATTACTTAAGAAGAAGCTTATTCCCCAGGGAGACAAACTCAGGCAGAAAGGAGAGACCCAGAACAACACATTTTACTTTCCTGAGATATCCAGTGAGCCAGTGGTGGGTCTGGTCCTCTCCATCCCCCCTGGGACAGCATCGTGCGTCCTCCCAAGCAGAGGGCTGAGAAGTGACTGACTTAACCACTCCCACACTGGTTCCTACTTCCCTGGAGATGATGTCATAATGTGGTATGGAATACAAAGTTACTGGCTAGAAGAGGTCAGCTGTTAGCTCAGCCCAGCTCAAGTCAGCTGACAGCTTTGGCCTAGTCCAAACTCCAGAGCCCAAATCTAGGCCCACCTAGGTGAACCCATAACAAGGTGACAAAGGACTTTGAAAACAAGAGAAGACAAGTGAATAATGGTGCTTAGTCAGCTTTGGAGACCCCATTAAGAACCTAGCAAGACATTTGCAAGCTCTGAATGTAATCATAGAGGTATTCTTTGCTAACATCTGGGTGTACAACTGGCTATCTGAACAATAGAATTTGCTACTAATAATTCTCAAACCTCACTTTCTGATTGCACAGTGCAGGTGACAAAGGAAATATAAGGTTATATAAAGCTAAAATCTGAGCACTGGCAATGTTTCTCAATGCTATATGGTAATGGCATCTTCAGGAGCAGGTCCATTGTTTTTATGCCATTAAATTCTCTGACTTCAGTATTATGTTTGCCAGCTGACCCTTCTGATTAAGCAGTACAAGGTACTGATGAGATGCAGCATTTAATATATGTCTGAAATCTTATAAGAAATGTTCTTTCTGTTTGCCTGATGAGCGAGTCATCCATTTCAAAAGATCACAGCCACTATTTTGTATTTTGGAAAGGGAGTCTCTTTCTAGCAAACTGACTGTAGCATTAACTACTATTGAAACAGTTTGCTTCTCTTGCATACTAACATCACGATCCTAAGATAACTGTGATTGCTTCAGCCTGGAAGGAGACCCTGGAATTCAGAAACTTTTCAGTAAGATGATGGCTCTGGAGAAAAAGTTTCCTACTGAGAATGTTTATATTTTTCTTTCAACTTACCTAGTCATGGGAGCAGCTTTCTATCATAAAAAGAAATCAGAGAAATTCTACTCTCAGCCTTGCCTTCACTTCAAATTTATCTCAGCATTTTCAGAGGATGAAAAGTCAATACCATTTTAATCAGTACCCATTTAAAATAACCTATCTGTGTGTTTATTGGGACTGCTCGCTCATTGCAAAAGACACAAATGACTAGTTTACCCTCTCAAACATCTTGATACCTTGCTTTTCAGAGTGGTGTCATAAGATGCAAAGGCATGAAGTATGGTGTTCTGTTCAACTTGCTTATATGTTCCTTCCTGTCCTTTTTAAAGGGATACATTAGCAGAACATTTTCTGGCTTGATAACTTCAGTATTTTTATTGCGGCCAGCTGAGCTCATCTGACATATCCATGAGTGAGTGAGAAATCCTTGGACTTCTAGATCCTTTGCCAACATTCAAAACCTGCTTTATTGTCTTTCAAGTTGAATAGCAGTCCGTCAGACATCAGTCAAAAAAGTGCAGGTCCCTTGTAGCATGCAAACAAGTCAAAAATATGTTTCTCCATTGTTTTCTGCCTCTCAATACATTCTGCTAACATTGCTATGTCAGTTTTCATGGAAAAGCTTTCTCAAGGAAATATTTCCTGCCAGAAGATCCTGCCTTTGTGATCAGTTTCCCACATCTGGACTTGACTAAGTGCCAAAAATCATGTGTAGAAGTTGCGATGCCGTGAATGACCCTTCCCCCCAAAAACAGGACTTCGAGCCACGTTAGTGTAGGGTAAGATGAAAAGTAAAGGTCCTTTAATAACACAGGGCCTACAGCCCACAGGAATACAGGATGACATGCATGTGTCTCAGTTCTTGTTTCCATGGCTTTTATAATAAGATCCCTCCAATCATTGCTTTACACATTTCTCAGTCCAGCCCCAGTCCCACCTCTGGTCCAACCCCCTGGAATTGGGTCTGGGGTCGTCAAGACCCTCTGTCTTCATCAACTCTTCTTCCTCAGGCACACAAAGGTCTCTTGGAGTTCATCCAGTTCTGGCTTTTGGGTCACTCTGACCTGTGTTTATGTTTCATTCTGTAGGCCTTCTGATATCCTTCAGCTCTTTACCTTGGAAAGGAGTCTAAACAAGATTAATTAACTAAAGGAATTTGAGCTCCCTGTTCTGGGACAGGGGTAGTGATAGAAAGGCATTAAACTTAAACTGTTAGAAATATTAACCCTCTAAAAATCTACAACTACTGTGTTCCTAAAATCTACAAAATGTGAAAATCAGAACAAAAACCCCTTTGGCATCAGTTGGAAAAGCATTATAAAAACCTGAAGGTGAATTCAGAAGTTAGAGGAACAAGAGACAAGAAACTAGGAAACCTTGCTTGGTTTTCTCTGATCTCTCCTCTCAGCTCGTCTTACCTTCCTTCCAACACCACCAGCCGTCATCTGCCTCGAGAGAGAGACTGCTTGTCAGCCTGGAGAGAGGACATCGGCCCAGAGCGAGACTGCCTGGCAGCCTGAATAGTCTGTGACTGTGGAGGTGTATCCTTTCTCTGAATTTTTCTCTTACAGGCTAAAATAAAGCACCCTCTTTTGCAGCTACACCAGAAGCCAGCCGGTGCGGTCCTGAAAGGAACTAACAGCATTTTGCATTTCAAAGACTCACCATCTTCCTGCAGTCAACAGATACTGAAGGAGACCCCCCCCCCCTCAGTTACATCGATAAGACACTCAAGTGGTTTTCTCATGGTGGTATCTCTTCTCTGCTTCTATAAATAATCTTAAGCCTTTTTCCTAACTTTTCTTATTTTTCCTCTTTTCTTTTCGCATCTCTCTAGCAATCAATTAATAAAAATCAGTTTTTGGTGTTTACAGATAACTTGTTTGAGTTTTAATTTTGCTCAAGAGAATGATTCGAACTTGTAGTTCAATCTGAATCAAAATTACGCAGATCTGAACGTCACATCCCTCTAGAAAGTCTAAGTTTTGCATTTAGATTAGTGGTAAAATCTGACAAGCTTAGATATTGTGAAGATATTAGTCTTCCATTACCATCCAGGACCTTAGTAGTACATTAACTTCATCTGGCCTGCAGGTTCGCCCAGATTTATATTTCTTACTCTTCTTCCAGTACTGTCAGAATGTCCAAAAACCTGGACTAAAGTACTAACAGTGATCAAATCAGAATTTTTATGCTCATCTGTGAATTCCTATTGCTTGTATTTGTGTATAATAAATACACTATCAGGCATTGGCAGAGAGAATAATAAATTCTAATAGGTAATACTCTGATTTGCATGATTTGGATAATAGTCTTATAAGAAACATATATGTGCCATTTAATAGGTATTATATTTTGGGTTTGTTTTTTGTTTGTTTTTTTCTTTGTTGTTGGTTTGTTTGGTTTGGTTTGGGGTTTTTTTATCATGAAAAGGTCAATTTACAGGTCCTTTAGAGCAGCTTGGGCTGGCCAGTTATTCTGCACCCAAAGTCAGTGCAACCACCTATCAGTCCAAGGTCAAGAGCATTGGGTAGTTGCACCACGAAACATTTACAAAAACCTCAAAGACCCTGCACATCTGTCCTGAATAGTCACATCTGGAAGCATTTTCTTTTCAGCATTTCTAATTCATGCTTTTCACTCACCAATTACTCTACGAATTAGTTTCTCCAAGGTATTTTTGACATTGCCTTTAAGCATCATTTTGAATTTCTTGTAGCCTGAGGTAGGTGTTCAGTTTCTATTTACTGTGTAAGCATACTTTAGAAATTCCTGCCTTAAACTACTAATAAACAGAATGGCTGTAATCTCCTAGCAGCAATGTTTCTGGAGCTTTAGAGCAGTGATCTCTCTCTATTAAACAGACACTTCAGAATTTAGCTGATTATATAAGGAAAGAATTGACTATAGAAATGCACCTTATCTTGGCCATGACAAACTACTGACTCTCCAGTCATGAGCTCCTAGAATGTTCTTGCAGTTTTCCTGACAGCCACTGCAAAGTAATATTTTATTCAGATAGTAACTGTGAATGGAGCTATTTGTAACTGCATGACAACACACAACAAATCCTCCTTTCTCTGTTTGCTGGGTATGCTGTCCTTCCTAATTTTGGAAGAAAATATCAGTATTGGCTATTTTTTCCTTGATAGGCCCTTGGGTTTTCTTCCTTTAAGTTTAGGAGGCTCATAAAACCTGTTTTGAAGAATAATAGAATGCCAATTGATTCAATTATCTATTGAATTACCCATTTCAGAGCATGTGGTAATTTGGTGTACATCTCTGCATATCAGATGTGTGCAGGTGTAATCTTAATGGAAATAAGATGTTTTCTAAACTGTTGCATTCTCTGTCATGGTAATATGTAGGAATATGCTGAAATGAATCCAAGGAAAGACAGCACTGGACAAACACCTTGAACAACTCAGATACTTGCTGTCAGTTTTAAAATGCAGTTTTCAATCCTCTGCCTGATTCTGTTATCTTGTCTGTGCTGGGCTGTTTCACCACACCCTGTCCTGTATTGTATCTACTCCTCCCTGTCTTCCTTGTGTCACCAGGAGGCTTTTTGTTCCCCTAAAAAGCCATCAGCCTGAGGTTGAGCATGTTATTGTTTCTTCCCAGGCTGGGTAATAGCCTCCCCTCCCTTGGAGGGTCCCTGGAACCAGGCAGCCTGCCCCCCACGAGAAACCCCAGGGGTTGGAGGGCCTCCAGGTGCCTCCTCCCCTCTCTGCCCTGTCATTCCAAGGTGAAAAGCCCCCTGTGTGCCTCGTGGCTGGGGGGCCAGGGCTGGGAGCGCAGCCACTCATTGATTAATGGACCTTTGACTCTGCCCCTTCCTCAGTTTTCACCCAATCCAGCCCGGATCTGGGGACTACCCCTGAGATCTGGTAATACCTTGTGGATTGTTTGAATCAACACTCTCTTGCTCTCTCTTGCCTGGACCTGCTTGGACTCTGTCTCTCCCTTCTCTGCCCCCCTCGGGACAAAGGGGAAGGCAGAGAACCCTCTCCCTTCCCTTCAACGCTACATAGTAATAATCAGGCTTTAAAGCTCATGCTAGAACAAAAGCTGTAACATCATTTTACGTATAACTTTGGCCATTGTACCTTTAAAAGTAATCATATGATATGTAGCTATAAATCTGATGAGTAGCCAATTAATTGATTCCAAGGAAGTCTCTAATAGAAAGACTACATTGTAATATATCCAATTAAATGGAATCATAGAATCATAAATGTCTTGGGTGGGAAGTGAGCTTAAAAATCATCTAGTTCCAATCCTGTTGCTATGAGAAGCGTTGCCATTCACTAGATCAGGTTGCTTAAGGCCCTAATCCAACTTGGCCTTTAACACTTTCAGGGATGGGACATCTGCAACTTCTCTGGGCAATCTTTTCCAGTGTTTCACCACTCTCTGAGTAACGAATTTCTTCCTAATATCTAACCTAAACCTGGCCTCTTCCACTTTAAAATTATTGCCCCTTGTCCTGTCCACTATCTGCCTATATAAAAAGGCCTTCTCCACCCTTTTCATAAGACATCTTTAGGTACTGGAAGGCTGCAGTGAGGCCTTCCTGAAGCGTTCTCTTCTCCATGCAGAACAACCTCAACTCTCTCAGCCTGTCCTCACTGAAGAGGTGCTGCAGTCCTCTGATCATCTTTGTGTCCCTGGAAGACAAAGGACAAAATTAGCCTTATCCCTTCAATGTAGTTGTTGTTTAGTTTGCCATGTTAGTTTGGCATATGGATCCTAAAGAGATTCAAAGCATTAATTCCAAGTATGTAACATTCAAATCCAGGATCCCTTAAAAGAATTTTCTTCCATTATATCTGAAGATATTGTCATGGACATATACGAAAAGAACTTCACAAAGGCAACAACTCAGACAAACTTTAATTTGCAACCACAAACAATGGCCAAAACTAAAAAATAGCAGGGTAACTATGATGATGTTCTGTAACAGGTTACAGGTTCAGTATCACCTTTTCGGGATATCGTTCCTGCACAGACAGGAATGATGACCCAAACCACACATGTATTCATACATGAGAGGCCTGTCATTCAGGGATACCCAGAAAGTGGTTTCACTTCACTGAAAAGGTTGAAGGATCACTCAAAGATGTCCAGTAGAAAAGTAGTCACTCACCTGGCAGAGGGATAAAGGCACAGTCCCTGGAAATCTTCTTGGATGCATCTCAGGCCCAAGGGGAGGTTTCCCATCACAAACCAGCTGCTCCAAGGAAAACAACACATGGTTTCTACCAGAGGCCTCATTTATAACCTGGTCAGTTCAGAGCTCATGGTCAAACATAGTTGTGGTCCAGAAATACCTCTGGGCCGAGGCCTCTCATTGTAGGGAGTTTCACTCTGTTGACCAAGTTGACTTCCTCTTCTTATTCCAGCTGCTGTGGGAGGTGGGTGTAGGGAAGGAGAAGGGGGTAATGGTGTACATGAGCAGGGGTCACGATGTACATAGCCTTGAGGTGGTGCTGTATGGCACAAAAATAAGGGCATGAAAGGCTGGTGGCTGCCAAGTATCAGACAATATGGGTCAGATACTCCTGCTACATGGATAGAATGATTATCTAAATAATTTTAAAGTATAGGATTTTAATTTAATTTTTAACTAACATTTTTGTTTACTGTTCTTTCTTCTGTATGTCAAGACAGCATAACTCAATCTGCAGGAAAACATTCAGTCAAGTCAGCTTTGCCCTTACCAAGCAATGGCTTCTACAACAAAACATTATAAGCATCACCAATTACTAAGAGTAATGTTCCCACATTAATGATCTAATTTCTTAATTTACCTTGCTTTCTTAATTTTGATTTGACTAGTAATTCTTGTTTAAATCAAACTATTGACACTTAAATTTTTGGGGTTATATAAAAAGTGGTATTTACTACTTCCTACTTAATCTGATTTACAGTGATTTTTGTATAAAGAAGTAGGAAATTTTGAAGATAAAAATATTTAGAGCTTCTAAATCTTCCTTGAGAATATTCTGTCCCAGGAGTGATCTAGGATAGATAGGAAGAACCTAAAAAATAACATAAATTCATAATAATAGTTGATATCAAAGAACTTAACTAAGGAGGCAGGCAAGGTTTACAGCTATATTCACAACCATTTTCTGACATCCTTAGGTTCCTATACTTGGAAAGAGAGTCTCAAGAAGAACAAATCAATCTAGTTCCTCTGAGATAAGGTAAACTATGCATATTTGTATTCTTCATGATTTTGATACAACTTGGTTAATAATCTTCCTGTAACTTAGTTTTGTGGTTATTAATATTAAATGGCATAGAGGTATATTTACTTATCTTGTGATTGACACTTGAAAATTTCAGAGTTGTCAGTATTTTTACACACATTTTTCTGCATTGCAAATACTTTTGATAATTGACGCAGCACAGCCACTGACTTTTTATAAAGCATCTTTCATGGAAGTGTACAAGGCATTGGTCTTTAAACATGTATTGGTAAGTAAAGATGTCATAAGCAAGCAAAGCAGAGTTCTTAAAAAGTAGCTGGAAATCCTGTGCCTTTCAAATTGTTTGCATTCCATTTTCTTGAATACTTTGATGTCAATTTCACAGTTGTCACAGCTACTTCTTAGCTGTCCAATACTAAATTCATCATCCAAAATCCAAGAAGGAAAATACCACAGTATTTTATTGGTTTCAGAAAAAAAAATCCATGCTGACTGCATGCATACTGAGGTCACATAAGCCACAGGTGACACCAGTAGCAAGTTAGGCTGGCCTTCTCCATCCATGGTGGTGGAGTTCCTTCACAGAAAAAAACCCAAGAGTTTATAAGAAACAATAATGACCTTAAGTAAAGTTTCTTTCAGCCCGTTTCATGTGATTGGTTTGCACCTTTAGAAGAAATTTGAAATAAGAAGCATAATATAGTCCCTTTTAGTGCTGAATTATTGAATCCTTTTCTGTCCCACTATGACAGCTACCTCCTTAAATACATCCAATCCTGTGCAGCAGAAAATACAGCTTATTCTGCTTGCACTTTCTCATACTGTTCTTTATAAACATAAAAAGGGCAAGTCAGATTGGCCATTTTCATTCTTGTGTTCTTTGTTTCTTCTCTCAGTGATAGATAGTTAAGTAATGAGTAAGAGACATGGAGACAACCTTAGCCTCTTGAAAACTAGTCTTTCTTGCATTTCATCTTAAAGCAACTTTTTTTTTCTGTGACTTTTAGAAAAAGGAAGTTGGGAAGTAGGAGGGAGCATGAGCTGGTCTTATTCTTTTAAAACAATGAATACAATGAATGAGGTGTGATGAGTATGCAACCCAAGTTTCTAAGATTTTTCATATAGGAAAAGCAAACTCAATTCTATTATTTTATCCTTCAGGCTCTGAACTGGAAGTTGTTCAGCATAACACTGGAATATGGATAAGTTTTTCCTTTTGCTTGATGTGGAGTTCACTTGTCCATGTAACTGTTTCATCAAGATACCTATTAGAGTAAAGCAGATGTGTAACTTTATAAGCTAATTTTCAGGCAGCCTTGGAAGAAAAAATCTCAGCCCAAAACCTGACAGCTTGAGAGAAGCAGTGATTGAAAAGAGGAGTTTTATCTATGCTGTAAGAATTGTGATTTGTTGATATGAAAGTTCTGCCAGACCTTATGTCAGTGTGTTGATGACTTCTTTTGACAGACAAATTTTTTTCTGCTGATATGGCTGCATTGTCTTTCCATGTGATGTGCACTAAGATGTCAAAAGTTTTCTTCTTGGGAGACTTTCTAGATCTATTTGAGACCTGTTCATTGATAGTGAGAAACAACATGGAGAAGAAAGAAGAAGGGTTTTTTTGAGTACCTTCTGGCTCTTTGCCTTGCAGTACTTTGTGGTTTACATGCATTGAGACCATTAGCACAATGGAAGCACAAAAACAAGTATTCTTAGTTATATTTGTTGCTATTATTTGTAGCTTAAAAGTACAGGATGTTCATATACACTGTGCACGTTAAAATATTCACTATATGATCCATTGTAATCTATTGTAGATGAGAGGATGGTTCTCAGACTGGAGTAAATGTCTTGATTTTTATAAGCTTGTTTTGAATTTTTACCAGAAATACATGTGGTTTGATCCCCTAAAGTCAGAGACATAATTCTCTGAACTATTTCTGCACATTAAAAGGTAAAAACCACTCCTTTATTGTGGCACCAAGGTGCACAGGAATATTTTGTGCACACTGAATTTCATAGCCTTTAAAACTTTATATTATCATCATCTAATTGCAATACTCAGATTCCAATTACAATATTTGGATATTACCTTATCTGTTACACACACTTCCTAAAATTACCCTTCCATAGTACTGCCCTCGCCATGGCCCTTACATGACTCCCTAATTTGAGTGAGAGGTCTCATAAGACCCCTATCCTCATGTTCTCTTCCTCTTCCTCATCTCCTTTGACACAGTATTGTGCCATCTGGAATGGTTTCAAGGCACTGAATAGCTTTGACTGGCTTTGTCAAATGTTGTCTCTTTCCCAGTCCATTTTCACAGAGAGAAACTTTTTACCTTCTTAAACTCTTAGCAAAGAATGATGAACTACATTTTAGGGATCTTATACAGAGGTACTAATAAGCTATACTAGTAAGTCATATAAAGTAGCTTTTACAGCTACAGTTCCTCTTTTGCACACTGTCTATGTCATCCTGTCATTCTCCAAAGCTGCATTCCTGGTATAATTTACTGTGTACTATATTGCTGATGAAAGATTTATTGCCTAATGAAAATAATTGCTAGGGATTGTGCAGTGCTATACAGAGAAATCAAGCAGTTTTACATGGCTATAAAATTAGTCTTTTACTATATAATTAAAATAATAGTGTCTTTATCCCAATTACTTTATGGTTTGACTGATATGCACACATGCATACATAAAATAGTTAACACATATAAAAAGAAATTTGCTCTACCAGCCTTGGTCATTCAGAAATTGCATATGGCAAGTGCCAAATCACATATGGTCTAGTGATTCAGAGAAAGAGAGAGAGAGAGTTAAAAAGCAGACAGAATTTATAGAGTTCATCCTTTCTTCTGCATATAAGAGGTAATTTTTAATCCACTTTGTGTTTTCCCTCCTATATAAACACATAGGAGAATGAATTTGTGACTGTTTGAAGATGGAAATTATGCATTGAGGAATAAGTTTATCAACAGTATGTAAGGTCTTTCCTGTAAGATGATGTGCTACTGGAAAAACATATCTAGAAGTATATATATATATATAAATATATGCATATATTTAGAAACATACATGCATGTATAGTTGTATACCAATGGATCTTTCACAGCTTTCCAGAGCTCTGACTAACTGTGCTACTTTGGAAGAGTTAACCAAGAGCAACTGAACTTCAAGCCAACAGGATGGCCTCCTTTTCTGGGTGGTACAGCTGTTTCTGAAGCAGCATCTACTTTAATAACAGCTTTGCCCTTCCATTTGGCAAGAACAAGACTCTTTTTCTGGCCTAGAAGTACAAATACCAGCAGGCAGAAGATACTGATTGTCACATGAAAGGGAAGAGAGACAGAAATGCAAAGATTTCTAGTCTCACCTGTATTAAAATAAATAGCCATAAGGGTCCTCGGAACAATCAAAGTTTTATGAACCCGACACTGCCTGTCGAACACTGGACAGAACACAGGCTGGAAAGATTTTTTACCTTCCTGTGAGGACCACACTTAAGCCAGGGAGAACTTAATAGCAGTAAGCGCCTCCAGAAAATCAGAGCCTTGTGGACCCAACATTGCCCATCAACTTTGGACAGCACACAGGTTGGAAGAGTTTCTGACCTCTGGTATGAGACCTCACTTAATAGCAAGAAAAGAAGTTTCCCTACAACAGCTCCCGAAATAACATTTATTAATACAAGTATGTGACAATGACTATATGGGTTACTTAGTGGGTGATAACATTTAGCTGCAAGACTGTATTTAATTGATGTCGAAATACCCCAAAAGAAACTGGCACAAAACACATTTTACAGGCAACTCCAGCAGCATACCACTCCCATGACAAACTTAACAAACAGAGGATTACTAAATAGAAACACAACAGTTCAACATCACATGTAAACACACTCAGTAACCCAAAAGAAAAGCAACAGGAAGAATATAGCTGCTTTCCACTAACAGGTATACACCCGGTGAGCTATAACAAACTATAATTAGTTAGGCAGAGGAAAATAAAGTAAGAATTTGGTTGCTTCCCCCTGAAATGTCCAATGGGGTGGGGGTGGGGGAGACAGGGTAGCTCGTAGGTTGCCCTCCTATAGATGGTGGAAGTTTTTTCTCCCCAGTTTTGGCTCAAGCCTAATTTCTTTTTATACCTTTTTTTCTTTTGGTAGTTTGTGTGACTAAAGTCAATACTTTGGGGGTGACACACAGATTCCTGAGGGGTGGCTCCTTGGGTGCCACAGGGTGAGGGGAAGAAAGGCCATGTCATTTCAATAACACTGCATTCTTTGGTAACACCATCAATCTTATCAGCATCCCTCCAGTGGGGCTGAGGCGTTTCCCTCAACTCATCAAGAGCTTATCAGGGCCATAACCCCACACAAAGATGGTAACTCTCTATATTCACAGGATTTTCATTAAAGGGTTAAATGTTCTGCTGTCTTTGGAAAATACCAGTTGCTGCAATAACCAATTCTTTCCATCATTGCTTCATTTTCTCTTCTTCCAGTTCGTGTCAACATCTTCTGGATACTTAAATAGGTTCATTTTTCCTACTATTCTGTTTTAAGAGGTTTTTGGGGTTGTTTGTTCTTTCTTGGGTTTATTTTTGGTGTTCTTGACCTCTGTAACACTTTCCAGTTTCCTTTTAGAGAACTTAGTTTCTTGTGCTGTTATTTTATCAGTGTTATGTCTTCTGGAATCAATGTATATTCTGCTTAGATACTGTTTTTTGAAACCTTCACCTTCAAGGGTGCTACAACTTTCATAAAAATGCATCTTCAGTTTTAACTGAGAAAAAATCTAAGTTCTGACAAAGTGGTTTTAGCTGATTAAAGGGTGCCCTGTTACTAAACTACTGTAATTTATTGTGTTTGTAACTGGGGGGGGTTCAAACTGTAGAGTTTTTTGTCTCAGATGTTTTAGTCCAAGCTTTCAAAATCTGATGTTTTGCATTAATTTGAAATTGTTTTGCATGGACGTGTCCTCTGAATATATATCAAAGCATCCAGTAGTATGCCACTGCAAATCTGCTTTAAGGGGGAGAGTGTAAAGTGTGGTTTGTTTGTTTTCAACTGACTATGGCTGAAATGGACCAAAGAGCAAAAGACCACCCATTAGCTCATCCATCAGTGTGAGCTCAAACTAGAAGAGGAGAGAAGAGATTCAATACGTCTGGCTTTCATGTTATGATGATCATAAGAAATATAACCTTGGCCAGATAACTGAAGACTGTTGGGATTTATGGAGCAAACTGAAAGTTTTAAAAGCCAGAATAGATGAGCAAGACTTATCTGGTTTTAAACTTCACCAGCAATTATTAGGAAAAAAAGAAAACAAACTGATATCTCAGTAGATTTAAGGCAATTTTTTTTTTTTTTAGTTAGAGGGTGCTTTTTTCCTGACATTGGCATTATTGTTGTGAGGATACTTTGTACTTGCATGTGTTGCTGCTCCAAAGAAATCTTAATAATCAAAATAGTTGCTGCGACAACTCAGAAAAGAAGCAACAGAGGAGTTTTCACCTGAAGTGGGCTTATCTGAAATGCATCCAGTTAGATACTACATCTGACTATTCAAAAGTCCAGAAAAAAAGAAATGTATGACCCACATTTTCACTCATTGTTTGAAAGTTACATTTGTCCTTTTGTTTAAACAGCCTAACATTACTAGTTGTCTTTATTTAGATACAGGGGAAAACATGAAACAAAAAATGAGCCCTTCAGTAGTAAGTGTAGAGCATATGCGTGTTAATACTTTCACAATTCAATACCACACCATTTTTGAGTAAAATTGATTGGATTTAGACAGTTTGGATACCAGAGGTTCTACTCAGCTTTCCTTTGAAACAGCTGTGATGTGAATACTTGATTGACCAGAATGATAATGCCGGTTTTAGAAGTATTACGAAATTCTTTTAGTATGTTTTTTGTTGGTTTGTTTGTTTTATTTAGCAATTGCATGGTTAAAAGTGGCTGTAGAAATACTTTGAATTTAAGACTGGAAAATTTTCCTATCTGGAACTCTATCTGTTATAGTATGGAACATTTTTGTTCCTATTCTGCATGATTTAAAAAGAAGGCATTGAAAAATGGAGGGTGGTAGAACATCTACTAGGTAGTCTTTGTAGCTTCCTTATTTTGGTTGATAAACACTTGTGGCATATGTTAACATGAGCTAGATCTGGAGAGGTTTGTTATGACTTAAACTGGTGCATTTGTGAGTGAGCGTCTATCATCAGTGTGTGTGCTCATCTTGATATTTAGGCCATCAAACTTCAAAGAGAAAAGGGTCATTAATTTTCTAGTTCTCAGCAGTGAAAGTTTGAGCCTCCCATTTTCTGTCAGACTGAAAGAGTACTCAGCCTTTATTGTTCCTTCTCACAGAGAAAATTCTATTTCCCTTCATTCCAGTTGCCCTGATTAGCACAAATGTAAAAAATAAGCTTCGGCTCTTTTTCTCAGAGACACAAAAATGTGTCATAAAGAAGCAAGGTGCTGAAGAAAGAAAGCATGGAAACTGAAAGTGGCTATTTGCATACACTATGTAGGTCATGGCAAATCCGCCACAGAATAAAAGTCTCATTGACTTTCATTGCATAAAATTGCACAGATCTTAAACTAGGAAAAGAAAGAATTATCTTAGCCTTTTCCCAGTTGAATGTGAGCACCAGCTATCCCGACAAGGAAGATCAGCTTATTTTGACAACAGCTGGCAGCTCAGATGATACCTCAAAAATTATATTTACAATGTGATTAGCTGCATGTGCCTGCGTGAACTTGGAAGTGTTTATGTGTGTGGATTATTACCATTCTGCCACTCCGTTGAGTTGATTGGATTTTGGACTTGATTGGATTGGATTTTGTATGGAGCCAAGTAGGATACATTTGCTTCGGCATATATCAATACAAATGCATGTAGCAAAGATAGCTTCAAATCTGTTTCTTTGCACCTCATTTAAAATAAAAAAAAAAAAACAAAAAACCCTAAAGTGTTAGATTGTTAGACTCTGTTGACATCTAGTGGCCATTGGAGCACTAGCAAGCTATTTAATATTTCCTTTTTATATTAAGGAAGTTTGTGGGGAAAGCAAGACAAATTATGGTGCTCTGTAATTTTACTTTTCTTTCCCCCCCTATCAGTAAGAAATTTTAAAATATTTATGTTATTTTAACACTCCTGGTGATTGGTTGAGACCTCCAGCTATATAGTTTGAATAATGCTATTCTTGAGACTTGTTACCCTTTGTCAACTGAAGGAAAACTGATTCTTTATTACTCAATGCCTCTTTCACACTGAATGCCCAATACCATTTCATTCTTCCCTGTGTTCAGCTTTACTTTAATTCTTCAGTGATGCAATTTTCACTTCAGAGTAGATAGCATCAAAGCTCAGTTTCAATTTTATCCCATTTCATTTTAATCATGCAATGCAAATTATTATCCAGAATTTTCATTCGATTGTGTGTTAGGTCTTTGGTAGTTGGTTGAATGTAAGTTCAGAGAAAATACAGTTTATTAGAATACAGTCAGAGGAGTTGTTCTGGTTTCTGTTTGTACCTCTGAAACTACACCTGTCATTTTTAACGTTAGGCATGTTACAATTTTGCTCGAAACTGACTGCAGTTGAAAATCTTTACTGTTTGTTTTATTGGTTTTGGTGTTTTGTTTTGTTTTTTTTTTTTCTTTTCATGATTTCTAACCTTTAAGCAGTTTTAAGCAGCTCTTAGCTTCAAAACTACCCCTGAATTATCATCTCAATATCCATATTTACTGCAGGGGTAAAGGAGATTCATGCCAAGAACCCCTTTCAAAAACTCAGTTTTCTCTATCATGTGAACTCTCCAGTCACTCTTTCATGCTTTTATTTTAAATTAACTTCATAAGAATAAAGGTTATGCTTCTGTATTCTTCAATGCAATTGTAACGAAATAAGAAATTTAGAGCTTCAGTTCTTAGTTTGGAACTAGTAAGATTTAATATATTAATATATATCATGAGTTTTATCTTTATTTGTACCACAGTACTGGATTTTTTTTTTCTGTGCAGCAATATCCAGAATCCACTCACCCCAATAGGTAACCATTCTGCCAGCCATTACCCTTTTTATCCTCTGAGGATCCATCTCAAGCATAGTCTGTAGGAGAGTGGGCTATGTGATCTGAAAGCAAAGCATTTCAAAGTTCCTCAATCTCAGCATATAGTTTTTTTTTCTTTTCTATTTTACTTGCTCGGTTTGCTTGCTCTATGACCCTTCAGTTTTAATACGAGTCATGTGTAGATCACAAGTGGCTTTCCTCTTGTTACCTGAAATCACACTGGTAGAGTTTGCAAAAATTTGCTGGTGTACTATGGTAGAAATTCAGATCTGGATGCTGTCAGAAGGTCAGCAACTCATAACTATTCTCAATACTTTTTATTTTTCACCTTCCCCGTCTCAAACCGCCCCCCCCCCCCCAAAAAAAAAAAAAACAGTTTAGTTTGGACTTTTAAGCTGGTTTACTCGATTTAATACATTTAAAATTAGTTTACAACATATCCTTACCATAAGGTCACGCTTCTTGGTTCCTGGGCTTGGATTGTAAAATCTGATCTTAGTTTTCTGACCCTTTAGTTTTCTGACTTGTCAGGCCGAGAGTGTTTCCTTTATTTTGCCTTTGTAGATACTTGATGCATTTTGGATATAAGTTATTCCATCTTGATATATGTTCTGATGCTGTTTGACGTTGCTGTAAGATGAATGAAATTTCAGTGTAAACTTATCTTTATTTTTTTACTTATAGCAGTTCTCTGTGTCATTCATCTGTTACTATTTTAAAGCTTCATGAACAAAACATTATGAGATAATAAAAGCTAAGATCATAATTTGTGTCTAGTGTTGCTCTGGATCCCAGTACTTTGGACATAATGGAGCAAGAAAAGAGATGGCAGCTTACATCAATATTTCATGACTCTGTCAAGAGATAAAGTAGGAGAATTCATAATACAATCTCTGAAACTTCATATAGGGCCTTAGTGTATCTGTTTCAAAAGAACAATACTCTGTCCAGTTTCTAGGGACTTAGTAAAGGGTGAATTTGCAGCATTGATCAATGAAGAAAGAAGTGTAAATCATAAGGAAGCGCATATAAGGAAAACATGCGGTCGAGGACATGAGTCTGAAATGACAGTAAAGCATTTCATTAAATTACCTTTTTTTTCTGTAAATCTGATGAAATTCTGGTAGTATTTGAATAAGCACTTGAACACTGGCTCCTGTGGAGGATGCAGTACATGTGGGACTATACTGGAGTGTCAACCGATAGGTGCGCTAAAGATGGGTGTAGTTCTAACTATGCCTGATACTTGGACTAATTAACAAGTGTGCTGGTTTGAAGGTGAACCAGCAGGGGAAATGAACTCACCATGAGAGAGATTATAAGTCAGACCTAAAATTTAATAATAATATTACAATAACAACGCTGACACACAGGGGAAATTGCTTTCAACTCACAAAAACCCAGCAGTATAACCCAGTGTCCTGGGGCACAAACCCAAGGGGGTTTGTTTGCCCTTGTGTTGAGACCCCTGTGGTTCCCCCAAGTCCAGAGCAAAAGGAAAAGAAAAACCTGTTGGTGCAGGCGAGGGCTGTGGTCTGGGCAAGAGCGGTGATCTCCTCCTGTCAAGGTCCTGCTGCTCCTCTGGATCCGACGAGAAGTTCCTGAGGTCTTCTTACCCACCACTTATGTACCCTCAGGGAGCACTCAGTCCCTCCCCCTGGGCGGGGACTCACACAATGGGTGATTAACTCTGGGAGCCAGGGGGTGTTGAACTGTTGGTGGCCCATTAGCAGCTCCGCCCCCCCTCAGGCTGGGTGTGAAGGTGATAATGGCTCCCTGGGCAGCTGCTGCTAATGGCCCATTGTCCTTGGGGAATGAATAGAGGGGGTAGAATAGACAGCTTTGATCACCCCCACACAGGGTTAGCTGGTCCCTCATGCTGAACTAGGACAACAAGTTAATCAACAAGTCAAATAAGACATGAAAAACATGCATTTAAGTTCAAAAGGCAAGGCATAACAGCATTTGTGGTAAGAACTAATGGAACTTTCAGTGCGGCAAAGTACATAATCATTTTATTTATTGTATGGGAAAGGTATTAATGAAATTATTGAAGAAATATAATTTTTCCTATATTCCTATCTTTCCTGGAATGACTTCACAGCAGTGCTAAGGAAGAGAGTGATGGGTAGGCTGAGGCAAGAAAACTATAAGGCAAAATGGGATAAAGGCATTCTTAAAAAAAAAAAATTATCTAGTCTTTTCTGTAACAGTGAAACTTCATTTAAAGTACCTGGGGAGTTGTAGGATGTGATGTGAAATTCTAACTTTAGAATACTTTTAGTGGAGGAGTTTATCAATGTTTCAGAAACTTGGATTTTTTAATGTTAGGTTATTTCAAGGTGTAATTCCCCTTTATTTTGAGTAATGATGACAAAACCATAGAGTTATAGTACTATTTTACTTCCTCACCTTAATTTTTATGGCTAGAAAAACTTGTTTTTATATGTTTTATACTTTAATGAGTAGACAGTGATAATTCATTCTAATGTTTTCAAGCTAAGGGTAAACTTCTGCATCTATCAGAATTCAGACAATTTTATGTTAGATATCCTACCTAGTTTTCTTCAGATTCATTCCTTTACCTTTTAGTCCGTGTTTGTTCAATTTTTCTTACTATTTCACTCTTCCTTTCTGCTACAACTAATCTTTTTTTTTTGTTCATCATCTCATGACTAGTTTGTACTTGTCTAACAAAGACTGCCAGCTGAGACATCAGATTATGCTCTGTGTCTGTAAAAGAAACATTAGGCACCCCTGGGACCAGTGTAACCACTTGGATGGGCTAGTCAATATTAGACAAACTAGGCTTATCCTTGTGGTAGACCGTGATAGTCTTGTTAAACTTATAAGGGTTTGGGTTTGGTTTGGTTTGGTTGGGGTTTTTTTGTTTTGTTTTTTTTTCTGTTTTCTTTTTTGTTTGTTTGTTGTTTGTTTGAGGGAGTTTTGGTGTTGTTTTGTTGGGAAGGAGAGGATGTGTTTGACACTGGATTAATATATTAATTATTGGCTTGGACCAGCTAGAGTGTGTGTAGGGGGTGGGGGATGGAAGTGACAAGTGGAATTTCCCAGAGGTGAGGGATGCCATACCCCACACCCTACCACCTGGACATGTTGAAGCTGGACTCTCACAGGATTTGGTTGTACCTATATTTTTCTCTTTTTCTCTCTTTCTTCCTTCTCCTTTTAAACTCCTTTCTTAGCATTTTGAGTAACTTGGGACTGAATGTGTTAAATGTTGCTGAGTTGTATGGGTTAGCATGTGCTAAATCAGTGCTTTGTGGAGTGCTTTATTTTGACTTTATGCTACCCTCTGAACTTTTGGCAAGAACCCTTATTTCCTAAAGTTTACAGGTAAAGTACCTCTGGAGAAAATGTGTGTAGCGTCTTCTCCTTTGCCCTCTCTCTTAAGTTATCAAAAGAAGCAAGGGTTCTTCTAATATGTCAGAAGGGTGGATATTGTTGGAACCTTACATATATTTATAAAGTAAAACCTTTTGGTGAGCTCGTAGCTCTAAGTTTGGAGTTTTATAGCATGTAACTTAAGGAACAAAAAGATACTTCTTTCCATGATATGAGATAAGGTCACTGCACTTCCTAATGACATCTCTGATTAGACAGTTGATGGCAGAGGAGGAAGAAGCGTAAGAACTTATGCATATTGGAACAACATACATCAGTACTTCTTATTCTTTTCTATTACAAGAATACATACAGATTTATTAGATAAAAGTATAGATACCTGGCATAAACTTGTATCCTAAATATTTCAGCATTATGTTTTGGGTTCTTTTTTTATCTAGCTAGGATCCCATAAGTACTGACCAACTACTTGAATAATGTGGCATTGTTTGTGATTATATCATCACAACAAAAAGATAGATCTTCTGTTTCTCTCAAAAAAACCACTTTGGCATTTTTGTACCCAGGTATCTTGGTCATGTTTAACAATGGAATTAAATTTTAGAAGACTTTTAATGTAAATTTTAGTGCTAGCTTGATCTTCTCTGATCCTGAGTATTGTGGTTTAACCCCAGCCAGCAGTCAAGCACCACACAGTCACTTGCTCAGTCCCCCACCAGTAGGATTGGGAGAGAATAAGAAAGTAAAGGTGGAAAACTCATGGGTTGAGGTAAAGACAGTTTAATTGGAAAAACAAGAGCCATGTATGCAAGCCAAGCAAAACAAGGAATTGATTCCCACGAGAAGGCAGGTGTTCAGCCACCTCCAGGACAGCAAGGCCCTGTCACATGTAATGGTTACTTGGGAAGACAAATGTCATCCCTCTAAATGTCCTCCTCCTTCCTCTTTCTCCTCACTTTATATAACTCAGCATGATGTCATTTGGTATGGAATATGCCTTTCGTCACTTTTGGGTCACCTCTCCATGCTGTGTCTCCTCCCAGCCTCCCATGCACTCCCGACTTCCTCACCAGTGTTGCACTACAAAAAGCAGAGAAGACTTTGGCTCAGCAATAACGAAAACATCTCTATATCATCAACCTTGTGTTCAGCACAAATCCAAAACACAGCCCCATACCAGCCACTGAGAAGAAAATTAACTCTACACCAGCCAAAACCAGAACACTGACCTTTGGACTCTATTCAGCAACTGGTGACCTGTTACCTGTGCCTTATCTACCTTAAGATCTTGGACAGAGAGACACATCTAAAACTCCCAGGTGAGAATGGGGTTAGTGCTCAGAAAGATAAAGGGTTTTTTTAGTTATTAACTACCTCTCTGACAAATAGGCCATTCACTATGGCAGGATCTGTGGGACAGCTCTAGTAAAAACATCCTGAGTGTGTTGGACTCTGAGTAATTGTAAAGAGGGGCTGGAATTGAAGAAACTATGCTTACATTGTAGTATTCAGTAGTATGAGTGGCACATCCTGTTCCCTAGTGGATAGACCTCCTCTTGCTCTCAGCTAGATGAATTTGAATAAAGTATGATTTTTTCCTTATATCACATTTTACAAACCTTCAATTAGATTTGCTTATCAGAGGAAATAGAGCACCCACTTCATGTTTAATGCTAAGAGAATGAATATATTGTATTCCTTGCGGCATGTTTGGTGTATTAAAGGATAGTATTACACTTTGCCTTTCAGACCCTTTGTAACTCTATCTGACACACTAGAAGAAAATTCACTTCATTCTTTCTTGGGAATCAAGGAGTTACATGACCACAGCACGAGCAGTTAATTAGAGAGCTACAAGACAGAAACATGGAGTTTTTTCCAACACCAAACACTTAGCAGCAACAGCTAGGTTTAATGCTGAAACATGGAGGGCAGTAATTGGTTGTTGCTATTGAAACTCTTGTGGGGTGGTTTTTTTTTTTGGGGGGGGGTTGGTTTGTTGCTCTTGGTTTGTGGGGTTTTTTGTTTGTTTTGTTGTTGTTGTTGTTCTTGTTGGTTTTGTTTTTGTGGCCCAGAACAAGGTAGGCTTTGTTGTTTTCCTTTAAGGTATATTCTCTGAAGAATTATTGACTCTATATGCACAAAAATATTTGACTCTTTGAGGTGTGTGACATGGCATTGAACACACTATTTTTTTAGTCTAATTCTCAAAAATAGGAGGTCTAGGATTTGTGCAGTTTTTTGCAACTGAATGCATAACTATTTATATGCATATCAAGGATCACTCCCGTTAGATTGTTTAATAAGACTGGTAGGTCAGTTTCAAAACTTCAGAATGACAATGGATGGTCATTAATTAATATTACACATTGCTAATAATTAGTTCCTATACATTATTCATTATTGTCATTTCATATGGAATACAATTATTCGTGTAAGACTTTATCTACGGTTACCTGTGAGTATGCTACTCCAGGGAGTTGTTGCCATAAAGTTAACACTGATGGCTGGGGTCTTTAAAGGTCTTAGATGTGATGATCAAAGTAATGAGGCTTAGAGCTCTCAATGAGGGAACTACTGTGTGCTTCTACTTTATTCCCCACCTTTCCAATTTCATTGGTTTATGTTCCTCAGCCTCCTCCGAAGTGGGAAAGAGAGGCAATCTATCTGCTTCGCATGTAGCTCATCTTAATCTTTTTGAACCAGGACTCATTCTGGTTTTGTCAGTCCTTTCCCTTCTTTGTTCTGCAGGATCATTCTGGTTGCACCAGACACTTTTCTGCATAATGTTTTACCACATATCTTTTATTTCTGCTTTCATCCTTTGTTCTTACCTTGCACCTTTGACTGTTACACGCCTTCTTGTACCTTATTTGCACAACTACACCACAAGTCCCTGTTTGTCTTTATGGGGTTGCCTACTATTCATACCTAGTGGCGTTGCAGTAGCAATGAAAGCTTATGTACAGTCACCTGTTACGCATGTTTCTACGCCTTGGTTCAATGGAAGCTGTGGTGAGTTAACCTTGGCTGGTTGCCAGGTGCCCACCAAGCTGCTCTCTCAATGTACCCCCTGTGAGACACTGGATTTGAATCTCACAGAAGATTATTTAATTATTGGGTTGGAACCAACTCAAGTGTGGGGGGGAAAGGGAAAGGGCCAGGCAGCCCCAGAACCCATGTGGCCAGTCTGCAGTCTCATTGGGCAGCCTCATAGCAGCTGTCAATCAAAAAGGCAGCCTGGGACCCCACCCATACCACACCCCCTGGAACTCCTAATGTAGTCTCTGTTGGGCTAAACCACTCCTCAGTCTGGGCTGGTGTCTCAGAGTGGCCAGTGAGGCACAAGTTCCACCTGGGAGGGGTGGCAACAGAGTACCAAAACACACAAAACCAGCCAGATATGCAATGTCATCAGTAATTCATGACTACACTGCAAAATAGACTTCCAATATAGAAAAAACGTCCCTCTCAAATACGAGATTATGCCCTTTTAATTTTTTAAATTTTTTTTTTATTTTTGTAACATTCAAGAGAGACAGTGTTTTAATCAAATTAGTGCCTGCTGGAATTTGTCCCAACTAGAAGCATTCTTAAATGTATCAATCACATTGTCTTTGATGCTCTCTTCAAAACAGATGGGACTTTCAAATTAGTCCTGAACAGGAAGAAGAACTGCACATAGGATTTGGTTGCACTTCTGCATAGATTTAAAAAAAAATAACAATAAACAGCCGTAGCCTTTTCTTGGCTATCTAGTTTTATCCTGTTGTATATTTCTGACTAATATTGCTTGAAATCTTCAAATTGCTTGAAAATAAATTGCATTGGAAATCAATTATTTAAGAACAGTAAATGAGGAATTGGAGCAAACCCTTATGTAGCTAAGTCTGTATTTATAATTTTATCATTTACTGTCCAGCTCTTACATGCTATGAATACACACCAGTCACATGAGACTACACGTCTACTTCAGCCCTTCAATGCCATCTGAATTAAAGTGATTTTATCATCATAACTATGTATATTATCCTGTTTATTTATCAGTCTTCCATATGGGTGTTCCTGAATACATCTATAGTGAATTCAAATGACTGCATTTCTTTTCTAGAACTTGGGAAGACAAGAGTTTTCATAATCAGGTGTCATAGAACACTCTATCCTCTTTGATGGCCAGGTGCCTATACAATCTGTGAAGAAGCTCCACCTGTTGAGACTTGTGCTTTTGATGCAGCTATTCTTTATTCAGCCTTGAATTTGAACCAGATATGCATCTAGAAGCCATATTTTCATGCCACAGATAGAAACACACCCCCCTCCCCACACACACACACCTTCTAGTCTTTAATATACTAGTATTTCAACACTTTTCCCTTTCAGATAGTTTCGGACTTAGGAACAATTTGATCACATAGTTGATGCTTCAGTAGCATATTCTGATTCTTGTTAATGTTTTTTTAACACCTTAGTAGAACTCACAGCGAAGAAAATATTTTCTATTTGTTTTCTTTAAAGAAATGTAAGTAAAGGTGCTTTATGACATATTCTTAAATTTTCTTATTTCTACGTAGGTATTGTAGTAAAACAAAACAAAAAAAAAACAAGGAAAACTATACAACATAAAACAGTCTATTCACTAAGATTTTTTTTTGTAACCACAGTGCATTGGGTACATTTTGTGAGACCTTTGCTGAAAATTTAGAGTACAGGAAGAATTGCTGTAGTAAACCCAGTTTTCATAAGTAAAATGTGAGTTTGAGCTTTATACTCAAATAGAAATATTTGCATCTGCAAATGGGTGTAATCCGTTTACTGGTGAGTATAGCAAGCTGTTCTCTGAATTCTCACTGTCCTATATGTAAATGTAAAATTTACTTGCTATTCCTTTGATGTTGCTATCGGAATCCAGAAGGTGTGCTGAACTTGAATCAAAATAACATGACTGTGGAAAACAGCAAAGTACTCAAAGCTGTTCTGGAATAGAATAATTAAAGGTAGTGCTCCATATATGAAAGGTTGAAGAGAAGGGCTTTTAAAATTCCTTTAGTCTCTGGGGGAAGGGATTTGTCTTTAGTTACCAGGATAAAGGATAACTGTCATATAGTTTCCTGAGTAGGAAGGTACTCAGGTATTCAAGCATTTTAGGGATACAAGAGGGTAATCTATTAAAGTTTTTACCTTTTCACATTAGAGTCTGAGTAAAATCTTATATTTTATTACTTTATTGGAGAATAATGATCATCTTTACAAACTCCCCAAACAAGCTTTTTTAAAAAAAATCCTCAAGAATATACTATTTGGCTCATAAGGAGAAATAATGTTGTAGAAGGATGTAATTAGCTATACAAAAAATAATTGTTTGGGTCTTTCCACAAGGTGCATCTTCTTTCAGGAAACAACCACCTGCTCCATCACAGGGTGTTATGGGTTCCCCTAGGTGGGCCTAGATTTGGGCTCTGAAGTTTGGACTAGGCCAAAGCTGTCAGCTGACTTGAGCTGGGCTGAGCTGACAGCTGACCTCTTCTAGCCAGTAAGTTTGTATTCCATACCACATTATGACATCATCTCCAGGGAAGTAGGAACCAGTGTGGGAGTGGTTAAGGCAGTCGCTTCTCAGCCCTCCTCTTGGGAGGACACACGATGCTGCCCCGGGGGGATGGAGAGGACCAGGCCCACCACTGGCTCACAGGGTACCTCAGGAAAGTAAAATGTGTTGTTCTGGGTCTCTCCTTTCTGCTTGGGTTTGTCTCCCTGGGGAATAAGTTCTTTCTTAAGTAATGTGTAGTTAGGACAGTAGAATTTGTGTGTTCGTTATGAAGTTGAGGTGGGGAACTTGTTGTTGTAGACTTGTGTGAATGTATATTTGTACTCTCTTCTAATTGTCTCTTTCTTTCTGTGAAAAATATATGTAGTTTTAGTATAAATGGAGTTTGAAGTGGTTTTTTTCTTTCCCCTCTCTTTTCCTCCCTTTCCCTGGTGTTAGGAGGGAGACTTTTCTCTCTGTGCTTGGGGGGGTTGGCAGTTGCTTATCTCAAACCAAGACACAGGGTCCTCTACAGGCATCAGTGCAGATATATCTGCCCCATCAGGGGCCACGGGATTTAGCTGTTCCACACAAGGGCCGCCTTGGCAGATCCCCCAGTGCTCCCACCAGAACATGCTACAAATTTGTTTTTAGCACAGAAACCTTTAAAATTCATCTGTAGTTGCAAACTAAATTTTTCATAAATTTTTCGAAAAAGTTGAACATAGGCATTTGTGATCATGTAATTTCTTCTTCCCTCTTTTCCCCTGTTCTTACATACTTCACTTTCAGGGTATATTTCAGAATTTTCTAGAGGTAATTTTGGATGCCTTTGTCAGGTATAATAAATTGCTACAGCTTATGTGAGTCTTTGCAGCTGGTGAGAGTGCTGCTTCCTGTGTGGTGTCTACTGCAGGCCAGACCACTCCTGCCATGCTTTCCCTCGCTCATGGGGAGTGCTGCTCCCCTGGGCTGTCACTTAGCCTGTGTCACACACAGGAGAGCTGCAGTGCTTCACAGGGTGATGTGTGATGCAGAATGATAAATGTACTGAAACATTTATCAGAAGACATGGGGATGTGATGAGTGGGGGAATGTGTGAGAGCACAGGGAACACACAAATCTTCTCTAGCACTGCTGTTTATTCTATGTCGTATACAAGTAGTTTAAGTTCAAATGAAGTCTGTATTCAGTGCCAGAGCTTAACAAAAGAAAGAAAAAAAACCAAAAAAGTTAAAAATCTCTAGTCTGTTTTGTCCATGTTCAACATCAGATTCTACTGGATTAAAAAGCTATATTTTATATTAATTTCTCTTAATTATTATGCTTTTGTCACATCATTCAGTGTGTGCACAAAGTATTTCTGGGATTTATCTGTCATTAGCAATCCTGAGAACTCATACAAATTTCTGAGCACTGTCATCTTAAGTAAGCATTAATGCTTCATGTTGACTGATGGCAGTAACTGTGGCCAAACACTTTCATGATATGCTAGTAGAGCAAATATAGTGTTTTTTAATATTTCTTATGATTGCTGTAAACAGTCAAGGTATTCACAAAGGTTCTTCAGAAACCTGAATTCTGGAGGGATCTTTTAAGGCACTTATGAAGTTACTGTATTTTTCTTTTAGTTAGAAATTGCATCATTTCAAAGTAAATATATTTAAGTCAAAAGTGGATTTGTTTTAATAAGCATTTAATGGTATCTAAATATTTTGATCTGAGAATTTGAAACTGTACATGTTAATGACTCATTGATTCTGAAGCCTGTCCTGCTAAAATAGCTAGCTTTAGTTGACTTCTGTTCCTGCTTAAAAAAAGTGGGTTGGACACTACTTCTTTTCTCTGAAGGTTATGACCAAAATGATGAGATCTACTTTCCACAAGCATTTTGTTATTATCGGGTCATCTTTCTGTGCTCTTCTGTTCTTATTATAGTCATAAGCCACTGTATTCCTGCTAATATGAAAACTCCCAAAGCTACTTTTAAAAATCTTTTTATATTAAGATATTAATTCATCATTTAAATGAATATTTTTAAAGACCTAAGAGTGAAAATAATACTAATAAACAGTATTTTCTAGCTTTAACCTTCATGAAACAATGTAGATTCCAACTGACTACCTTTGACAAATAGACTTGTAATATAAAGCATCTGTTTCTGAAATGAGCTACTTGAACTTCAGAAAAAAGTACAGAAGGCTTTGGTAGCAAATCAAGATAGCACAATGTCTTTTCTGTCCTTCCATCACAGTAATTCCTTTCTGACTGTATTGATATTATCTGTGAAATAGAGGGAGAAAACGGGTTGCCGCATCAGTAACCATCGGTTGATTTGATACGGTGGAATAAAAGACTTTCTGAGAGTAAAGGATGAGATAGATAAATTGAGGAGGAAAGTAGTATCAGCATCTGGAAGAGCAAGCATAAAGTTAACTCTGAGATTTAGAATTAAAGAAAACCGAAGAGCACTATTGATTGTATGATGAAAAGTGAAAAGGGCAACCGTCTACTTCTCCTTCTTGAATCACTGCAGATTATTTTTTGGCATTGTATCTTCTTTCTGCTTGCTAGTACCACTGTTATGTCTGTTAATAAATGTTGGAGAATACCAATTTTCTTAAGGAAGAAAAAACCCAATGTGTACATTCAAAAATGCATGGTAATATTTCAAATCAGTATTTTTTAAGTTTTGCTATCTTAGAAATATATGAAGACTGTAAGAAAATGTATTTCTCATTGTTGTGTATCTCCTTAGTGTTTATTTAAAACTTTGCCCCCTTTATAACAAGCCTGGCTACATCTTCTTAGTAATTCCTCCTAGATACTGAAAGGTTCTAAGCCAAACTGAACAATTCCCAGAGCCTCAGCTATTCCTCACAGAGCAAGTGTTTGAGTGCTAATCTGCTTGGAAGCCCATTGCTGAACTCAGTCCAGTTTGTCAGTCCTTCCTGTGCTGGCTAGAGTATCCAGCTGTGCTCTCACAAGTGTTGAAGTTACTAGGATAATCCTTTTTCTTGATGTCCTAGCTGTGACCTGATGGATAGTTTCCATAGTGATGCTGACAATCTTGGCAGCCGTTGCTTCTGAGTCATACTCAACTTGTCCCTCAAAGCTGTTCCAAGGCAGACATAGCTCTGTGCCTTTACACTAGTGTTTCCTGCTGTGGGGCAGTACTTGGCATTCATTCTTGAACTTCATGAGATTTCTGTTGGTCCATTTCTCTAGCCCATCTAGGCCTCTCTCCATGGCCTAGAGAACATTGGCTATTCTTTCCATTTCAATGTCACTGCAAATTTGATGGTTCATTCTATGTTCTCCTGAGGCTTAAATATATTGAACTGGTCATTTTAGTATTGCATTTCACTGAAATAGGTCACAAGTAGGTGCTTCTTCATTGTCAGTGGTAGTTATCCATATCATGTAAGAATCCCACTCATGAAGTGGGAATATTGTCTTCACACATTTCGTAAATGGGCAACCATTTAGATTTTTCCTAAATTGCTTTTTTGTTCTTTTTAATTCTCTGCCCTGTGGTTAAGGATTTGGTTTATCCATATTATTTTTGCTACTCTAAAAGATCTGAAAATTAAATTCTATATCATTCCTTTGAAGGAAAAAATATATGTACAGACAAACATATACTACTCTAGTGCTGAGGTTTGGGGATTTTTTCCAATATAGACAACACAAGAAACATGAATTTCAGTAGGCACTCATGTAACAAAATCCAGACTACTCCCTACTTTCAAAACCACACAGGTATTTCTTTCCCTCTACAGTTGAAGTTGAGTGCTTCGTGCTTTAAAAATACAATTCTAACTCTGATTTGCTCTACTTCACAATGTATGAGTAACTGTGAATATGCATTTAAAGTACTTCTTGAAAACTCTCCTTACTTTATCAATCACTTAAGTCCTTCCCTTGCTAATATACCTTGTGCAGTGTCATCATTGATCTATGACTACACTGCAAAATAGATTTCCAATATAGATAAAAGGTCCCCCTCAAATACTAGAATTTATGCACTCTTATTTTTTTATGCACTCTTATATTTTTACTCTATGGAAAAGATACATTCATAAATATCTGCTTTATTTTGTGAGCAATGCTTGAGACACTTATATTCTGGTTTATTTATGTTGAAACTTTGTGTTGGGAAGTGAGCCTACTGGCAGAAAGAAAGGAAGCTGTAGTTTCTGCTGGTCTCAGGACAGTAGCAGCCTGCCTAACCTTCAGAGAGTGCATAAAAACTAGGAGAAAAAGAAAAATGTCTTTTTATCTCTGTGTACCAGGCAAAAGAAACATTTCCCTTTAGATGTGAAAAAGAAATCACATTTTACTGATTAATTACTTTCAAACTGGTACTGATAATTTATTGTCCTAACAAGCCTGCAGCAGTATTTGTGATCCGTTCAATTCCAAGTGTCCCTGAACATTCCCAATGGTGGGAGTTTTGATCAGCTGGAGGGTAGGAAGGCTCTGCAGAGGGATCTGGACAGGCTGGATTGCTGAGGTCCATTGTATAGGGTTCAACAAGTCAAAGTGCCTCTACCACTCTCTACCTGAAAGGAGGTTGTAGCAAGGTGGGAGTTGGTCTCTTGTCCCAAGTAACAAACAAGAAAACGGCCTCAAGTTGCACTGGAGAGATTTAAATTGCATAGTAGGAAAAGATTTCTTCACCAAGAGAGTTTTCAAGCATTGGAACAGGCTGCCCAGGAAGTGGTTGAATCATCACCTCTGAAGCTGTTTAAAAGACTCATATGATTGCAGATTCTTCTACTGTGCTCTGCCGTAGTGTGCTAAAACCATGAAAGGCTCTTAGGATGATAGTCTCTGCCTTAAAACAGCTAAGATGTGTAAGGAGACATTGATGATGACTTAAAATTCTGTTTCCCACCTAATGCAGTTCTGTTCTTTCTTGGGCTTAACATCTTCTACACTAAACACGTCAGCCTCTGCAATATTCAGTGTTTTCATTTTACTTAAAAATATTAATATCTGGTTATTGTCGATTGGAAATTTTGATGAATTTTCTACTGATATATAATTTATGCATCAGTATGCATATGTCTCAGCATTAGGTACAAGGATGCTGGAGGTGAAGCTTTCGACACTGTGAGCAGAAAAGGCCTGTGGCAGATCTTGGAACGTTTAGGATGTCCCCCCAAGTTCCTCAAAATGATCATCCTGCTACATGAGGATCAGCACGGACAAGTCAGATATGGCGATGCACTCTCTGAGCCCTTTGCAATAACCAATGGTGTGAAACAAGGTTGGGTTCTTGCACCAACTCTATTCATAATCTTCTTCAGCATGATGCTCCAAAGAGCCACAGCAGACCTCGATGAAGAAAACGGCATCTACATCCAATATCGTACTGATGGAAGCCTATTCAACCTAAGGCGACTGAAGGCCCACACCAAGACCCTGAATCACCTTGTCCATGAGCTGCTTTTTGCTGATGATGCCGCCCTTGTTGCTCACACAGAAGCAGCTCTGCAGCGCTTCACATCCTGCTTTGCAGAGACTGCTGAGCTTTTTGGGTTGGAAGTCAGCCTGAAGAAGACGGAAGTTCTCTACCAACCTGCACCTCAAGAAGTCTTCCATCATCCTCACATCACCATAGGCAATTCAGAGCTTAAGTCAGTCCAGCAGTTCACCTATCTGGGAAGTATCATTTCCTCAGACAGTAAGATTGACAAAGAGATAGACAACAGGCTGGCAAAGCCATACAGAGCCTTTGGAAAACTCCATAAAAGAGTCTGGTCCAATAAACACCTGAAGAAAAGTACAAAGATCAGTGTCTACAGAGCCATTGTACTGTCTACTCTTTTATATGGGTCTGAATCATGGGTCATCTACTGCCCCCACCTGCGGCTTCTCGAACGCTTCCATCAGCGCTGCCTCCGTTCAATCCTAAACATCCACTGGTCTGATTACGTGACCAATGTGTCTGTTCTTGAACAGGCAGGGGTCAGCAGTATCGAGGCCATGCTGATGAGAACGCAGCTGGGCTGGGCAGGGCACATCTCCAGGATGGAGGATCACCCACTGTCTTCCAAAGATTGTGCTCTATGGTGAACTCGCCACCGGCTGCCGCAAGAGAGGAGCCCCAAAGAAGAGGTACGAGGACTCCCTGAAACAACACCTCAGCCTTGGCCATATTGACTGCCACCAATGGTCCACTCTGGCCTCCAATCGGGATTCATGGAGACACACCATTCACGATGCTGCTGCTTCCTTTGAGAATGCATGGAGAGTCAGTCTTGAGGAGAAAAGACAACGCAGAAAGAACCGTTCCTTGCCAATGTCACCCAGGGAGACGTTCCGCTGTGCCTTTTGTGACCGGACCTGCCTATCCCGTATCGGCCTTTTTAGCCACCAGCACCTTGCAGCAAGCGTGGGTAGTGCCCTTCTCAAATCTTCGTTCGCGAAGCCCAGCCATGATGATGATGATGATGTACAAGGGATGAGACCTTACTACTCAAAGAGAACTACAAGATTACGCTGTGTATTAGCACTTTCAGAAAGCTGATTTAATTGAATGATGTTTGCTATTTTACCTTGCAACCACTTTTCCCAAAAGGATGAAGTAACAAAGAATAGCAATATAGAATTGTTCTATGAAACATGATAGTATCCTGTAAATGTTTGACCTTTTCATCATTTAAGCAGTAAGGCACTCCAGGGTATGCTGTTGAAGGATAATATTAACACAGCTCACCTACACTTATTTTTGTATGCATGCTGATATCATACAGTAATGGGCACCCTGCAGTGTTTCATGGAAGTGTAAAATGACAGATAAATTGTTAGAGGGGATTTCTTATGTCTATACTTTTTAAAAATGATCGGCACAAAGTTATATTTAAAAACAGACAAGAAAGCCCACTTAACCATGAACAGCTCTTGAACAAATCCAAAGATATTCTAATTATTATTTATATCTATTTTTTGGTAGTCAAAGCCAAATTAGCCTAGGAAATGTTCCCATGAGCTGTAGTATAAATATATAGTAGTAAAGAATGCCTGTCTGGAGAGAGACTAATTAAAGTAGATAAGTTAGCTAGTTTGGGATATAAATGTAATTTCTAAACAGGATTAAAGACATATGCAATCACTTTGTTTCCAGGTTTGTGTATTCTCAAACTACTGAGTAGCTCAGTAACATTGACTTATTACTTCTCAGTGCTCTGACACAAATCTATATTGTTATCTCTTCCTTGTGTTATGCTATGTCCCTTTCCACCATTACTTTGTAACCTTTTTTTCATTTTGCCTCTTTTGCATGCTTTTTTCATATATAAATTTCCCTTGCTTCTTTATATTCAGTAAATGCCCTAATAAGATTTAGAAACAAGAAGAATATAGAAAATAATATCACACACTAATGTAATTGGAAATCCATCTGTGTAAACCTGAATTTGTCTTACACTTTTATGCTGATGCCATGTAGACTTGGCTTCTTGGAGAGTATGATGTACCAGATTACAAAGATAGTTTGGGTCTTGTAAATGTAGGTAGAAATATTTCCAAATTAACAGAAATACAGTAGGATCCCTGTTGTTAAACTCATATTTGAGTTTTTGTGTGTTCCTGTGTGGTGTCACAGCCTCTCCCTCAACCACATCTCTGATAGCCTGTACAGAAAAATACAATTATTCTGCAGATTGTCAGTTTTGGAGTAGCTATTTCTTTAATCTTTGAATAATTGCTTTTAATGTTTGATTCTCTGAGCTATACTACTTGAACTATAACTGTAACTTTTCTATGCTTTTCAAGTGTTTCTTAGGATGTTAATATTACTGGTGCCAAAAGAAAATTCTACAGGAATGCATAGAGAGAATTGCCACCTGAGCACAGTATGACACAACATCCTGCTGAGCAGCTTGTGACTAGGACAAAGAACCAGGAAATGTCATGTATAAAGCCAGTAAGGAAGACAAAGCTGACTTTGCAATTATTGACCACTGTACCAAAGAAGTCTACATGCAGATTTTGGAGCATCTGACCACCTTCCTGTAGTGCTATGTATAATTCACAGATCTAAAGGAAAAGGAATGTGCAGTGGAGGTGAGAGATGCTCCCACTTTAGAAAAGACAAGTTCAAGAAATATGCCTTGAAAGTGTAACGCAAGGGACCTCAGCCTGCTATTACTGATTCTTAGCGTCAGTCAGTAGTTTCAGGCTGGCACTTCAACTGAAATGAAAGGAAACTGAGTCTACTATCTCTTCAAAACTTTAAAGAAGCAAACTTTCTTCCCAGTAAGAGAATTATCATTAACAATAAGAAATTATCCATCCCAGGATAACGCAACAGTCAATAATTTCTTTCCATTCTGACCAGAAGTTCTGGTTATTCAAACATTCAAACTTAAATGTGAAATCTGATGTATTTTCAGAGGAAAATGCATAGGATTCTCCTATTTTTTTCATTTTGTCTTTCAAAAAACCATGTTATTGTTTTGGTTAACTTGCACTTGACCAAATGGAAATGTACCTGTTTTAGAGTGGGTTCAAAGGATTACCAGCAAGTGAACCAGACACGCTGTTGAGAAATTAACAGAGTTTTTTTTATTAACAGAAATTGCTGAGTAACAGGAGTTTTATGGTGGAAAAGGAGGAGGAACCAAACGGAAGGGAAGAAACCCTTCAAAGAGCGGTAAACCCAGGCCCGCAAACACCCCCCACTCACCAAGGGAGGTGCTCCTAATACTTATATCTTACCAACCCACACACACTTAGATTTTCCAAAGGAGGAAGCCGAGACCAGGTGCGCTAACTTGCTGCAGTAAAAGGGCTCCCGGTGTTTTAAAATCAAGGTTTTCTGCATGGCAAACAAGCCCCACCCCCACGCACCAGTTATTTGCCCTTAAAATACAGGTGGACGGTGACATCTGACTAGGCAGGTGTGTCCAATACCACCCCTAACACCACCTAGGATGAAGTCACCAGCTCCACCCATTTGTTACATAACAGTTTTCTCTCTGTGCATGTGCGTGGGCATTGGAATGTCCCTGAGCATGTGCATAATTGCTCGGGGGTCTTCAATTGTTTGGGTCTAGGGGATAGCCTTCCTCCTCTTCTCCCTCAGTTTCTCCTTCAAACGACCTCCAAATGCAACTAGCCAATCAAGAGGACAATTATTTTTAGTTTATAGCTAGCTCTGTTTTCAAGGGCGAAGTTTCTACTTTTGCTAGCAACAAGGTAGGAAATAATATAAACTGTGCCCAGATGGCTGGCTGAAGCACAGACCAAAAATGTCAGCAATTTTAATTTCTTCCCCAGTACCCTCCTTTACTGATGAGCAATACCTGCGTGGAAGGCATCTTCCTGCCTTAGGAACATAAGCTTAACCACAGCATGCATTTATTTTAAATGACTGGCACCAGCCAAAACCATGCAGTGATGATCTTGTTTACTTGTAGAAAGATTAGTAATGCAGTGCTTCTGCATTTAAGGCCCCTTCCAAACTCAAGCCATTCTGCGATTCTATGATACACATTTCCTTTGTGAAAGCAAGAGAGTGAAGGCCTCCTGGGCTTTTGTACGCCTCACTAGTTCAGAAACGTGTCAGTCTTGCCAGTCAGCACAACTTAGTTAACAAATAAGTGGATTATTCCTGTCACGCTGTACTGTGTAGACCCTCCTTATCAGAAGGATTTCAGTTGCTGCTGTTATTTACCATGTCCTGCTTGTCTGGCACAGTGTTGGTGCAGAATGGATTGTATAACCTAAAGGTATATAAACTCTGACCCATATGGGGAGAATTCATATCAGTAGTGTGACACATTGCTGCTGCTCTGTGTTCTCTCTTATAGTGGCAATAACACACTCCTGCTGTGCTGACCCCATGTAAGTTGTATTCCAGCTTTTTTCTGCAACACCTACCATTACCTTTGATGAAAAGGCAGTTTTTTGCAACATCAAAGTTACTGTTCTATTCAGAAGGATCTGTGACACAAACCTTTGTAAAATGCATACCCTGAAGGAGCTATCATATTTAATAATATGTTTAACAAAATCACATGCATATATGCTTGTAAATTCCGTAATTGAGCTAGTAGGAAACAGTTTCTGACAAAGAAAATTGCAGTTAAAATTAATTTTGCTTATAAAGACATAATTTGTCTTATTGATCTAGTATGTACACACAATCTTTATCCAGCCTTTAAATACCTGGTCATGTGCTGATGTGTTTTCAATTTTTCTTTTTTTTTTTTTCTTTTGTGGGGAACAGAGTGTGTAGGGTAAATGTTTCCTTGATTTATGTAAAAAAATACCTTGAAAAATATTGAAGTATAGGTGTAGGACCTTTGTGCAGGTAATACATATGCATAAGTGAAATGAATGCAAGTTCAGAAATTTCAAACATAAAACCAGAAAATTACGTGTTAGTAAACTTGTAGTCTATTCTGCTAGTACACAAAATACATTAACTTTTGTTCTTATTTAACCAATGCTCTGAAGTGAAAGCCCAAGCAGAAGAAAAAGTTATCTTGGGACTGTAAAGCTAGAGACTGTAATTTGTTTGCCTAGTTACTTAAAATGGCTGCAAAGGATATAAAGCTAGTGAAAAAGATACAGTAAATGAAAACGATACAAAAAATGGGTGAAATTCTGTGGAATTGTCTTGGTTTGGGATAAGCAACTGCCAACCCCCCCAAGCACAGAGAGAAAAGCCTCCCTCCTAACACCAGGGAAAGAGAGGAAAAGAGAGGGGAAAGAAAAAAACACTTTAAACTACGTTTATACTAAAACTACATATATTTTTACAGAAAGGAAGAGACAATTAGATGAGAGTACAAATATACACTCACACAAGTCTACAATAACAAATTTCCCTCTTCTTAACGAACACACAAATTGTACTGTCCTAACTACACATTACTTAAGAAAAACCTTATTCCCCAGGGAGACAAACTCAAGCAGAAAGGAGAGACCCAGAACAACACAGTTTACTTTCCTGAGGTACCCTGTGAGCCAGTGGTGGGCCTGGTCCTCTCCATCCCCCCTGGGACAGCATCGTGCGTCCTCCCAAGAGGAGGGCTGAGAAGCGACTGCCTTAACCACTCCCACACTGGTTCCTACTTCCCTGGAGATGATGTCATAATGTGGTATGGAATACAAAGTTACTGGCTAGAAGAGGTCAGCTGTTAGCTCAGCCCAGCTCAAGTCAGCTGACAGCTTCGGCCTAGTCCAGACTTCAGAGCCCAAATCTAGGCCCACCTAGGTGAGCCCATAACAGGAATTAAATTTTAAATAATACTGTGATATATCAATGACTTATAGCTGGGTTATTAATTTTATTAAAACATATATGTGTTACAGAAGAACAGACCCCTATCCACATCGGATGTAATCAAGAAAATGTTAAGTGTCTGGAAAAAGCAGGAAGATCTGACTCAAGACAAATAATTACCAGGACAAGTCCTCTTTAAATAAGAATGAGAACAAAGATAAACGTTAAATTTCATTACTAAGTGATAAATGATTTACGATTGATTTAGTTTTCACTGCAGTCACACATTTCAAAATGTCACATTTGCACTTAAATAACCTTTCCAGGAAGAATCTGTGTTGGATACATAAATATTTTGCTAACTAGTCTCATGCTTCAGCAAGTTCTCTCCATTTGCAATTCATTATTTTGTTCATTTAGATGACAAGTAGGGTACTAGCCTTTTTAACAAAAACAAACAAAACTCCTCTATCTTTTAAAATATGAAAATAAATTCTTGCTCTAATATAACACAAAATATAATTACACCAGAATAAAAAAATAGAATTTTAATTCTGAAATCGTTTACAAATATTTTATTTGTTATTTAGACCTTCTGACAAAGGTTGGTTTGTTTGTTTTTTCTTCTTTTTTTTTTTTTTTGTTTGTTTGGTTTGGTTATTTTTAACTTGGAAGACAATGAAGAATTCTTTGAAGAAAATGGTAGGATTTAAATGTAAAACTGTCACATAAATACATTTAAGTAACTTTAAAAAAGCCTTTCAGCTTCCATGCAAATTTCTCACCATCTTATGGTGGCATGTCACTGAAAGGTCATAGAGTCATTTAGTCTACTTTTTCTGACAATTTTCAAAAATTATGTTACATCAGCCTACAATATTCAGCACCACAGGGCACTAAATAGTAATGTAGAATTATGTATTGCACAGGGAGTGAGGAAGCAGGAGAAAAATGTGCAAGGTAGTACACTATTTTTGTTTCTTCCTGTGATGCTCATTTGCTTGTTAGCAGCAAATCTGTCACTATGCTTGCAAAAATTTTTGGTGTGTTTAAAAACATTATTTTACAGAGGTAGCAAGTTTCATATTTCCACCTATGATGGAAATAAACCCATGGATTTTGAGAGAGAGAGAAAGCAAGTTAAGCAAAATGTTCTGCCTGACCTTCAGGCCATTGTCAAAGAAGTAGCGAAGCACTGAATTCTTTAAGGCCTATAAATTTTATATTTAACCTCAGTATAGAGGTTATGAAGCAACACGTTTAGCTGTTCTTCTTGGTGAGCACCTTGAAGTGTTTTAAGGGACGGATCATGTTCCCAGAGGAAAAATACATATACTTGAATTAATCATATGTAATTGTCCTACAGTCATGGAAGAGTAAGATACTTGATGTGATTGATTGCATCATGAAGTAAAGAAGCAAATGAGATTTGATGAAATGTGTCCTAGAGGTGTGTTTTTGATCCACTGACTGTAAAAGAAGACTGGATGATTAGCTCAGTGAGAGACCAAAAATAAGGCAAGATGAACTATATTCCTTTACCTTATGGCCTTATAACTGTATTCTCAGTTTAAAAAAAATGCCAAAACACAACAAACCAACCATGAACAACAAAAAACCCTAATCCCCAAGGACACCAAGCACCATTTGTAACCCTCAGTATCCTTAGAAAAAAGGAAAATATAATTAAAATATAATGAAGTTTCTGTTGTAGTAGCAGTTTCTACTCTGTCTCCAGCTAAGGTAATGATATTACTTGAGTTTAAGTAATGTATAGAAGGAAAATGTCCAAAATGAAGTGGATCATACTAGCAGGTGGAGAAGTACAGCTATGTAGATACTTTTATGGTAGAAAGAAAGCTCTTACAATTAATTCAGAACTATCAAAACAAGAAATTTGGGGGAAAAGAACAGCTAGTTTTGCCTTCTAAGTCCAGAAGGCAGAGATTGGACTGTACTCCAAAAGGTGCAGTATGTCTTGTTTTAGCTTATCGGTGAAGAACTATTGTTGATTTAAAATTATTTCTTTATATAAATGTTGTAGTTTTGATGTAAATTCTCTCCCTGCCACTAATTCCCCATGACATTAGTTAACAAAAGGAGTAGTTAACTGCTACCAATTCCTTCTTGATCATTTTGGGTGGGGGCAGACTGGGGGACGCTGTGGCAAGGAACAGGTTTGCACTGTCTTTTGTTTTTACTGGTGGGACAACACACAGCTCTGGGGGAAGGTTGGAGCTGTGTGTGCTGTCTGTCGGAGAGAAACCTTTTCTCCTGCTCCTCACTGCTCCTGTGAAGTAAGCTAGTTTTTAATTGCCACTTCTGTTTCTCCTGGTTTCAGCATTGAGGCCCCAGCCACTGCTCTGGCCTCCCTGTCGCTGGCAGTGTCACGGTGGCCCACCCCAACGCGGCAGTGACCTCAGAAAGAGGAGTCACAACTGCCTTTCAGGACACGCTGCAGCTCTCTACTCCCAGCTTGCCTTCTTTGCTTGGGACAAAGGACAAGGAGAGAGAGAAAATTCATCTGAGTGCTCATCACTTATCTCTGCCTCGCTGGGAAAAGACTGAGAACTCACTCACCCTGCAGTTAGCCAAGGTGTGACACTGACACTGTCCATAAATGTAACTACTCCAGGAGGAGCCTACCGTTTTGGGGGTTGTTCTCTTTTGTTTTTGCTTGTGGTGTTGGGGGAGTAGTTTGCTCTAGTCTGTTTACAGTTATATCTATATCTACATATATATATATAGTAGTTAAGAACAGTTATCCTTCTTATATCCGTTTTCTAATTAAAGTTCCTTTTCTTAAATTTAATAAAGAGTGATGTGATTATTATGGAGGAATACTCTTCTCTGCTTTTTGGTAAACATTTGGGGGTTTTTCCCTCAAACCACGATAATAATTTCTCTATCAGTCAAAGTTTGGAACTGTGTTAGCCTGCTTGCTCACTATAATGTTATTTATCAATTATTTATTAAATTACTGCTATTGGCACTACAATGAAAAGAGGATTAATTGGTTGTTAAAATTTTGATAGCAGCATTGGTTGGATGAGATCACTGAAAGTATCTGGAATGAAAAAAACCATCTACTTATTGCAGAGCTAAGAACCTGAAACAGAAAAAGGAGCACTATCTCATCCTCTCTGCCTCTACCATTCTTCAAGAAAAAACAGTTGCATATAAGATCTTGAAGAATTCCTGTTCTTTCTTTGATCTTGTCTTATCTAAGACCAAATTACAAATTCCTTTTAAAAAAGGTAGTAAAATATATCAGAAATGTGTAGAAATCAGTCAGTAGAAAATTAAAACTTCAGCCTTTATTTACTTTTCATTATATAACAAGCACTAAGGTTTTTAAGGCACAAAGATAGTGCAGGAATATTCTCAGCCTTGTGCACTCTTGCCCCTTGTGCTTCTAAACAATCAACTTACATGCTGATTGCAGTCTTGGTAGATAGATGGGAATTAATAGTAACCTTACTTGATAGATTATTTAAATTTAAATAATGAAAAAAAACCCAGCTTTAATCACAAAATGCCTTTTGAAACTAGAAATTAAAGTTGGAAGAAAAATAAGAGAATAAGCACTAAATTTGACTAGACTATAACTTGTATTTTTTGGTTGGTTTATTTACTGATATATTACCCGGCAGTTAAATGCCACCCTGACACCTGATCCTGTCAGATCGCGGAAGCTAAGCAGGGTCAGGCCTGGTTAGTACTTGGATGGGAGACCTCCTGGGAATATCGGATGCTGTAGCTTCTAGTCCTGAGGACTTCACTGTCACCATCCAAGCTCACTCAGCTGTGGCAGATGAACCTTTGGAGTTGAAGTTCCACACATGCTGTGCCTCACCTAAAAATCTACTGTGCAGCCTCGAAGGACACACCTGTGTGGGTAGAGCCCTTCCCAAATCTTTGTTCACAAAGCCTAGCCATACACACATGCATTGCTTGGCACTGCTGAGAAGTGCCTGGCTCCATCCGCTTAACACCCTCCCTTCAGATACTTATACACATGAACGGGATCCCCTCTCAGTCATCTTTTCTTGAGGCTGAACAGGCCTACCTCTCTGCAGGTATCTGTCTGTCATCTTCTGTCCTGGTAAAAGCAATGAGAAATCTGAGACAGCTGATGATACCTACACATCTCAGTGTAGCTTTATATACAGTATAGTGTAAGCCTAACAGAAATAAGGAGTTAGCCAGAGCTTTACATATCAATGTTTATAAAGCTTTCTGTAGTAGAAAAATTTCCCAACTGAGCCCCAAAATATTTTGAGACACAAAATCTGGAATTTTTCAGAATGTATTCCTCCATATTTGCAATTTCTAGTAGGATGACTATGTATCATATTAGAACAAAAGGTCTATATACACAGCTTCCTGCCTATTCATGGATCACTGTAAGGTGGACTGGGCTTCTAGGCTTGTTTTCAGTTCCTTCAGTATCTGTCTGGCTGCTTGTACAATCACTGCTTTCTGTAATTGGCAACATAGAAACTTCTCTTCTGGTGCATATTCCTTTACTCCGTGGATATCACTGCCCTCTTTCCATATCTATCTTGTCAGGTCAGTCTTCTTTTAAGGAACAAAGCATGCAACAAGAAGCCAACGCATAGGGGAGATACTGTTAAACAGGCTGCCACTGTGCATACCAAGTCCATTACAGTTAAGGGTTAGAATTTCAAAGAAACAGCTACATACATGGTGGATGGTAGGGATTCATTGGAAACAAGTAAACAAAAAACATTTGGATATTGATGTCAGGCCAAATCGTGCAGCATCATGGGTGAAAGCTTGACTGAATGAGTCTGGACAGTTAGGATCTGGCTATCGTGGTAATATTATGGTTTGTTTCCGTGTTACAGTTTGTGTGATGTGGATAATATAGGTCTGAAAAAGTGTTTGATTTTAAAAAATCAGGTTTCAGGGGATGAAATCAGTTGCAGTATTAAAACAGAAAATTCATTTCAGAGTCCTTGGAAGTTTTGCCTGTGTAAGGCCAGGGAATTAATAATGCTTTAATACAACCACAGATTTGTAAAACAGGTCAGATATTTTTTATTTTAGGCTCCAGCAAGTCTGGTATCACTAGGAAAAGAATTCTACCAGGCAGACAGGCTTGTCTGAAACTTATTCTCTTGCCAGTGGAACAGAAATATGATGATGGTGCTTTTCATAATACAATTAGTGAAAAACATTCAGTAAATTGCTGAAGAAATCTGTCACAGTACATGTTCAACCTAATAAAACAAGTGGCATTTGGATTATTTTCTGGGAGGATGACTGAAAACAAGACTGATATAACATGGACTAATAAACACAATGATGATGATTTAGCATATTGTGCATTTGCTTTAATTACTTGATAGTAGAATTGTGTTGCATCAGACCAATGCTGCCTTTTTTTGTTTGTTTGTTTGTTTTGGGAAAGTTTTTTTTTTTATTTTATTTTTTCATTCAGGCTAAAATAAAATTTTCATGTCTGTGGCAATATTGCCTCCAAACCAATTGATAAATATTGGGGTTTGTAATTTGCAGTTTACTCTTTTTGTTACTAGTGTGTTTATTTCACCATTTGGGGAAGGTCATGCAGAAGAAATAGAAAAGAGATGATGGCAACACTTGTAAAACAACTTATTGTTCTGTCAAAAAATAATAATTGGCTTTGGTTTCTGTGTAATCACTGATTTTAGTGCATGCATACATACTGGTTCTATGTTCTATCAGTGCTGAAAAGGCAGCACAGTCTTCTTTTAAATTAATACGGGCTTTTCAAAAATACCAGGTTTTCTAGTAAATGCACCATTGAAGTAAAATATATCCGACTCAAAATCAGACTAGAAATATGGGAAGATGATAGAATCTAATCTACCAATCTAATCTAATCTAACCTGAAATTATATAAAAAGGCATTCTCTTTGTTCTGGGATTTCACAAACACAGCAATTACATCCTCACATTTGCCTCATGAAACGTGGGATTATTTTCACAACGAATTTTAACCTGCATAAATCGAGCTACATTTTAACCTTCAGTTTTTCCTGTGTTTTTCTGTTAGTTGCAATGACTTTTCTCAGAAGATGAATTGATGTTTTAAATTCATGTTCTTCACTGGAAATAAATCTGCTGACCTTAGAAGATGGCAAGAAAACATAAGCTTCCCTTTTTGCCACCAAGAGAGAAATTACTTGATCAATTGATGTATGTGTCCGTGAGTCTGTGTATAAAACTATTTTTTTTGCCTGAGAAAAAGAGAGAAAATATGACAACCTAATACATTTATGCATCTTTCTCCCTATATATGCTTTTGGAGCCCTTTTTTTTTTTTTATTCTGGAGAGAGCAGATATTTATGGTTCAGTTATATTTCCTTCACACAAGCATCACTTTTGCTCTAAAGTTCAAGTTCTTCAGGATTACCTTCTCTGAAGTCTTCAGGAGTGGTTGAAATGCTAGACTGTCAGAATAACTGGCAGAAGTAGACTAAAGCAAAACATGGTATACGACAGCCTCATGAAACTGTAATAGTAATACACAGTGGCGGAGAGCAGAGCTCTTGTCAGGTTAAGATACCACTGGGACTGCATTTGTGCTTGTAGTTGTTTTCTTCAAGAGCAGAATGGAAGTGTGTGATCTTCATGCTTATGGTTTTTCCATTGTTATCAGAACCCCTGTGAGACCAGTGTTTAATCCTGGTCTAGGTGATGCTGGCCACCCCAGCTGCTGGGCATGAGTGACTCCAACCTCCCCTGGGTGGTGTGGGTCGTGCTGAAGGAAAGTACAAATATGAACCCAAGTAAGCCCAAGGTTGAGGAGGAAGAAATCATTGACACCCTGCTTCTGCCAGAAAACAGGAAGAAACAGTGAACTTCTTCCAACAAAGACATTGTGTGTGACCTCCTCCACTTCCCCCTAGTGCTGTTGTTTTAGGAAGAACGAAGCATCCCACAGGAGGATCCAGAAGGGCATTGCAAGGATGAGCTTAGTACCAACAAATATGGATCAGTACTGGCAGTTCTTCTTGTATGGTGTTTTAAAAGGGGATATTATTAATGAGGATTTACTGTGGCATTTGGACCGTGAATATTAGTGTTACTGCATCACAACTGTTGTAGTTTTGTTAATTTTCTAATACTTTAATTAGGTTAACAAAGGTTTGGGGATTTTTCCTGTATATATGGTGTTTTCCCTATTTGCCAGTAACAAGATTCTGATTGTAACATTATTTAGTCTAGTTGCTTTAACTAAAAAGCCAATATTCCAGTTTATATTCTAATGAAACCTGAGCTTTGAGTTTAAAAGGGTTTTCTGCGCTCATTAAGCAAAAAAATGACTGACATGGATCTTTCCAGGCTTCTGAGTCCCATTGCTACAATCATCAATATCCAATGATACTTGTCCATTGTTTTACATCAGTGTATGTTCTCTGGAAGTGTGGAGTCATTTAGAGGAAGAAATTATTTCATATTAGAATATTTCAGAGGGATTTTACAGTTTAGTATATTTTCATACTCTTTTGTCCAGAAAATATAATTTATTAGGGTATCCTGAAAATCTATGAATTTGCCTTGAAGTGTTCTGCTGGAGAAAGGGAACTGCTTTCAGTGTTCTGAAACGAGGAATGACAATTACACTCTACTACAACACACAGTCATTTCTTTTTCTTTTCCTTTTTTTTTTGTCCTGCAGTATTATGAGAAGTCATATTTTCAAGCTCTGCAGGACTGTCTCTTGTTTCTCTTTGCTTTTGCATCTATGACATCTTATAGAGTATATTAATATTTAGTGTACAAGAGAAGTTGTTTTCTCTGCAAAGTGTTTTTTGGTTTTGTTTTTTTTGAGGTTTTTTTTTTTGTTGGTTTGTTTTTGTCTTTCCAGTTTTATAAATACAGGCTTAATATGAAAGCAGATCTTCAGAAGAGAATTTCGTTACCACAGGAAGTAAAATTTTAGCACCAATTTTGTGATTTTAGCACCGATTTTCTTTTTTATCAATTTATTGTCAGTATTTATACAATATCTTCGAATGCATGTGTAGAGGGAAGCTGCCTACTGTGTTTAAGCAAGGGAACAAATAACTTGCTGAAAGCTAGTATCAAACATTTCACATGAAAAAGATGATTTTTGTATTAGAATGTATTGAGGGAGAAATTCAAATTACTTTCAAATTTATTTTCTAGGAATTAGTGAAACCTTTGGGGGAAATGCCTGGATATTGTTCCTTTCCTGAGTAATTATGTCCCCAACTCTTGAAGCAGTCTGATAATGCTCAGATGGATTCTTTTTCTTGGATTAGGAAGTTCCAATCTAGATTATTTTCAGTAGAGCATATCTGCTTAATATTCTTCAAAAATAAGCTTTGGCAGATAGCTAATAAGAAAATTTAATATAGAGGATTTGTCTATAGTTAAGAAGACTTTTGATGAAAAAATCCATTTGTAATATATAAGTAAAAAAAAAATGTCTTGGGGAACCTGGAATCTACCTGAAAATTGGAGCAGGGAGGATTTGTGTGTGGATATACCATCACATTTCTGTGAATTATTTGTTTTTCAGTATCGTGATTTCTTTTCTCAAATAGCATATTGTTCACATACTGTTAGGAAATTTCTGTGTTTTAAGAACTATTTTCCTGTATTCATTCTTCAACTCATTTATCTGAACTTTTTCAGTCTTAATTGTAGGTGAGTTCATAGCAATGTGGCCTTTGGGAGAACAGTTTACTGTGAGTCGTGAATCTCAGTATTCATAATAACTTGATGTATGTGAATGTCCCTTATTCCCTCACAAATCCTTGTCAGAGTAGTTCTGGAAACATCCCTCAGTTCTGACAAAACAGCAACTAAGCTTAAGTTCAGGAATGAAAATGGTACACTTTCTATGACAGAAGCTAAAGAAAAAATAATCCACAATTCTAAATGTTTGCTAATTGAACGCCCATGAATGTTTCTTAGTGTCTGTATGAAGGTCCCAACTAATTTCAGGCTTGGAGAAGCAGTGGCTTTATAGATATTCTTTTGTAAAAAGTGAGGTGAAATTCTCTCTTTCAACAGGGATACTTAAAAATGTGGAAGAGGGATCATCTGATCTAGGCGGTGTCCTAGATAAAGGTGACTTTTCAGTGGTACTGAAAATGTGAGAGACAGTGAGGTAACTTAGAGCCTCGTGACTCCCAGACTTACCCCTGCCTCCAAAATGAAACCGTAGGAAGAGACAACAAAATTGTGAGTTTTCCAGTCAAGTTTGTATTCATGTCTTGTAGACATGTCTACTGTACATGAATCCATCTTTTTCTGTTGCTGTTAATTTTCATGGCATAACCATTCACATTCCACAATTTTTGTAAGTGATCTAAACTTGTCTATAATGATTCTACAATTAAGCTATTGCAGATGGAACTGGCAGTAGTTATGAACTCTACAACTTAGCTTTTTCTGACCCATAATGTCAAATTCATTTTTTCTTGCTACTGGCTTAATGATCTAAAATTTAAAGAAAAATGGAAAACATTCAGATCCTGTTTAGATAAATGGTCTTCTGCTGACCTCTAATGGAGAAGATAAATCCGAAGCTACCTCATAGCCAATTGCATGTTCATAGCTCAACAGAGCAAGAAGACATAAGAATAACACTGTGATAATACAGCCATCCTGCTAAAAGCCTCTATGTTCTATGACAGAATAGAAAGAAAATTATATTGGAAAATAGTTGTTTATAAGTTGACTTGTTATGCAAACTCAGTTCTGCTTTGGATTGAAAAATATATCCCTACTACTAAAACTTGGAAATTTTAAACAGAAATGGAGAGTCTATGTGTTTCTGTACTTGAGTATTTTTCTGGAAAGCCATACACTCTGTGACCTGTTCCCAGTGTGGAGTTAAAGACAAAAGAATGTAAGAGATAGACTGCCAGATTATGCAAGAGATTCTTCATAAGGGGTCTTCAACATTTGGTGTAAAGGAATAATGTTCACCTTTGCTATGTCATTAATTTTTATGTCTAACAAATAGTGGTAGAGATAACAGTATGCAAGAAACACCAAATTTTCACTTTTTTAGATTTTTTTTTCAAGATCGAAAATCAATATTGTATTGTAGAGAATAATCCCATGGTAATATCTCCATGTGTAGAAGTATATACAGATACATTTAAATACAGAATACCTGAGGCACCAGGACACCCCTCTGGAGATTGTCTAGTTATGGGAGTTGAAAATTTGTGGATTGAGATAGTTTTACAGACAAAGGGGGAAAAAAAAAAGTGATACAAAGGCAATCGCTCACCGTCTCCCGCCAGCAGACTGATGGCCAGTCAGTCTCTGAGTTAAGGCTACCTTGGAAAAACACACCTGTAGTTTTATTGTCGAGGTTATGTTGAATGAAACATTCCTTTTGTCAGTTCAAGTCTGCTGTCCTTACTGTGTTTCCTCCCATCCTTTTACTCACCCCCAGCCTACTTGCTGAGGAGGGAGACAAAGTGAGACAGAGAAGGCCTCATTACTGTGCAAACAGTGCTCAGAACAGCTAAATCACTAGTGTGTTATCAGCAGTGTTTTGATCGTAGATCTAAACATAGCACTGCATAGACAGCTATTAAGAAATGTAATGCTGTTCCAAAGAGTACAGCAGCCAAAACCCCCACCTTAGAGCAAGGGAGCCCTGATCCAGAGACAGAACTGTCTACGCTCAACAGAGAGGAAGAATCACCTCCACTGACCCACTAGCAGCAATGTTCCTGCAGCAGTCCAGGATGCTATTTGCTGTCTTTGCTGCACGGACACATTGCTGGGCTGTGGTCAGCTTGTTTCCCAGGACCCCAGGTCCTTTTCTGCAAAGCTTCTAATTGGTATATCAGCTTTCTTCTTTAATTGGGTACAGTCTACCCATTTTATGCCAATTGTTTCTGGACTAATAACCTAATATAACTCCATAAGCCTGAAATTTTTGTTTAATTCCCAGTAGCTTTTTAATCCATTGGATGATTCCAGCAAAATTTCCAGTCCTTCATCTGCTCCAAGAAACAGCCAATGCTTTGCCAAAGAGTACATGCACTGGTTCACTATGCACACAGCTCTGAGCTAACCAGAGTGTGAGCAGCTATTGTCCAGTGTGAAGAAATCCTTCTTTGAATGAGCTTCTGAGAAGAGAGCTGTGTATCACGCTGCAGAGGAAGGCAGGCAGTAGTCACGCAGAAGGAACTGGCAAGGTTGGGAAGATTGTGTGCTGGGAGACACAGTACAGGAGTCTGTTTGAAACCATGCTTCATTAGTTACACTGCTCACAGAACAATTTGCTAAGCTTGGTGCATAGATAAACATTTATTTAACTGAAACTCAGTGCTCTGCTTTCACTGTAAAGAGTGTCAATGCTTCATTGACTCCAAAAGATGGTGCTCTCTGCATTTATTTTAGAATTTACGATGACAGAAACAATTTATATCCAATTCAGCCTTTGTTGGGTTGTAAACTATTGAGGATACTTTTGTAATAGGATCTATTAATGCAGCCGTGCTCCTGAGGCTTTCACATTTACAAATAATTTGCATAACATTTTCACGAGAGGTTAAAAAATGCACAGCTTCTTGAGTAATCTTACATTAATATAACCTGATATGTTAAACCAATCTCATTTAAAAAAAAAAGACTAACATTTGGTTCAATCAGTAACTGCAAAGTTGCTTCTTTAACAAAAAGTATTTCTAATTTCTATTGTTGTGATTTTTTTTATGGGAGATATAGGTCTATGGTATAAATTTTTATATGTGGTTGTAGAATAGTGTACAAAATATGCATATAACTATTGATTCTGATGTAATGTATGAACTGTAATATTAAAGTTAGTATGAAAAAGTATCCTTTGAAGATCTGAATTATATCTTCAAATTGGTTTCAAACTTCATTTTGTAGTGCTATGCTTCTGCATTTGTAATTCATTTTCTACTCCTGTACAATTAAAAGCAGTAGAATTTTTCTAGTTTTTTGTCATGTTTTTCACCCTGTTTCCAGGGAAGGTACTAATACAGCTTGAAAAAACTTTTAAAGATAAGTATACATTTTACTTGCATATTACAGTCTGTGAAATATTGCAGGTAATTCTCTTTGTGTAGGTTGTCAGAACAGATGACAAGCTCAACCTGAAAGATGTGTTGAATTGCTGCCTACCTGTAGTCAATAATCCCAACTGTTCCTGGTCAGACTCTCAGGTACAGGTATCCCATGTTTACTATTTTGTATTATTTTGGCCATCTTGATAAAGTGAGTGCTGTTTTTTCATGTTTGTGTCTGGGGTTTGAGTGAGGAAGCAGAAAGATGTGGGAATAGTATTCAGAAAATTTGAGGAAGGAACACAGAAAGTTGAAAAAGGGATGTGTGTATTATAGACTAGAATTAGAGAATAGTTGAGTTTGGAAGGTCTCTCTCTAAATCATCTACTCAGACCCACTGTTCCGGGCTAGGTTGATTTTGATGTTGAATTTGGCTTTTTAGTTCAGTCTGGTGGCTCAGGTTTCATCCAAATCTCCCTGAGCAGCCTGTTCTGGTGTTTGACAGACACCATGAATTACTTTTTCAAAATATCTAGCTGGAATATCAATCATTGCAGTTTTACCCATTGTCCTTTTGTTGTGTACTGCCAAGAAAATGCTAGTTCCAGCTTCTCTGCAACCATACACTAAAGTTGAAGTCAGCAGTAAGAATCCCCCTTTAACCTTTCCTTCTTCAGGCAGAACAAACCCAGTTCTCTCAATCAATGCTTTCATGTCTCATTTAAAAACCTCCAATCATCCTCCTGACTGCTACCTAATAGGAACAATTGAAGTGTGAATCTCCTGTGTTGTTCCACATATCTCATACTTCTTTGCTGTTATCCTTCTAAAATACAGAGCTTATACTTACTTTTAATATATCTGTGTAAAATATTGCTCTACCTGATGTGTGTAGGTTGTCTCCTGATCGTGTTTACCATAATACTGATTTCTTGAATTCTTGAATGTAAAAATAAAAATCTAAATTGATATTCCTTGTTAGAAATCTCTTTAGAACGTGATTTGCATGAAATTAAAATATGCTTCATCGCTACTGAACAACATATTTTGTTACTGCTTTAAAATTCAAAAAGGCAGCATGCATGTTTAAAAAAAAAGATAAAAAAAGAGAGGAGTCTCCATTATATGGAAGAGAAGTCTTCAATTTTCTCTGTATATATACAGTATATAATATATATTTATATGTATATATGTATATCTAAGAATCATCTATACTGACTGGTTTAGTAAGACTTGTTTCTAAGTTACCCTGGGTAGCCCACACTAACAGCTATAATCTGAAATGCTACTATTTTTGTTTCATGAGGTATAAATTAATAATAAAACATTTAAGTGCTACCCTTACAGATAGGACATGCTTATCAGTGATCAATAATGGTAACAGTGCCTTTCATAAAGTCTTAGTACATATAAAAAATTATCTGCCCCCTCCATTTTTTTAGATTATTTCCTTCATGTTGTGACCTGAAATTCAGAATTTTGAAGTTCTAAACATTTTTGCACCAGAATGTGTGCTATGCAATTTAGATAGATCAAAGATAATTCATTATTATCATCTGGTCTCCCAGAGTAATATAAACACCTCAGTTCCTGCAAGATATGTACATTTTAACTGTTATAAGTCTACGAGACACCGAGTTATTATATTAATTGTTGACTGAGATCAACTTAAGTGTATGTGAGTGTTACAACCCAGTCTGAAAGCCCAAAGCTTTACCAGGTGTACATTTTAATTTCAGGCTTCAAGAGATTTCACCCACATAAATCCTTGTAAGGCTATTTCATTCTTTGATATCTTGAATTCACATCCATAGAAAGACTACAGATTTCTTTTAATTTGGTGAGAAAATAGACATTTTGACAAAAAGAGTTTTACAAAAAACATGCAACATCACAAAAGCCTTACAACAGATTACCAGGACTCAGAAGCATTGCTAGAGCAAACCTCTGTTATAGTCAGCAAACACAAATTTCATGACACTTAAGTGAGGTTACCCCACCTTACAAAAAATAAGTATTTAAGTTACTCACAAGAGGAAGAAAAGAATAAAGGAAGAGAGAAGAAAGAATAGAGAAGAAGAGGAAAGACATAGTTACCACTTAGAAGATCACATGTGGACAGCATCAAGAAGAGCAGAACAAGACCTGATGGAGACCTCGTGTGTGTTTATAGACTCTGCCTATTGTGGCCACTTCCCCCAGGCAGGACCTTTGGCTCACTGTCCCCTTAGCCATGGTGAGGGTGCCACAGCCAGGCAGGGGCTCCAGGGGTGTGGTGTGGGTGGATTACCAGGTGGACCTTATTGATTGACAGGTGGCCCATGTGGCCTTCATGCCATGTGGCTGCAAACATCAGTTGCCATCCTGGCTGCCATGTGGGTGCTGTGCTAAAGGGCTGGTCCTTTCCCCAATACACATGCACACACATGCAAACACACACATGAACACACACGCACGCACACATGCACAGAGACAAGGTGGTTCTGACCCAATAATAACAGGGGCAGGCAGAGGGAGGGTCAGGTCAAATCTCACAAAGGTGAGGTGATGCCTTGTCCCATGGCAGCCCCTGTAGTGACCCTGGAGCAGCCCTCAGTGAAAGGCAGCCCTGGAGCACACCCACTCCTCACCCCTGGAGCCTGACCCAGCCTCCCACTGGTTGGCACAGTGAAAGCACTGCCCCTCATCCCCCGAGAGCCCCAGAGCGGCCATTGGTACCCAAGTCCTTTTGATTTCTTTGTCCTAAACTACTGCAGTGAAGTCCTTTTAAAATTGATTTTAGGAAATTTAATAACTTGTTTATTAAACAAACAGCAGCTTTGTTCTATAGAGCATACAGGAAACATGATTGTTATAAGTCACTAAAGATTTTCAGGGATATTTATATTACATAATTTTGTTATGTTGTGGTAAGGTTTTGGTGGGTTTTGTGTTTTGTTTTGTGTTTTTTTCTCGTTTTTTTTTGTTTTTTTTTTTTAAGGAGCACAGCTGTGCAGTTGAAAGCTGAATTTATGCACTCACAAAATAGGATTTTTACAAGCCATAACAAAATTTTCATTAGAAAATTACCTTGACCTAAGCAGGCTCCTACATAGGCTCCTCCCTATGTCTGTTTTTGCCTCAAGTGAGTCAATTTTCTGTAAAGAAAAAAACCATCCAAAAATAAAATTTGTTTTGTCTTTTGTTAAGAAAAAATAGACATCTACACCTTGAAGACAAACATACAAATAATGACCCTTTCAGTGGGAGAAATACTCAGAGCTATTGTTATTATAAGGTCCCTCAGGAAAGCATATATCTGTCACAGTTGAACAGGCATGTGATGAGCTTTAAAACATTCAGAATTATTTACCCAAGTGCTGTTTTATAACAGAGTAGCCTAAGCACTACACAGTTTTGTGGCCTGTTCTTAGGGCTAAATTTTACTGTGGCAAGATAGTATTATTCTATTGAAAATAATGAAGTTAACCCACAACTAATACTAAAATGTTACCTTTTTCTTTTTATTTTCCCAAAATGCGAAAGTATACCCAAGTTTTTTTAGCATATGATTTTGAAATTAATTTTAAATATCTAGAAACTCCTTTTTTCACTGTCATCTGAAGAAAAAGGCAATTGACTAGTACCTTAATTATGGGATTGGTTCTTACAGAAGTCCACAATCTGTTTGTTTTAAAATAAACATTTAAAAATTACAATTAAATTCTAATAATGCCTCGAAATTTACTTTCATTAAAGAGAATTATTTTCTCATGTAGTTTTTAGTACACTTATTGTTTGGCCGAGATTATAAGATTGTGTTCTTTATACAGCGATAAAAATGTAAGGAAAAATGAGAACATTTTTTTCTTGAAAGAACTGGCAAGTGGCTGGGAGATTTATTTGCTCCAGTGGTACTGGAGTAAGCCTTCCTGGAAGCAAGATAATAAACCTTTTTTGAAGTGGTAACATGAGAATTAAAAATACTTTTGTGAACATGCACTGACCAGCCTGATATAATGCACTGTGCTTTCCTTTTTCTTTTGTGAGGAATGTTTTTGGATCCAGAATTATGGAGCTAGAGTTTATTTGCTAAGAATCTTATCTGGAAGTTCAGCAGAAGCTCATTGATTTGGTTTTATCCCAGTCATACTTGTAAGTACACAGTAAAACATTGTATAAATTGTATTGTGGATTTTAAATATATATATATATATATATATATATATATATATATATATATATATATCTACACACACACACACATGTTTTGCCAGTTACAACAAACATCAATATTATACAAAACATTTAAAAATCCTTACTGTTATCCCGTTCCTTTCACATATAAAGAAAGTACCATTATTAATCAGAGTCTGGTAAGTTTGGGACTAAGGATGTGCAAAAAGGACAGTTGGGGAAAGAAATTAATTTCAGAGGGGCTGGTAAAAGAAGAGCTTGTGTGTGAGAATGCTTGTATTTGACTGCCAAAAAATTTAGGGAATCTATAAAGTTTGAAATGAAAAGGAGCTAACAGCTACTAGGAAAGGGTCAAATGAGATAGAAAAACAGTGTTGGACTTCCTAGTAATAATTGCTGTTTCAGCCTATGATGGTACTTTACAGCTACAGCTGATGATGTTTCTAATGACTGTGGGAGGCTTGCAAGGAAGGGAAAAAGGGAATATTTTGTCAGTCAGGTACAGGGATTGTCTCTGAACTGAATATTTGCCTTGCTCACAGGCAAAATACCTACAGAAAGCCTGCATATTGTGCACTGGGTCCATGTGCTGCACAGCTTCTACTACGTAGATGTTGCTGATTGGATAATACTGGTTCCAGTACCATTTAAATACAGTTCCATACCACTAATAATTCTTAAGTAGCATTACTCAGACAGACATAATGAAGATACATAAGCTGCCAGGTTGCTCATAGGTACACCAGTATCAAACTACAGTAAAATAACAGTTGCCTTACATGAACTGTATTTTCTTGTCATGTCAAATCTTTCAATGTCCACCTTAGAACTAAGAAAACAAATCATTAATGTGGTTCAATTTTCAAGCATAAGATATACAAGTAACACTGCAGCCCCAAGTGCTTCAAGCTCACAGATTCAGCCAGGAGTTTCACTTTAAAATATATATACAGGGTTCTTTAACTGGAATGTTGTGGATGGCCAGCTCTCACATGTCCAGATGACATGGCCACGATGTGTGGCACCCCTATGCCTCTGCTCTGGTCTCTATGGCCAAACTCCCCAGGTGGGGCCTGTGACCCACTGGCCACTTTGGTGTTCCAGGTCAAGGTGAGGGGCACTGGTCTCACTGTCCCTGCCAATCCAAGATGGGTCAGGGACTCCAGAAGTTGTGGCATGTTATAGTTTTCCCAGGCTGTTTGTGACTGATAGCCATTCCAGAGCTTCCCCATGGGGGCTCCAGCCGCTGCCATGAAGGATACAATGCCACCCCACCTCTCTCAGGTTTGACCAACCCCCTCCCTCCACACACACACATGCACCTCCCACAAGGTGGTTTTGACCCAATAATTACTGATATGGTGTCTAACAAAGTAGGAATTATGATTCATGAAAACAGAAAATATTTCTTTCCTACATAATTAAAAGTGAAGTAAATCTACACACGTCTAGGAGTGTACAATGCCAGTTCTGAAAGCGTAATTTAACTAAAATTAAAGGAAACCTTTTTAAAATTTGCTCTGGTCTTATTTTTAGTGATAAGGCTATAGCAATTAAAATGAGCCTATTCCTATGGGTTCTAATTATATGCAGGATACTTCATCCTAAAGGTTCACATCTTGAAGAATCAGATAGAATATATTGATGAGCAATTCTTATGACTCCCTTGAAAGGGAGAAGGAAAAAAAATATATTTGATGACTAAATGATGGAACACTGCTACTGCTGAAATTTCTGTAGGACTATTATTGGAAGGGTACAGTATAAGGTTTTGTGAATTGTGTAAGTTAACATTTCTGGTAGGGTCTTCTATATTTGGGACTGTTCTTGTTATCTGTCCTCTGATCTGAGACTGTGTTTGTTCAAGACAGAGGCGTTTCAGGGATATATGGTATAGCTTCAGCTACATTGAAAGTATGTAATGATTCTCAGAACTTACTGATAGCATTTATGGAGAATTCATTTCATAAAAAAAAAGGGCTGGCTAGAGAACATTCCTGCGGTAGAGGAAGTCCATAAGCAGTTCTGGCTGAAGGGTGTTATCAGGAGGGAAAAGAGGGAAGAGGGAGCTGTGATTCACTGGTGCCTTGGAGGCTCTTGATCTCTCCTTGTTTACCTGTGGACCAACTGCTTTGCATTTGGAATCACAATTCATGGAGGATTCACTACGATACTTGAGGAAACGTTCTTCTATTTCCTACGTTCCTGATGATGAAGCAGGACTATTTGGTGATTCTTGGATAAAAAGCTGAAAATGGGAAGGCTCAGTGACTTGATTCTTACATGACAGCCCAAAACCACTAAATGAAAATATATCCATGAACAGCAGTGGCAATCTTCTCTTTATTGCTTCCCTAAAATAGGAAGCTCTGTTGTGCATCCCTATTATATATCTCCAATATTAAATTATTCTATATAAACTGTTCTATTTAAAAAGTCTAAAAATAAAAATGAATTAAATCAGCATTAGTCTCATCTGCCAGATGAGAAAGCAATACGTTTTACATATCATGAACTGTTCATTCCATTTTCCATGATGCATTTAGTATCACTGCCATGACTTTGAACAAAATGTCTTAGTGGAAGGGCATGTTTTTTTCATACACTGGTTCTTCCTTGTATTACTGATCCTTATTTGCTGTGATAGGGATCAGAAATATCACATTCATTGACCTGGGATGCCATATGGGGCATCATACCCTCTCTAGGTTTAAGTTTGTTTTTACACACAAATATACATATTGGGACAGATGGAATAACTGATCCTCAGGTGCTTAATATAATATTCAAGAACAAGTAGGAAAAGAAACTGGTTAAGGCAACAGATTGCAGTAAAATTCAGACTAGGGTGGTTAGGTTCATACATATTTGAAAGAACTTTTTGATGCTCTCTGCAAGATATTTGATAGAGATACTGAACTCAATGAGATAACTCAGATGCTTTCATATTAGCAGCGATTTTTCGTGAAGTCTGTAGCCTTCTGTTAGACTGTTACTCAGCACACCCTTGCTGAAAATGGACGTTGCAAAATGGAACTAATTATTCTGCCTAATTAGTGCTGAAAAGGCCTCACACAAACCTGCATGAAAATCTTATGAGTGTGGCTAGGGTTGTATTTATTTAATTCTCTCTGGGTTTTGTCTATGTTGTGGTTTTGTTGTTTTTTTTTTTTTTTTTAAGGTGCACAACGTTGGGATTTGGGTAGCAGACAGACTGCCTGTTGCCATGCCCTGACTTCTGTCTTCTGGCTCAGAGGAGGACGCAAGTGGCGATTGCTGAGCTGCTTTTGCAGAAAATAAATGCTCCAGGGGCAGGGAAGGTCAGTGATTTGTCAAGCAGCAACATCACAGTGTAAGTAAAAACTAGGACACTTGCAAAAAAGTGTGGAGGGTGGAGCAACATCATGGATGGATCTAAAAAGAAAGACATCTTACCTGAAGTTATACAATATAAATACTGTTATTTGGTACGTTGACAAGCCGTTGACTGATTCCCTGGCCTTGAACACACTCCATGCACAACAGTGGTGAGGGCACAAAAGGCAATTTATTGAGGGAACTCAGACTTATGGAGGAAGGTTCTGTACCTGGGATGGGATTAGATAAAAGCAGGGCTGGAGTGTGTAACCAGGAAAAGTGAGCAGACAATGAAGGAACAGCTACCAGAGAACCAATGGGGGAACAGGGTTCTAGGCAAAGGCAGAAAAAGGGTCTGAGGGGAAGAAGAAAATATGGAGGATAAAACCCGGAAAAAGACTATAAGGAAACCACGTCCGAAATAACATGGGGGGGAGGGGTGTGAGGGGTGAGGGTGACATCAAAACCTTCTCACAAGAACCTGTACAGTAAAACCACAATAAACACAACTAAACTTCAATAAGAACAGTCTGTGGTTGACACTGAGGGTCCAATTCAGGCTGATCCACTGTGTTGTCATCTTCGTAAATCCACCTGGTGTAAGGGCTTTCGAGTCTGTATATGTAGACCGTTCTCCCACAGTACTTTAATGGAGATATGGAATTATACTTCTTGCTTTGGGTGCCTTCACTGAAGGGACTTTGATGTCAAAGTGTTGACTCAAACTTGTTTCCTGAAGTGCTGAGAGTAGCTGAAAACCAAGAATGTGTTAGGTTTGTCATAAATAGAACCTTTCGGAATGACCCTTTTAAATGAATTGAGAACGGATTCATTTTAAGCTGAACTGTAATATTGTAATTGTAATCTGATGTTAAATCTACAAATTGCTGAATTTATTCTTTTTTCTTTTATAAATTTGAAATTTTGTTTTTCAGATACAATTTTTCCCTCAGTGAATGATACTGAATTTGAGGTGTAGTTTCAATCTGAGTTAGGATATTTTTAATGACATGAATATAATTTCTTCTACCTTAAGGAGGATTTTAGGTACTACCTGCCAGTCTGTACTCATCTATTTTAGGGGGAAGAAAAATTACATTTCAGGGCAATATGTGCATAACCTTGAAAAGAAAAAATATATAAACTTTTCCAGATTGTATATATAAAAGTGGATTTAGAGCGTCAGAAGTAATATATTTGAAATTAAGTTTGATTTTTTAGAAATTTAGTGCAAAAATGGAACCCTCAAAACCATGACTCCGTATGTGATAGAATTTATTACTTTCACAAACACTATGCAAGAAAGAAACTAAGGGCTACTTTTCATTTCATTAATTAATAGGCCAAAAAGAAGTTTTAATGTAAAAGCTGACAGCTAGTTAACTCTTTCAGAATGCATTGCTAACAGCATAAATCTGCAAAATAATAACAAACAACTGTACCATTTCTTTCTCAGATCATTACACAACAGTATAAGCCTTTCATGGTTCAACATATGAATGTGTCTTCTGGAAGTGCTATGAGCAATTTCATTTGATCAAACACTCATAATTCGTTTCCTGAGATGTTGCCTACTTTAGGAATCCGTGTTAATAAGTTCCACTGATTGATGGAGTCTGGTAAAAGATGACTTTCAGTATAGGCTCAGGGTTTTTTATCTTCTAGCTATATATTTACTTCATAAAATTAAGGACAGTGGAGGTAAGGATTACGGGAACAAATTTATATTAGTGGATAAAAGAGTACCTTTAACCTAAAGTCAGTCTGCAAAAATGAGCTGCTTGACATCAAGTTAATAGGGCTGATCGAATAGTGCAGGCAGTGTAATATTTGTCTAAATGCAAATTAAATTTGCTTCTCTAAAAGTTGATTAATCAATGTGGTCATAAAGATGTATTCTTGATCTCCAAATTCATTGCTAAATAACTATTCATATATAATTGTGCCAATATTCAATGACAGTTTGGAGTTATGCAGAGATTTTACAGGAGCAAAGGGCTTTCTGGGAGACTAATTATATGAAGAAAACGTAGCCTCTCTTTAGTGAAGAGGCAGTGATTGGAAAGCTAGGTTTTTAAACAACTATATAAGGTGTAGAATAAATTAAGGAGATAGCAGAATATTCAAAGATTGAAATGAAAGAATTGAAAAGTATAATCCAAAGGAAAAATTCACACATCTTCAGTTATTCCCTAGATATCTGAATTTGTCTATATTCTGTGAAGATCTTACAGGAAATAATATGGTAAATTGTATTTGTGTGAAGTATAGTAGTCAGTTTTTATTTGGTTATGTATTTAATTGGAAATTCATGTCCAGTTCCTTGCCTACTGCTTCAGTATTAGTGATTTTTGTTTTTCACAGAGAAAAAAAAAACTTTATTTCTTTCTAAATACTTCCTCCAAGTAGGATAGTGTATATGTCTTTCACTAATAAATGTCATAATTTCTTAATTTCTACAGTTATTAAAATTGTTTATCTTCTTTGACACTGTGCACACTTCATCCATAAAGTGCAAGTTGTTGCTATGTTTGGTACACCTATGCCTCTACTGCTTTCTCATGAGCATATAATAAAATGGAGCAGACAGTACCCTTTCCATGCTATAGTTGTAGCAACAAAAGGGAATAAGAGTAATGGCAATTTCAGTACTCAGCCTATGTTTGTCTCTTTGTTCCTGGATGTTCCATGATCTGCCTTTTTCCTTTGTCTTCCTAATTGGATATTAAAATTATGTCTAATCCCAGAAAGTCTTTTGTTCATTCTTCTTCAACATATCATGCAAAAATAATTGTTTGTTATTGACTCAGTAAGAAAAGTGGATGATCTTTGGACAGCTACAGCAGAACTGCTGTAAAGATTTCATTCAACAGGGACATCCCAATCCCTAAATTTGTGAAAAAACTCACGCCTATGAGCTCACACATGCCTATAACCTTAATTCTGCTAAGACCAACAGATTATTATTGTTTGAGTTCTTCTCAGATAACTTGTGTGACAGAAGGAAGCTGTATACTGTGGTGAAACTGAGTGTTGCCTTGTGCATCTTCCATAATACCACCTGTTTTCACAATCCACCATGTCTTTCTATTCATAGCTGGGCTTGTGTGCATTCAGCTAAAAGGAAACCTGAAAGTTCAAAAGGAACATAAACAAACCTGAGATTCAAGAGCTCATGCACAGAAGATGCATGTGAACCTACACTAGTATCGACTATTACTGCACCTGGAAGAACTAGAGTTACTTCAGTGGGACTAATTTTTATTTTTCTTTAGCAACAGTTCCTTCTAAACAGAGTAGTCTTCAGATTATTGCTTTCTAAAAGATTGTTACATATTTCTGTTATTTTAAGATATTAAAAAAAATAGATATGGCAAGGCTCTCAATATTATTTTCCCAAACTCCAATTTGTTACTGCAACCTTATCTGAGTTTGATTTACTAGTGTGATTTATTTATTGGGTTTGCATCTATTACATGTATAATTTACAGTCATTCAGCAGGCTGGCAGATCTCATGACAATATCACATGGAAGTCAGTTTGAATTAATTCATTAGTTAATGAATCTATGCTAATTTGATTTCTTTTCAACAGTTGTCAGTGATAGTTCCTGCTGCCAGTGAATCTTGGTTATTTAAAACAAGAACAACAGATAGTTGCTAGTTGAGTAGAATTGCATTGCTCAAGGCTTACAGCTGTCTTATGAGTGTGTTTCAGTTGGTTCTGATATGATGTACGGATTGCATTGCCTTGACAAGATGAAAAAAGGCATCCAGAAATTTGACTGTGTAGGCTGTACTCATTATTCAGGTGATGGCAATCATTCCTTTAAATTAAGTCGTCAGGTTCTGCATTGGGATTTATGTAATATGTTCTTTGATTACATATGGACAAATCAAGCATGCTGAAGCCTCAAAACTGTCATGTCAGGAACAAACCCCAAGATAGCTGGAAAAAATATGGTTTTGATTTAGCAAAATAAACTATTCAAATCCCAAAGCCTGTACGTCTTTGAATATTTTTGGTGTTTAAGATTCTGATTAGCCTTACATCTTCCTTTACCAATTAGTAGTTTTCTTTGTTTCAAAAAAGCCTGTTCTCCTTCTTTCCTTCCATTTATGATATTGTTTTCTTCAATCAAAGAGTTCAGACCTTTAATTATTCAAGGACATATTCTCCAGACAGATATGGAATTACAATCTTTCTGCAATAATACACATGCAGAGCTGAGTGCTGCTTGTGATAAATTAGTGTAATTTTGAAATAGCTTAATAAGAATAAATTATATTCAAATGGGAATCAGCAGAATTTTCAGTAGCATTGCTTCCTCCTCCACTACCTATCAACCCCCAAATAAAGGAAAAAAAAACATGAATAACTTTCTTGGAAGACATTTCTGTTTACTCAGCAACACTTTTTATGTGCAAGTGCTACTTTTTAGTTGTTTGTGTAATTACATGATGTCTGCTAGCACTGTCTTGGATGTAGACACCATTATCTGCAGCTTACTCATTCCAAAGAAAAGTTGTGGCAACTGAACTGTCTCATCTGAATTTTCTATGACTGTACAAATTGTTACAACTCAAAATAAAAACAAAATCATTCCAATGAACCAAAAGGTTCAAAACTAATTCTAAGCTGAAGAAATTAATCTCAAAATTATCACCATCTATATAATAGTTTTTGCTTTTTAAGACATTCATGCTGTATCATCTGGGTTTTTTCCCCTTTTTATACACAGAATTTGACATTACCAAACACTTTGCAATGTTCTGCCACCGTCTTGCTCTGTCCAAACAAGATCATGAACATGTTATCCAGTCAGCACAGAGGTTTTGGATATTCAACAGACTGGCTCCTGCACACTTTGTATTGAAAACTTCCCAAGTTTAACACAACTAAAGACCCATTTTGCTTAATCAAATTCTCAAGCAAATGGTAGGATTTTTCTTTTTACTAACTGACATTTTATGCTTTTCTTATCTCTGTTTGTCCATGCTGAATTGTGAAACTGTTCTGAAGTTCATTCTAAAATTAGCTCCAGTTCTAGGAATAGAATCATAATCATATAGTTTAGTTTATATGCAAATTAAAAGTTGAATGGATTGCTTTGGCTAATATTTTCTGATTTTGCTGCCAGTTATCTCATCTTCATTTATAGTAGACTCCAAGTTTTGTCTCATACAGAGGGAAGGACCACTTGATCTTATGTTTAGGTTCAAACTTTTTCTCATTTAATAATAAACTGAGAATAATATAAACAAAAAAGAAAATATTTTAGTGTAACTTAACATAGTGAGCCATCCCCCCTTTAGTGAAGTGTGGAACATGCAGTTACCAAGGGAAACTCTTATCTTACAATATCTCCTATATCTTTCAGTGACTGCCAGTTTGATTACAGTTTCCTGCATTTAGAGTTGCTGTCACATAAAATTAGAATGACCTGAAGTTTATTTAAACCTTGTAAGCAATATCTGTCGACCCATTATGGGATAAGTACTTTTAACTCAGCATTCTGAGAGAAATAGATTTTCATATTGCTACAAATCTCCATCTTTTAATGATTTTTTCAATTCTTTTCCCTCATATTGTTATATATGTTTTTATATTCATACATATGTATGATTTTGCCCCTAAATCATCCATATGTTTAATTTTGATTACATTGTTCTCTTTGCATTAAATATCTAGTGGGATGATGTTGGAATGGCATGATTTAGATCTGGGAAATCTGTTTACCACAAGAAAAGCAAAGATGTGAAGCAGTAGTAAGAAATCTAAAATTACTATGCCCAATTTATAGTAACTGATTACTGAAAAATATTGTCTACCCATGCAGTTTGTTTCCAGGAGATGATCTTTAACTTTCCTCCAACAGCCTGAGCAGGTGAAGACATGTAATGATAAAAATACTACACCTGAGCAGATATTACTTTTCCTTTTGGAATAACAGATGACCTATAGCGAGCCTTGACTTACAGAACTGATTAGGACAGCAATAGCTGCAGTAGGTCTTCATGCTGAAAGGGTTTTTGTTCTGATTTTCACATTTTGTAGATTTTAGGAACACAGTAGTTGTAGATTTTTAGAGGGTTAATATTTCTAACAGTTTAAGTTTAATGCCTTTCTATCACTACCCCTGTCCCAGAACAGGGAGCTCAAATTCCTTTAGTTAATTAATCTTGTTTAGACTCCTTTCCAAGGTAAAGAGCTGAAGGATATCAGAAGGCCCACAGAATGAAACATAAACACAGGTCAGAGTGACCCAAAAGCCAGAACTGGATGAGCTCCAAGAGACCTTTGTGTGTCTGAGGAAGAAGAGCTGATGAAGACAGAGGGTCTTGACGACCCCAGACCCAATTCCAGGGGTTGGACCAGGTGGGACTGGGGCTGGACTGAGAAATGTGTAAAGCAATGATTGGAGGGATCTTATTATAAAAGCCATGGAAACAAGAACTGAGACACATGCATGTGATCCTGTATTCCTGTGGGCTGTAGGCCCTGTGTTATTAAAGGACCTTTACTTTTTATCTTACCCTACACTAACGTGGCTCGAAGTCCTGTTTTGGGGGAAGGGTCATTCATGGCATCAATCTTCATGTCTCAGATACACCTTTTGGCACTGTGCTATCTTGGTATTAGAAATCTTGTTATGATATTCAGAAATGTATTGTAAAGTACTTTGAGTTTATTATTGGGCAGGAGAAATTGAAATAGCTTGTTTCAATGAAAACTTGCTGTACTGGACTCTAATTTGTGATTGGTTAAGATAGTTATTACATAATATATTGCAATTGTTTGTTTTCTTTTGTAGATTAGCAGTGACATGTATTGAAATTATGTATGCTATAGCTAGACATTTAAAGAGTAGCTGATGTCTAACACCCTTGTTAGTTTGGACATAATTTGGATATGTTATTTTAAACAAAAAGGTATGTGCTGGAGGTGTTCCTTTCACTCTGGGTGGATATAGTTATTCCATTAGAAAACCTTTTGGATGTGAAGATGCTTAAACTTTCTATCAGAAATCCATAGACTGACTATGCTCTTGAAAAAAAACTTAAGTAGTGAACACTATTAATTTCCATGCCTATCTATCAGATAATGGAAAGCTTTTCTTTCAACTACTTCTATTTTTTATATGAGATAAGGAGTTTAAATTCTGTTATCCAAATAAAATATATCCATAGCATTCAATTTATTTAACTCCCCTTGATTAGATATCTCATCATATTTATTTGCAGATGTAATTTGTCCTCTGCTAGTTTCATCTTGCATCAATTAAGATTTTTAAATTTAATTACAATAATCCTTTTTGAGTCATAGATGAACCTATGATGTTTACACAGTTATAAAAATCACTTCCTTTTTTATATGATTATGCACATGACAGGAGAATGATCTTGTCTCTTCTGGCCTCATTTTTCTTGTCTCTGTTCAAGTTAAGTTTCTTCTATTTATTCTCCACCACCATTTTTAAAATTTCCTTTTGAATCTCAGTATTGAAAAGTCAGATGACAAAGTTGAAATAGGAAGGATACTAATGAACACATCTTTACACTGAATTTAAAAAAGGAAGTGAAGACATGAAGAATGGTTCTATGAAATTTATTTTTCTTGCACTAATAATGTCAAGTGAGCAGGATAAACACAGCTTCCAAACTTTATTGGAAAGAAGAAAATTAATCATTGCATTATGAACATTGGAGAATGCATAGTTACTGGTCTTCCTTCCTTCCTTCCTTCCTTCCTTCCTTCCTTCCTTCCTTCCTTCCTTCCTTCCTTCCTTCCTTCCTTCCTTCCTTCCTTCCTTCCTTCCTTCCTTCCTTCCTTCCTTCCTTCCTTCCTTCCTTCCTTCCTTCCTTCCTTCCTTCCTTCCTTCCTTCCTTTCTTTCTTCCTTTCTTTCTTTCTTTCTTTCTTTCTTTCTTTCTTTCTTTCTTTCTTTCTTTCTTTCTTTCTTTCTTTCTTTCTTTCTTTCTTTCTTTCTTTCTTTCTTTCTTTCTTTCTTTCTTTCTTTCTTTCTTTCTTTCTTTCTTTCTTTCTTTCTTTCTTTCTTTCTTTCTTTCTTTCTTTCTTTCTTCCTTTCTTCCTTCCTTCCTTCCTTCCTTTCTTCCTTTCTTCCTTTCTTCCTTTCTTTCTTCCTTTCTTTCTTCCTTTCTTTCTTCCTTTCTTTCTTCCTTTCTTCCTTCCTTTCTTCCTTCCTTTCTTTCTTCCTTTCTTCCTTTCTTTCCTGTCTTTTTCCTTAATGACCAAATGCTTAAGTTTTGCAAGAATGTAAAATTTAGTATGCTTGGCTTCAGATTATACCTTTTATCTGGTTTGGGGGAGATTAGGACAGAAAGCTCTGTTCATTTTGTAGCAATATCTGAGTATTACGTAAATTGGAGCTGAAGCTACAAACAGCCTTAAAATAACAAATGATTTTCAGGTCCTTTCTGAGGATTGCTAGTAAGAAGACTGTTACACTCTGCAGTCTTGCAAGAGCCACATGGCACATAAAGAAACATAAGGTAAATAATATGGCAAATACTAATAGAAAAACTGTCAAGATTATATTTTCCCACTGTGTGAACCATCACTGATGATCATTCCTCTCAAGGGCACAGTTTGACTCTACAGCAGGAGAACAACTTGTGATTATTTCCTTTTTTCTCCCTCTCTGAAAACAAGAGATTATTTTAAGAATTTTAAATTTGGACTTACTACAATTGATACATTTTAGAGTGCTGGTCAGATGTTTTTGTGTTAGATCTACAGAGCTCAGTAACCATCTTGATCACTACAGATATGTCTGCATTTCAGGTCCTTGGAAACTCCTAGCTAACCACTTCTGTTAGTAATACTAGTCATTGTTTATCTCTTAAGACTGGTAATAGTCCTCAGTTCATGATGGTAATTACTGTTACATAGGGCCATCTTTATTACTTAATTCTGTTTGTGCTGTTAGAGTAACTCTTCCTCTCCCAATGGGATTGTATGTTACTCACTTCAAGCTGTATGTTCCAGAGTGTGATTATATTCTTCAGTATAATCCTGATAATGTCAGTGTTTATGAGTTTCCTTTGTTTTTTTTTTTTCCTTCTTGCATGTAACTTTCTAAAACTGTAGCTAGGAGTTCTGTTTATGATAAAAAGAAAACTTCTGCTCAGTTTAATATCCCTTCCAGTATGTGATTGATAACTTTCCATAAGTAATCAATAGTTTTCTCAGAACACATTTCCTTAAGTCTCTCAAAGATAAGAATGAAGGAAAGTTTTGAGAAGTTTTGCTTTAGTTATCTGAGATAAGATGGTCTTCTTATATTTAAAATAACAAATAAACTCTTGCTTATGTTCAATTTTGGTTTATTGCTTCTTAGAAGTTTTTGTCTGCAGCATTTCATGCATTTCTTCATGTGCACAGAGCTCTATAAAAACACTAATTAGCTGAAATAAATGACTTTCCGTGTTTGGGGTGGGAGGAAAAGCCAATGAAAAGCCTACTGTGTCAATTGACTTGTAACTTGAATATTGAATCTATTGACTTACATCATTGTAGAGCTATGGAGAGACTCAATTGTCTCAAATTTCCATGGAGATATTGACCTGGTTGTCATCTTGAACAGTTCTAGGAGATTTCTGTACTATTCCTGAGAGATATCCAACAATGGCAACTTCAGTATCAGAGTATCAAAATTTTAGTAGTACACCATTTTAATGAGGAAAGGCAAAATAAAGCTTTCATGAGAGAGAAGATTAAAATATCCTAGTGTGCAACTAGAATTGTATTTGTGCAACCTGGTATAAATCCAGATTATGGAAGGGAAATCAGTGTCAATAGAGTTGTCAAAAGTGTTTAGATTTCCTCTGACCTATATGTAGCTCAATCAAGTATTATATAGAGAGTAATTATCATGTCAGACTCATTATATGTTCAAATTAAGGCTTTGCATCTTTGAACAAAGAATTAAATCTTTCAACATTTATAAAGTGATGGTTGCCTTCATATGTCTTTCTTTAAAGGATATCTTTTACTTGAGGAAAGAAAAGTTTACAAACTATATGGAAGTAAGAGAAGGCAAGGTGACCCAATTGCAGTCTTCCAGTACCTGAAGGGAGCCTACAAGAAAGATGGGGAGAGACTATTTACAAGGGTATGTAGCAACAGGACAGTGACAAAGGGAAACAGCTTCAAACTGAAGGAGAGTAGGATTAGATTATATATTGGGATAACATTCTTTTCTGAGAATTGTGATGAGACACTAGAACAGGTTTCCCAGAGAAGTTGTGGATGCCCCATCCCTGAAAATATTCAAGGCCAGATTGGATGGGGTTTTGAGCAACCTGTTCTAGTGGAAGGTCTGCCTGCCCATCACAGGCAGGGGTTGGACCTAGATGAATTTTAAGGTTCCTTCCAATCCAGGCCATTCTATGATTCTATGAAAAGAAATTAAGACAGGATACAACAATAGTTGAATTCGAAAAAAAAAAATGTGAGGAACAGTTGAAGATAGGTACACTTGAACATAAATTGCTAAAAAAAACTGACTTAAGGGCATAAGGTATTTTTTAAAGGTGGACTGAAGTCTCAGAAGTGGAATGTGAACAACATTATGATGAGGTTTTTTAGAAGAGAGTATTATGACATCTTCACATTGGTTAACAGTGAATTTGCACCCTACATTTTGTTCTCTCAGACCTTTTTCTCTCAAAACCAACACCTTCCCAACAATAATAACAGTTGTTTTCTTACAGACTGCATTTTGATTTTCTGTCCTTTTCCCGCACCTCTTCTTTTTATTCAAGTTTCATGCCAAGGTTGCTGAATAAGAAAAAAAATAATTACTTTAATATCTGACAGTTTCACTTTAGGCAAAAGCAGCAGAATTTGAATGGGAGCAAACCAATGGTGTTATCTGTAACAAAAGGATTTTTTGAAATCTCTAATCCCCTTATGAAAGTTACTATATTCTTGAATCTTCAGTTTTGGTATGCTTGTTAAGTATATGATTATGGGAATATATCCATGAAAAATTCACTTAAGAATTGTCTAGGGATGGAATATATCTACTGCATTAAATATCCTGAATCATATTGAAATAATTACAGGACTACCTAATGCCCTCCTTTTAGCTGAACTTGTTTCCAATTTGATTATAACTTTAACAGAAATTTGACCAGTTTGCAGGGACTATATAGCATATTATCTGAAAGGAAGTTATATAATTAATCTTAAAATTTACATAGCCTATCCCTTCTGTCATTTCTCCTGGTATCTCCATCCTACGTAGTGTTCTGATCATCCATCAGTGAATTTGGTCAGGTAGTTTTTGCAGAGTTCAGAGCCACAATGCTTAAGGAAACCTGGTGCACTATGTCTATCCAGATTAGAAATCTAATTTTATTATGTGTCTATGGAATTCTGTCATTGAGTTGAGGATGAAGCTTTTCCCCGAGAATCTGATTTTTGCCCATGACAACTTTACACATCAATTGTTGCATTTTAGAAGGGGTCCACCTAAAAAAAAATTTACTGAATTTTTTGTTTGCAAAAAGCATCGTTTACAGGATTCTTATGAGAGTAGCCCAGGTTTCATGATTCTCTAGCTCTCCTTAATAAAAAACCCAACAACCTCAAACAAAAAACAAACAAACCCCACACGCTTTCAAAACCTCCACTTTCAAACTAGTTGGAAGACACTGAGCACTGTGATAGTGATAGTGAAAATGAAAGTGTAAAGATGAGCAGTTGTGCCTGAATTGAAAGATGCACATAATGTACATATTAAAAATACCCAGTGATGCAATAGTAGATTAGTTATAAATTAATATTCACAAACATGTATCTTCCAATTAAATTGCCATGAGGAAAAGAAGTTGAAATTTTTTTACACTCTTAATTAAATTTATTGATTTGAATGTACTTTTTCAATTATCTTTTCACAATATTTTATTTCATTTAATAATATTTATTAGAGAAGGATGGTATTTTACACTAAGTCTTTTATGTTAGAATATTTTGGAGAGGTGCTAATTAATGTTCTATAGGAGATTTTAGTAATATTTTTCAAAAGTTGGAAATATTTGTTTTTTCCAGTTTAATGGAGACACAAAAATAAAGCCAACTCCCTTGACTATGATTTGAAGTGAATTTAAAAATTACAAATAATTTTCCATTACCTGTGAAAATGGTGAAAGGAAGGGAAGCCATACAAGGAGTGGGTGGGGGTATTTGGTCTGTTCAACCTGGAAAAGAGGAGACTGAGGGAAGACCTCACTGCAGTGACAACTTCCTCGTGAGGGGAAGAGGAGGGGCAGACACTGATCTCTTCTCTGTGGTGACCAGTGACAAGACCTGAGGGAATGGCCTGAAGTTGTGTCAGGGGAGATTTAGGTTGGATATTGGAAGAAGGTTCTTTATCCACAGGGTGTCTGGGCACTGGAACAGGCTCCCCAGGAAAGTGGTCACAGTACCAAGCCTGACAGAGTTCAAGAAGAGTTTGGACAGTACTCTCAGGCACTTGGTGTGATTCTTTGGGCTGCCTCCAACTCAGGATGCTCTATGATTTTATGATTTAATAAATTATAATGTGTTCTGAGCTGTTATGAGTCTGATAATTTTAAATATAATTTCTGATATGTGGTGGATTTTCTCCTTTGTTTGTATGTTTTATTGTGTTCATTGTTACAACCTTACCAGTCTTGTCTTTTGATTTTTATAAATTCTCCATTTATCTGAAGTGTATGAATAAGGCTGATGAACATGAAGAGCAAGTAAGTAAAGAAAAATGTATTTTTCTGAATCTTGAAAATTTGTCCTCACTAATAATATTTGTTTCTTTTTGAATATATGTATGCTTCTTATTACAAATAGAACTTAATTCCACTTATTAGTCAATTATTAAACTACATTATTTTTAAATTGCAATAAGTACAAAATTTGCCCACATATATATGTTTTGCATGCAGTTTGTGGGCAGTCACTAGTTTTTTGGTCCAGGCCTCAGTAGTACTGGGGTGAGTCCTGTTTAATATCTTTGTCGATGATCTGGATGAAGGGATTGAGTGCACTGAGGGAAGTTTGCAGACAACACTAAGTTGGGTGGGAGTGTTGATCTCCTTGAGGGTTGGAAGGCTCTGCAAAGAGATCTGAAGAGACTGAATTGATGGGCCAAGGTCAATGGTATGAGCCTTAATGAGGCCAAGTGCCCAATCCTACATTTTGGTCACAACAACCCCATACAGCGCTATGGGCTTGGGGAAGAGTGACTACAAAGCTGCCCAGAGGAAAAGGACCTGGATGTGCTGGTTGACAGCTAGCTGAACATGAGCCATCATGTGCCCAGGTAGTCTAGAAGTCCAATGGCATCTTGGCTTTTATCAGAAAAATTGCGGGCAGCAGGCTTTCCTACCCTCTAGCAGTTCAACACTTCTGCCCTACTTGATGTCGACTCAGTGGAAGCATAATTTAGCAACATTATTCTTATATAAATCCAAAACACAGCAGTGTACCTACTGCTAGGAGGAAAGAAAACTCTATCCCAGTTGAAACCAGAACAGTATTCATTCCTTATTCTATATTATTTATATCAGGCCCAGGTTCCACACCTTCTCATAGATCCTTGTTAACCATCATCACCTTTCAAGTCTGTTAATATAAACACACAGATATTGCTCCCCTACTAGTCTGTGTGTTATCCCTCTAAAAGTCTGTTGAGTTCATTTAGTCCATGACTTTGGGCTTCATCTGTCATAACAGTTCCAGGGCAGGAAACATGGTGTATGGTGCTGCATTGTTGCAAGATGAGGTCAGTTCAGATTCCATCACCATTGCACTTGTCCAGCATCATCACAGTTTGTTCTTTATTAATCTGTGTGTTTCTACTGTATACTCTTGTTATGCCATACAGTCACTGTAAAAGTAATTATGTACAGTGTTATATAGCAATTAGCATTATACAACTTCACCCAAAATCAAATCTGCTAAAGGTACACACTGGACTCTCACGGATTATTTGCCCAGTGCACCCAGGTCCTTGATCAAAAGCAGTCACACAGATGGATTTGCCTTTGCCTGAGGCAGAAATAACCCAGACTGTTTTCCTCAGAATATTTTTTAGTATGCAGTACAGGAACTCTATCCTCATCTGCAGTTTTGATTGGGCAGGGTCAGCCTGACTGTCAGACCCCCTAGTACTGACTAACCAAGTGGCCTTTGCTAAATGTGTATCCCAGTGTTTGAAGTTCCCACCACCCATTGCTATCACTGTAGTCTTTAAACAGTCCTTGGCATCCCTGGAGTTTCCCAGAGGACTTGGTGCATGATAGGGGCTGCAATATATTTAGCTTATTCTTACAGTATCTGTCAAAGCTTACACATTTGAAAGCATTCATATTGAGAGAATTACGTACCTATGTAGTTACCTGTTAGGAAGAGTAAGTTGCTTAATGGCTAGGGCTAAAAGATTCTCAATTCATTGTTTTGAAGACTACCAGAATCTGCTGCAATTAACAAAATACATGTTTGGGGCTAGACATCATCCTAAAACCAATTTGAATTTGTAACCTCCATAAAAATTAGCACCAATCATTCACATCTGTAATTCAAGTTCTGAAATTGTATCTTCCTTGACCAAATGTCTCCAGATGAAGCAAATAAAAGATTTTCTGTCTGATAAAAAGAAAAAAAATCGGCTTTAAAGGGCTATGTTTTTTCATGTCTGTCATTATCCACACTGCTTTCTTTTGACTCTTCTTGTAGAAGGGGTATGCAGGATCAAGTCTGGTCTCAGAGCAGGTGTTCAGCCAATTGCTCATCCCTTTTCTAGTTGGTTGCAGATATGTTAAAGAAAGCTGGCTGATACCATGTTGCAGGTTTGGCCTGGCTGTTGCCAACCCTGGACTGGCCCCCCTTCCCCCTCCCAGAACCTTCCCAGCAAAGGAAAGGAAAAAAAACTGAAAAGAAACGCACTCTAAAGAAACTGAACTGAATAAAAAGAATAAATTATATTTACTAACATTTACAAACCACACTGTATACACAATACATAGGATCCCACACCCCAGGGGAGAGGGGAAGGGAGAAAAGGGGATTGATTAGCCGGAAAATAGGGAAGACACCAACCCAACCCAAAGAAACCGAATGAATCAAAACAAACACAATTAAAAACCTCAAGGAAGGGGAACAAGAATGAAACAATCTCACCCAGGACAGGAGAACCACCAGGGACCGGAGGGACCAGACTTCAACCACCTCCCTCCAGCTCCTCAGCCAAGGACCGGGAAGTAAGAACCAAACCACTCCCCCACTGCTACGTGGAAGACACGTGTGGAATACTTGTAACTTCCTTAGATACAATGGTTACTGAGGAAGCCATGGGTCAAACCATTACATTCTAGAACATCCCTTTTTGGATGACCAGGGTTGGTAGGATAGGCTGTCTTTGTTGGCATATAATCTGCAAAAAACTGCAACTTGTATTTATTATCAAGAAGGAGTAAAAATGTCAAGGCAGACAGATTGCTTTCATATCTGATCCTCTAATAAATTAAGGAAGCAATGATGCACAAATACTTTTTTGCTGCTAATAAGTAACTTGTGATGCATAATACTGAAAACTTGAACAAGTGCTATTAACATGCAGTTTTAAAACAACATATTTAACTAATGATGTGGTGTTAAATTCAAAATGTAGATTGCAATATTTCTCAGATATATTGTAATATTTCCTGCTATATTTTGGGGAGAAGAGAACATTATATTTCTTTGTGTTTGTAGCTAATTCTGCCATGTATAAGCTGTTGTTCCAGGACTAGGGTGAAACAATTACCAATGTGTGGCAAGCTGACAATGCTCAGGCATTTTACATTGTATTTAATCTTGATTGTGTGAATTTCTTGTCTTGATCTCAGTCAAAGTGTCTCTGTTTGACTGGATTGAAGAGGAAAAGTTCTGAGCAGGAACTTCGGAGAAGGGAGAAAATAAATTTTTAAAACATTTTACATGGAAGTGGTTGGGGAGAATGGACTTAGGTGGAAAAGATAGGGGACTGGAATGGTTGAGAGATGTTCAAGACTTTTGTAAGACAACTGGTGGCTGGGAAAAAAAAAATAGAGGTTTATGGTCACCCAGCTGATCAGTTGGAGAAGAGGGGGATTTGAGAATATAAGAGCAATGATGAGAACACTTCTGAGAGAGAGATGGAAGACCAGGAGCTGGGTCACATTCTTATGGGCATGTGCCTTGGTTTGAGATAAGCAACTGCCAACCCCCCAAGCACAGAGAGAAAAGCCTCCCTCCTAACACCAGGGAAAGGGAGGAAAAGAGAGGGGAAAGAAAAAAAAACACTTCAAACTGCATTTATACTAAATCTACATATATTTTTCACAGAAAGAAAAAGACAATTAGAAGAGAGTACAAATATACACTCACACAAGTCTGCAACAACAAGTTCCCCACCTCAACTTCATAACGAACACACAAATTCTACTGTCCTAACTACACATTACTTAAGAAGAAGCTTATTCCCCAGGGAGACAAACCCAAGCAGAAAGGAGAGAGACCCAGAACAACACATTTTACTTTCCTGAGATACCCAGTGAGCCAGTGGTGGGCCTGGTCCTCTCCATCCCCCCTGGGACAGCATCGTGCGTCCTCCCAAGAGGAGGGCTGAGAAGCGACTGCCTTAACCACTCCCACACTGGTTCCTACTTCCCTGGAGATGATGTCATAATGTGGTATGGAATACAAAGTTACTGGCTAGAAGAGGTCAGCTGTTAGCCCAGCCCAGCTCAACTCAGCTGACAGCCTCGGCCTAGTCCACACTTCAGAGCCCAAATCTAGGCCCACCTAGGTGAACCCATAACAGCATGTTCCTTCCTCATGGAAACTGAGTAATTGGAGATTTTGTTATGCTGTGGGAAGGGGAAGATTCCTGCTAATGCTTTGTTCTGTGCTAGAAAATGTAGATGTTCAGGCAGTATTCTATCACTCTGTGGTGCAAAGATCTGAGCATGCAGAAGCACATGTGAGAGGTCAGAGGGGAAGGAGCTGAAGTCTGAAACAGGAGTTTTATAGTAAGCAACAAATTATGTAATGCAAAACAAAGGAAACACAAAGAAATTTTGCAATTGGAATGTAAAGAATGAAGAATGAAATTGCATTGTTCCTGGAAAGTTATTGGAGAATGAGCACTCAGAAAAACAAAATACACAAGAGGCAGTACAGCAGTACTCCTGTGTCTAGTAGCTGAAAAGAAACCAGATCAGCTGTAAACTGCTGTTGAAGTTGCCTCAACATTTTCCTAGAAAGCAAATGGAGGAGCTAATCACCCACATGCAGAAAGGACTCACCTGAGGTGTAATTATGAAGGACCTTCCTCATTAGTATGTGGTAAAAGAAGATAAATAGTGCACAATGCATTGAGAACAGAGTATTAAGTTAGATCACTGGAGCAGGCACAATAGGCTAGCAGACCAGAGCCAGTGAAGGAAGAGGAGGTAGTATTGCACCACCTGTTGAAACTGAAGTCTTTCTGCAGGGACCAAGAATGGAAGGAATTAGGTTACAGAGTGCTGAGGTCTCCATGATACCCCCTATACCCTCACCCATTTCTGTTGACTGCACTCTAATCTGTAGTTCAAATATCTTAAATTTAGCACAATTTGAACCAAACCATACCAAAACTATATATTTCAGCTCAGTCTTATGGTTTACAGTTGATGTGTATTCTTATAATATTTGGAGTCAAAAACCCACATTTAAGAACTTTATCTCTCTGGTATTCAGACTTTGAGTTTTGATCCACAGTTACATTACTGATATAGTAATTGGTATTAATAAATAAATAAAAATTTAAAAAAGAGAAACAAATAGTATGTTATTTAGAAGCTATCTATGTTTTTTGTGGTTTATATATCTGTAAAGAAAACTAACCTATCAGTTGTATCCTCACTTCAAATACAGACTTGAATGCAAAGGTTTTGTGTCTTGTTGTGGTATTCTGAAATTAAAACCCTGAAATAAAGTAGGTGTCTATTTCAGCCCACTTTTCCCCCCCACTGTTTTATGGCATAAAATTTTATTTTACAACTAATTAATAAATGCATTTTAGGTTTAACAATAAGAAGTTTCTTTGGGAGCATCCTGAGCTTAAGAGCACTGAAATAAGAAATATCTAGCCCTTTCTCTATTTTGCAGTGCTTTATTTCTGCATTCAGAAGACTTGCATCTTTGATAGCTATTGAAAGGTGATCCATATGCCAAAGACATTGTATTCATATTCTTGGTAGTTAATGAGAGGCATTATGTAACAATGTGTCATACTGGCAAATTTAATTTTTTTGAGCATTTTTTCTCTGCATAAACTGCTAATTTCTAGGCAAACAGCTGCATTCTGAATTATTTAGAACACTTGTTCTTTAGCTAATTGACAGTTAATTGATGTTTTGAGAGACCATCAGCTAAACAGCATGTAAATGGATTCAGGCCTTGCTTCTCATGGAGACAAGAGATAGCATATGAGCTACTTCCACCAGGGCAGCTACTCTCTTCTCTTGCCAGAGACAGGCTGGAGAAGTTGCTGCATGTAGAGCTACTTCCCTCAAATGTTCTCCCTTCTACTAGGAACTTTTAGTTCTTCATCTAGAGATAGTACCTTCATTTAAAGTACTGAAGCATTCAGAGTGCAGCATGTCTATTTATGAAATGCCTTGCTTTACCTGGTCCTGTCTTCTCTCTCTCTTCAAATCTCAGGTATATGGATAGTAATGTTTTTGGAATGAATAACACAGCACATGAGAACAGTAACTTGCAGATTTCCAATTTTATTTTGGGCTGGTGAAAAAAGTAACTAATTTTGTACTTCTAATGTGGGTTTTTTGTTGTTGGTGGTGTTTGTTTTGTTTTGTTTTGTTTTTCTCTATTTCCGAATATGTTTTTTTTTTAACTGGAAATACCTTGCCCAGCTTGGAACAATGCCTTCCCTCTTCCAGAGCTTCTACATTTCAAGTTGTCTTTTGTATTTTAATATTGGCCTTAACTTTAGTGCCCATCTGACTGGTAATTCGTCTGAGATGTTACACTGCCTGTTTCCTCAGTCACTCACTATGAAATTGTTGCACAGGATAGCAAGGTTTATTGACCTGAAACAGAAAGAGTAGAATCAGAATTATGTGGGACTTGTAACCAAAACAGAAAATGCAGTGTACTTAACTTCAGGGAGTACAAAGAAGGTTCAGTAGTTGTGCAGCATTTTTGTGGCCTTAAAGATTTGCTCTGAATGGAACAAGAGTGTGATTATTTTCCTCTAGATGGCAGCTTTTGGCAAGATTTGTTTTAATCATAATCTTTCTGGATAGATTAGCCAGTTTAGTCAGTAGCTAATCAGTAAATGTTTTCACTACCTCAGATGAGTGTGGCCTCCAATGTCCATGTTTAGTCATGAAAAGAGTGTAAGAATTAAACCTTTTGTAGACGAAGATTTTAAAAGCTTCTTCTAAAACATTATTGTATGAAACAGATGAGGAACATCTAACTCTGTAATGAGTGTATAACTTATAGTCAGGGGAAAAGTCAGAGGAAGTCCTAGTCTGAAACTGTTAAACTGCTTATTAACTTCTGAAAAGTAGGTAAGCCATACATCACATTCTTTAAATGAATCACTTTTTTGCAACTGGATCCCAAAGAGTGGCAGGGTGAAACAGGGTGAAACAAATGCTTTGGAGCCTTCAGTTATTGCTTCTGAATTTACACACCTTTTGCATACCTAATTCTAGCTTTCAGGGTTTTCTACTCTAAGCATGTATTTGCAAATAATGGGGGGGAAAGGCTATTTAATTTCTTAAGCAATGCTAATATTCTATTTAATAAAATGAAAATGTTCTATATATTTACTCCTTTGCTTTCCACATTTCTTGCGCATAACTGAATTTGTCTGAATAAATGCATGTGTGTGTGAGGAAGATACAATAAGTGAGGCAAAGCTCAGGATACACAACAACCTTTATTTTTTCATAACGGAAAATAAAACTTGAAATAAAGATTTATCTTTCAGTGAAACTTCTGTGGCCCTGCCTTTTAACCCACTCTTTATACATTATTTTTTAATGTGAAATGACACATTATTTGGGTAATATATTGCCATCATTTCAAAATCAGTATTTGGCAATATTCATTCCACACAGAGTAATGAAAATTCAATGGTATAGTTTGCAATGCTCTTTGAATTAGACATAATATTCATATCAGCTTTTTAAACAGGGCAGGCAGGGAACATATTTTCTAGAATCTCTTCAGCTGCAGAAATGCCTCGTGACTGAAATATTACTGGAATTGATATTGATTGCTGTACTTGCCACCATTTCATCCAGTAATATCCCATGCAAACTCCTTTGTATTTGTGAGTTTAAAGTATAATTTCCCATTCACTACCAATAACCAAACTCACAGTTCCTGTAATCACTAAACCCTGGATCTTTGTGATGGTACAGGAAGCTAACAATGTTTACAGGCACTCCAAGAATAACTTCTAGGAATATAAAGAATGTGCTTGAAGTATTGACAAGCTTTTGTGCAAAATTATTGTATTCAAGAAGAATTGTCGACCACTTTTTAGAAGGCAGAGAAAAAGAAACAGCAAAATGCTCAGAGAAAATACTTAATGGTTTTCAGGGAACAAAACATTTACATAATATCTTTATATTATTCAGTGTTTTGTTTGTGTGCTGCCTCCACATGTGAAACTGCCTTTTCTCAAAGTCAATTTTTAGTAAAGTGTTCTCAGCTTTTTGAGCTTTCTCTCTAAACACAGTTTCCATAAATACAGTTATCAAAAAGCATGATGTTGATAATGGTGTGGAAATTGCCAGAACTTGTTGCTGATATTACCTTGTTTGGTCCATCTAAACTGTGGTGAAAATTAGCAAGTTATAAAAGCAAAATTAAATGCTCATGGATTCTGTTTCTCCAGTAAAATTTTCTTCTCAGATAAGATTTCTAGGTGTGATGGTAGCACCTGAATGGTGACAAAAAATACCAGAGCTGTAAATAACAGTATCTTTCATTTTGTTGCATGAGAGTTCTCTGTTGAAGACTCTTTTTTTATATTTTGTCCTATAGCATAGATAAGTTTAGGTACTTTGGCTTGTACAAGCAAGCACTAACCTAAGAAAATGGAGAAAAAGATGAGTTATATCTCTTGTTTACTGGTGTGAAACATATGCAACCTCCTTGTCACTATGACCCCATCTTTGATCCCTCTCTTCTGTCAGGATTATTTCCTGACCCTAAAGATAAATTGAGATATTTTCTAGAATACCCAGGTGTATACCAGGAAACCCTCAAATATTCAAGAACATAGCCCTGCTACTTTAATGTCCTGGGTTTGTGTACAGGGATTCTTTTTAATTTGAAATACTAAAAAGCTTTTTTGGGGATGTGCAAATTTACCAAACTCTGCTTTGGAAAGAGATATATTTGAAAAATTATTTTTAAAAGAAAATATTTAAATAACTTTCAACACTGTCCTGTCCTGTCCATAGGGTAGTATTTCTGAATACCTGAGGGCATGGAGTAATTGCAGGTTTTGACAGCTTCCACTTTGTAATTCTTTACTTCTGTACCATTAAGGAGCAATATTTTAAACTGCATTCATGATGACAATATTTTAGTACCTCACAAAAGGTATTACCTGTTGCTATCAATGTGTTACCAGTCAAGTGCCTATCACAAAAAGATAAACCCTAATCCATGAGTAAAATAAACAATATGCTGCAGAGAGAAAGGACTGCATGCAACAAATCTATGAGATTCATAGTGAAGACCTTTTATTACACATAGCACACAGTTTATACAGGGTTAGAACTACAGCTCATTGGCTAAAGAGAGTTACACACCACCATGCTAGAAACTTCAACTGGTTAAACCCATATCTCACAAGTCCCATGTTTGTAGTAACTTATCCAGGCTGTTTCCATGCACCTGCAGAGTCCTGTGAATTCCTACTTTGTGAATTCTTGGGGAGTAACCCTCCTTCCTACCAGCCAGCACCAGCTGAGCTTTTTGCTGCTTCTGGCTGATAGCTGAGTGTCACAGGGTTTGTGCAGGCTGGCTTCAGTCTTACAGGATCTTATATGGATCTGAATTGCTCACTTGTGATTTTACTGTAGCTACACATGAGATGTCTCTTCTTAACAATTTCTTAGTTCCATCTGTTTGCTATTGCTTTCTGTTGAAGCTTTTCTAGTGATATTTGAGAAATTATTGAAGCAGAGTGATTGCTCCCCAGCAACCAGGATTTTATTAAATTACTTTAAGGCATTATGTCTCATGGTAGCTAGATAAAAATTTGCATGTTAAAGAACCCAGCCATTCTACTTGAGTCAGTATATGAAACATTATATTTATTAAAATCACATGGTTTTGTTTTTTAAAAGTGCTCTACATTTTTTTTATTGTGCACACATAGGAAAAAATGAGCCAGTTCCAGAAGACTGCATGAGCAAAAATCATGTTAGCATGTGCATAGAAGTTACTGCACTGCACTGAAATGTCAGGTGCTTAGTAATTAGAAAGTCCACATAGAAATTGATGCTAAATAGTTAATGTGTAATAGTATTGTTCCATTCCAGTATTGTTCCATTCCAGTTTCTGGCTCAAATTCAGTTCTGTTGCCTGTTTCACTGTGCTTTCAGGGACTTGGCCACTGAACAAGGAGAACCAGGAATTAGGGAACAGGAGAAGGGTAAGGAACAGACATTCTGGGAGATAGCAAGCGTGGAATTGAGAAGGGCCTGTTGTGTTGCAGCTCTGAAACAAATGACATGCTTGCCTGTTTTCATACAGATGGGTACTGGAAGCTTTGTAGAAATAGTATTTTGATGGCAAAAATACTCGAATTCCCAAAACCTTGCACAAGGAGAACATAAATGAATAGGGGTTTGGTAATATTTTGTTAGCAGTATTAATATGCTGGTGGTTTGAGTTATTATGCTTTGTAATTTAATTTTTAGTAGATCAAAATTATGTTTTTGAGGACAGCTACTATTGCTGTTACCTGGGACTATTAAGAGCCCTTTTGCCACAAAAAAGGAGCCTGATTGGTCAGTTCTCAATAGATGTTTGTAAATTAATTAAAAACAAGATTTAGGCAAACACAGGAAGATAGTTTGCCGTTGCATTATGTCAGTTCAAACTGCTGTGGTCTTAAGCACATGTTGTTTTTTTCTCGTTGCCGAACAGTCCAGGTATGTGATGGTTATGCATCTTTTCTTGTACATAGGTAAATGTTAGCTAGTTGAACTGGGAACTAGCTTTGAACTTGAAGTCAATGAAGCTGTAGAGGCTTGTCTAAGAGAAAAATGCTGCCTAGAATTGAATTTAATTAATATATTTCTCACCAGTAGCCTTATGTAAAGTTGTGTGTGAAGTGCAGTTTAGTTGCTGTTATCATAGGTTGCACAGTAGTTCTAAATAATCTGTGAAGATGACTTGATCTGTTTATAGTTCTAGCACCTTTAGACTAGTAGGAGGTAATTAGGGATATTAAGATTTTGACAACCCATTCTAACACATCTGATTTTTAAGTAGGTTCTGAAGGAATCTTTAATGAACATGACTGATTTCAGCCTAAATTTTGTTGACTCGTCCCAAATTTAGAACTTTGACATTGTCAGAAAGTAACTGCATAGTATTATCTGCTACCAAAAATATCAATAAGGTACTCACTGGGAAGAGAACTGCTGTTAGCCGTGCTGAGATGTCCTAGTTACTGCCTTTAAAGGCTGAAAAGGGCATAGTCAATGGACTGTAACTTTTTCTTGTTTTATAAATGTACATGTTCTCATCATATTTGGCATAATAATCAAACTAATAAAATTTCTAGCTTTGAGGATGATTCTGGTTCATTGCACTGGAATGGCTGAATCCATAAGCTACCCACTAAAACTAAAGCACTAAGTAGCAACTAAAATGAAATATGTTTATAAAGCTATTTTCAGGTATTATCTAATAGATGCATATCATCATACCACATCATCTTATTTTCTCAGCAAATTGTTTTTAGGGGATATATGCAGAGAGCACTTACAAAATTTAATGCAATTCAATGTAATGAAGAAATTTGCATTTGAAGCACAGTCAGTTAAAAATGTTATGGGACAACAAGCATTCTATTAGAAGGCATTTCAAATGTTTCAGAACAGCAGCTGAGGAGGATATTTCCTGATGTGGTTCTATTACTGCAGCACATTTTCTCTTCATCTGTAACTACTTTTTAAAAATAGAAAAGGCAAAATGGAAACTTCAGTTACCAGAAAATACAAAGGACCTCAATTCATCTTTTGAGAGAAGTAATGAGCAGAAGGCTGCAGTTAGTCATCCACTGAAGCTTTGCACTGGAGAGATTCTGGTAATTTGATTGCTCATTTTGAGATAGACGTTCTCCTTGTCCCCAGAAGGTTTCTCTTTATATTGGCAGCTCTTATAGCTAGTTTGTTTCATAAAAAAGTGGAAATGAATAAGGGCTCATAAAATGTTCTCTGTCAAACGCTCTCTTTTCCCATCCTCCTCCTGTTGCTTATTCCAGATTTTCATTGGAAAAGGGCCCAATACTCTTCCTGTATCATAGCCTCAGGAATCAGGATCTATGTATGACCAGGTCACATAAATCTGTCTTAAGTCATTCTTAGGCAAAGAAAATGCCAGTGGAAACCCTTGTTCCTCTTTTTCTAATTTCCAACTCTAATATTTATACCCAAAAACGTGAGCATCATTAAATTTATTTTTTTGTTTTGTTTTTTTCTGATTATCCCAAATCACTTTGTGTCCAGAGCTTTCTTCCAATGGTGTATTGAGGCATTCTGTCCCTCTGCATCTCTCGAGAACAACTGCCATGCTGCTACTACTACAGAACTACTTCAGTAATGTTTTGAAATGTAGTAGAAAAGTATACATTGTCAATAATACATTTAGGCACAAGTGTTGACAAACCATCCTATATCACTCAGGAAAAAATAGATTTTTTGATGAGAAGTTGAGTAGAGATTTAGGCTGTGGAGTTAGAATAAATGTACAATGCTATGTGTGGAAAACAATTATTTCACCTCTGTGATAACAGTCATCTATCTACAGCTCTCTCCCTGTTGACAGTTTGTTTGTCTTCCTAACCATTTGGATTTTCATCTGCCCCCTGTTAACTGTCATAGGTGACAACTAAAATTTTAACTGCATCCTCATAAAGTTTGCAGACATAGAACACTTATTCTTTAATTTCTCTTGGATTTCTCACTGTTTCTACAACTTACTTAAAGAATCCTGAAAGACCAAAAAGGGGAATTGCACTTTAGGAATTGAGATTATCCAATATATTAAAGGGTAAAGGTACCACTCAGCATATAGAATGATCAGTCCACAATGATGTGATCCTTCAGAATTTCTTCTTCTTAGGAGAATTATAAATCAAAGGCATGTAGATATAAATGTACTGTATGGAAGGATATAGACTCCACAACAGTGTGTTTCATCAGCTTATTTGGCGCTGTGGTTTAGGTGGAGTGACATTACATAATTTGAGATGACTTTGTTCTGACATCTTCCCATCACAAAGGATTGATGGACCAAAGTCACAGAAATGTCATCAATGATAAATTCAAGCTAGACTTTAATCTTCCTCACTTGAAGTAACATCAAAGAGGAATAGCACAGCCTGCAAGATCCTTTAGACAACTTATTAGGGAAAAAAAAAAAAAAGATCCACAACTGACTGACTGAAAATTGCACTGATAATTTAAGGTGTATTTTCCTTCTGAGGTTGTAAGGACTTCACATATAAAGGTTCAAGTTAACTAGAATTTCAGAAAACATTCAAACTTCTGTAATTCTGACTGTATCTGGTGTTTATTTAATAGATTTAATGTTAAATCTTAAAAGGTCTTTGAAAAAGTGATCTATTTAGTACATAATCTGAACAATAAAAATATTTATTATTGAGAACAATGCTACTGATGGGTTGCTATTGAGGTTTGGACTCTAAAATTATATATAAGACCCAGGCATTTTGTTGGGGAATTCTTCTAAGAACCTAAACCAGAAATGATGTTGTCCTTTGGCCCTATCATAACCAATTAATAGACAGGCAATTCCACAAAATGAATCACTTCATAGGTAGATGTCAGTGAATTTTTAATGCTCCTTCCCTTCTGTATTAGAAATCATCTTACTTTTCAAAATTAAGAATCACAGCCTGTGTATTCATCAAATCCTCTTTTGATCAGCACCTGGACATGGTTTGGAGGGCTTTTTTTTAAACCCCTTGTAGTCATCTGGAGTATTTCTATTTTAATTGCTCAATTACCTCATTTCAATAACTATGATCTTAAAACCAACAGTGACTAATGTATTGAATTTAACATCAGTAAAAAAGCTGGTGATTAGATGGTGAAAAATTATGACTAAATATTGATGTAACACTATCTCTAAAATGATAACTTCTTTGCAACCCTTTTTTTTTTTCAAAAGCTGAACGTTTTGAAACAAAAATATAATTACAGTATAGCTAGACTAAGGAGCGGTCAAGAAGACTGTATTTTCATTTTATGTTGCCTAATTTTTTGATATTTTTTAAGGAAGGTGAGACATCTACAATATATCAGGTCTGAGGTCTGTGGTTTTGATTGTTTGGGGATTTTTTGTATGTGTGTGGGGTTAAATTATCAATAATCATCCAGTAGAAAGCAATATGATACTGTTATATCATTTCACACAGAAGATAAAAAAGGCCTTTACTTGCCTAATTCTAAATTGGACTCAATTTGAACCCATGACCTCATAACCCACGGGTTACAGATCCCATTACTAAACTTAAAAATCCCTGTGTTCCTCTTCAGTATATTGGGTTTTTTTCCACTGTTGTTTTGCTAAATGACCTATATTTTATTGCAAATAAAAGGTTAGACTCAAGTTTAAATATTAATAATTTTTATTTCAGTAGTACCATTGCAAATACTTCCTTTTTCAAAAGTCAATCTCTGTCAGGTTGTTTTTTGTTTTGTTTTTTTTTTTTCTTGATAGAAATGGCACTGTTTTTTAAACTTAGAACTCTTATTTGAATAGATATCTTGGAATATAAAACAAAACCTTATGGAAACATTCAGTGTTTCTCTGTTGTTTTTTAATTTGACAATTTGATAACAAGTATGACTCGATTAGAATGCAAAAAGCACAACTACCTCATAACTTTTTTGACTCTTTTTTTAAATACACAGTAATAGAGGATAGTTTGATTGACTTATCAAGCATCAGTTCCTTCAAAAGTTATTCCATCTGTTTCTGTAAAAATAATGCAAGTCATGAAAAGTTATTGACATTTCAGCAGAAGAAATAGATTTTGAGTTGCTGGCTAGCAACGTGTCCTTTAGAATTTTTATTTTATTTTTTTTTACATTTCATCAGACAGTATAATAAACCTTAGAACAATGCATATAATCCATCATCATTGACTGACAGAGTAACTTTGTCTTGTAGTGGCTACTGGTCATCATATAGTGTTCTTTCAATAACATTTTATTTCATGTAGAAGTTGCGTCAGATATCTTGACTGCCAACTCAGAATTCTTCACCTTCCCTCTCTCCCTGTTTAAGAAAAGTTGCAAGCACATTGAATTTAAAGTAGAAACATAGTAAAAAGGAAGAAAACGAAAAAAATTCCATCACGTGAGGAAAACAGCACCAGTGTCAGATACCTGTGAGCTTCATGTAGTAAAGGAAGAGTGGCAAGTTTTTATTTTTCTAATCTGCTTAAAAACTTGAAAGAGAGACTAAAAATAAAAATCTTTTCTGGTTTAAGTGTCTGGTGTAGAGTGTATCATCCTGAAGTGGAGCAAAACCCAGAAGAGTTGTGTAAAATAACCCTTAAAAGGTAGTTAAGACAGACAAGCCAGGCATGAGGAATTCTCCAAAAAGGGTAAGGCTTGAGATTCATCCAAAACAGGACAAAATATGCATACCTAGATATATAACAGAACAGACTGACCTGAAGAAAGAAGATAAGAAACTCAAAGCACAATTTTTGGCAAAGCCCATCTTAAAGTCAGCAAAAACCAAGCAAAGTTGAAAAGTTCACTGAGGATGAAGAGCAGAAATACGATCACTGCCAGATGAAGTAAGAGGATCTCCCACCATAATATTCCTCAAAAAGGACGACTCCTCCCCAGCTCCACCTACTAAGAATATTAAAACTAAGTGTTGCAGTATTATAATTTTGTGTGTCAATAATACGAATATTTATGTAGAAATGTTGTAATGTGTCTCTAAACAGTTTTATTCTGCCTCTTTGGGCACCAATCCTTATATGTTAAAAATATGTTTTCCTATCCTGCATGACTTTTGTCTGCAAAGATGTAGTAATGTTAAAAAGAAAAGGTCTTAGTTTGAGGGAAGAAACCGAAATGTTTACCAAAAAGCAGAGGAGAGGATTCCTCCACAATAATCATGTCACACTTTATTAAATTTAAGAAAAGGATCTTTAATTAGAAAATGGATAAAAGAAGGATAACTATTCTTAACTACTGGATAGAGATAGATAGATAGATAGATAGATAGATAGATAGATAGATAGATAGATAGATAGATAGATAGATAGAGGTATAACTGTAAACAGACCAGAGCAAATTCCTCCCTCAACACCACAAGTAAAAACAAAAGAGAACAACCCCAAAAACAGTAGGTTCCTCCTGGAAAAGTTATATTTATGGACAGAGTCAGTTTGTGGACACCTGGGCCAACTGCAGGGTGAGTTCTCAGTCTTTGCAGAGATGAGCGGTGAGCACTCAGATGAATTATCTCTCTCTCTCTCTATGTCCTTTGTTCCAAACGAAGAAGGAAAGATGGAAGTGGAAGGACGATGATAGTTCCCAGGAAAAAACAGCTGTGACTCCTCTTCCTCAGGTCGCTGCCACGGTGGGGTGGGCGGCCATGACACTGCCAGCGACGGTGAGGCCAGAGCAGCAACCAGGACCCCAATGCCAAAACCAGGAGCAACAGCAATGACAGGAAAAAAACTGTCTTACTCCACGGTAGCAGCAAGGAGCAGGAGCAATGGCTTCTCTCCCACAGCAGCACACACACAGCCAGAGCCGTGTGTAGTCCCCAAGAACAAAAGAGACAGTCCAAGCCCATTTCCCACCACACCTTCCCCCTGTCTCCCCCACCCAAAATGATCAAGAAGGAATTGGTAGTAGTTAACTACTTCTTGTGTTAACTAATTGCATGGGGAGTTACTGGCAGGGAGAGAATTTACATCAAAACTACAACAGAAAAACATCAATGCATTTTAATGAGGGAAGTCTAATGAAAGAGTAAATATATTCAAGGAGAAATCATAACATACTTCTTCACACAGGTTAGTCTAGAACCATATAATCATAGATTGGTTTGGGTTGGAAGGAACCATAAAACTCATAAAATCATAGAATGGCCTGTGTTGGAAGGGACCTTAAAGATCATCTAGTTCCAAACCCCCTACTGTGGGCAGGAACACTTTTCACTGTTCCAGGTTGCTCATACCTATGTCTAGCCTGGCCTTGAACACTTCTAGGGATAGGGCATTCAGGTCTTCTCTGGGCACCTTGTTCCAGTTTCTCACCACCTTCACAGTAAAGAATTATCTATTAGATTAAAGAGACGGGAAAAAAAAGAGATTGAAATGTCTATTCTAAATCTACTCTGTTTGAAACCACTCCCCTTACCCTGTAACTACTTCCCCTTATAAAAAGTCCCTCATAATCCCTGTAGGCTTCATTCAGGTACAGGAAGACTGTAATTAGGTAATCCTGAAGATTTCTTTTTTCCAGGCTGAACAAATCCAATCCTCTTAATCTTTCCCTCTTCAGATTTTTTGTAGGAAAACAAATTTTCCAGTTCTTCTAAAGAAGGTGCTTAACATGACTAGCTTGATTGCATAATGGCCTTTTGAATTTGGAATGTAATTTTTGCAAGTATGATGAAAAGTTCTTTTAAAATCTTGTGGTGACTTTTGTTGATGGTTTCCTTTACTGCTAACAGGTGACACTGGGGAGAAAAATTGAGTTTCTTGTTTTGATATAGAGCCCAATTTCACTGGGCCAGTGTGTCCCATTTTAGGGAATTTATTCTGTTTATTTATGTCAGTTAAGAAAAGCTGAGACTGAGAACAGTAAAGGGAATTACTCTAGGAGGTCAATTTTTAATTAGAAAAATTGATAAGATCATGTTTTAAAATGCTAGTATTTAGAAGGAGTTAATAATTTTGCTAAACAAACAAAATTAAAATAATAATTTTTTTTTTCCTATAATATGGAATAAAAAAAGGGAAAAGAGTTTTCTTTAAATGCATTTTGATTACTTTGAAATATTGGTAGGTAAATTTCATTAGTTCTTAGATATTTTTTCTTCAGCAGTCCAGTCTACAACTGTCAACAAGACAGTCTTAATAAAAATAATATATAGAAATTGTCAATTACATGGTCTATCCTTCTTTGCAATTCATGTCTTTTCAGTAATTCATGCTTCATATTGTACTTGGTACCATCTTCCCATTAGTTCACTACATGATCTTTCTGAATTGGTTATATTTATTTTAATTCTGCTTCCCCTCTTATGCTTACCATTATCATCTCCCCTAACCTCAGTTGTACACAGGCTCTGCATCCCAACTTGTAATTAATCTCTTCTTTAAGAAAATAGCTTTTCTGTTCAGCCTCTGCTTTCCACAATTTCAGTAATTGCAGTAATTTCCTTTCATGTCCCAGCATATTTTATGACTTCTTGGCAATGATTATTTGAACATTGATGTCTCCTAAGAATTCTGGCCCTCCCTGATCCTTCTTGGACTATCTGTCCCTGGGCTAAATCTCTGCATGGTCACAGCTGTTACCTCATTAGCTCATCTCACTCTGACAGATGCTGTTTTCTTTGTTTGGTTTGGGTTTGGGTTTTTTTGTTTTGTTTTGGTTTTTTGTTTGTTTGTTTGTTTTTGTTTTTTGTCTACTGGTTCTTCAGTTCCCATAGAAACCTGTTCAGATGCACTTGGTATTTTAGCTCCCCATTCTCCAGGGATGGAAATGCTACTCCCAAGTGGTAAGACTTTCTGTGCTTGGCTCCCTCAGCCTCACCGTGAGGAAGAAGCAAACCCACACCATGAACTCAGAAAGGGGTTGAATCCAGGGTAACCAAGGAATCCTTAGGTTCTGTGATGTTCATTACACACCTTCATTTCTTAGATGTAAGCTAAATGACAATTCCTATAAACAGTAAAATTATGTAGTGATTTCAGGGCTTTCAACTTTTGACAGCAGCTGCAGCAGAATGGCTCATTGCATGCCTTTACAGGGTTTCTGTACAACCACTATGAGTAGATATTCAGCTTTTCTGAAAAGAAAAGGAGAGAACTTTCTTGGAAATAAATTATTTCAGATCTTTCTTGCCTGTGAGAACTTCCTATTTGTCTCAGGTGAGAAGGAGCATGTGGATCTTTTTTTTAATGTGCCAATCACAGAGGCAATAAGTGCAGGGGAACATCAGGTTTGCTAGCCAAAGAGATATAAAATGATGTACTTGTCTCTGCCAAATTTATAGTTTGCCAGAATCGCAGCCAGTTTTATGAAATTGAAATGAAACATTTAAGAATCTGGAAGTGTAAATTAGAGAATGAAACTTTTAATGGTAAGTAATCTCTATATCTCAGCTGATGCACTTGCACATTGAACCTCAGCAACAACATTTTAACTTGGCACCAAATCCCACATACCATTTTTCACGTGACTACTGTGCTGAATGTCAGCAGACCTGCATCTATGAATGACATTGTAACACTTGATTGACTGGTTTTGAGTTTCCTGAGATTTTAATGCTGTGAAAGTACTATGCATGTGCATGGTGCTATAAAGTAATAATTATTATTGTTCAGGAATTTATTTTCAACTTATTAAAATGTGAAAAATATGATAATTACAGGGAGGATGGGTGGTAAGAGTTGTATCTAGAATAGACTGAAAAGCATTTTTCATCTGCTTACTGCTCCATCTCTGGATAGATAGACAAAATAAAATAAATTTTCTGTGAGTGATACTTGGTAAGGCAGGATACTTGTTCCTATTCAAGCACCTGTTCCTTTTTTTGTTTGAGGTCTTCCAAAGGAATTTTTGGATGTATAATACACAATTTGGATGTACAAACAAATGTCCCAATAAATATAATCATCCTGTAGTTTCTTTTGTTGCTCAAAGACTTGTACGTGAAAAATTACAAAAGTTAATATTAGTGTCTTTTTTCATTTGACCTAACTGTAGCTGTCAGATGAAGAGTTCTTTCACCTATGATTCATGGTTAGCATTTTTTTTTTTATAAAAACCATAGATCTCTTGAGAACAGAAAACAGGTGATGCAAATTCAATGATGAGAAATAGAAATCAGTAGATGCCCAAATGTCTGAATGAACATCTGCAGATCCTGAAAACTTGCTTTTAACAGCTGATTGTCAGAGAATCTGAGAAATAAAATTATATTTTCTTGCTTTTTTTCTCCTTTACGGCATGAGAGAAAGCACTTCTGGCATTTTATTTGTCTGTTGGCTTCTAAATGGTAAAATTATTGAAGAAATATTTGCTACTTAAAATTTGTCAGTCTGTGCTTTCTTGCTGTAATTTAAAATACATATTTTTCTTGTAAAAACTAAATAGGGGAAACTATTGAATGGTGCAGACCATCATATATTAGACTATAAATCCAATTGTTGGAAAAACTGTTGGAGAATTTTTTCTCTTCTCAGGTGGTAAATATTTGTGGCCATGAAGGGAACTGGAAAAAGGAACAGAAAGATTCTGAGTTCTTGTGCTGGTTTTGACTGAGATAGATGTGATTTTATTCATAGCAGCTAGTATGGGGATATGTTTTGGATTTGTTCTGAAAACTGTTGATATCACAGGGATGCTTTAGATACTTCTGAGCAGTAACTAAACTCTGTGTAAGAGTTAGGGCCTTTTCTGACTCTCACCCCACTCCACCAGTGAGGAGACTGTAGGTTCCTCAGAGTTTGGAAGGGGACACAGCTGGGACAGCTGAGCCAAACTGACCTAAAGGATATTCCAAACCATGTGTCATCATTCATTTTAATTAATTTTTATTTCACATCATAAAGCTGTGGTAATAAAAAGGAAAGGGGGAACAAGGAGAGCGATGGTCCTTGTTCTGCCAAATAATTGTTATACCTATCTTTCTTGGGGATGGCTGAACACTTGTCTGCCCATGGAAAATAGCAAATTAATTCCTTGTTTTGCTTTGTTTATATGCACAACTTTTGCTTTGTCTATTAAACTGTCTCCATCTCAGCTCTCGAGGTTTTCTCATTTTTTTCCATTACAATCCTGTGGTGTAAAGGAGAGCACTTCAGACTCTGAATCCCAAGGGCCTGAGTTCGAGACTCAGTACGGACCGTCCCCTGGCAGTTCAATGCCTCCCTGCTATCCGATCCCATCAGATCTCGGATGCTCAGCAGGGTCAGCCCTGGTGTTGCAGTCTTGGTCTCTTTGGGAAGGGACCAGACCAGCGACGGGGTTCGCAGACTGCCGACTGAGTTGTCGTTCGCCGGGATTCCCTGACCCTAGGTAAGGTTTGCCTCGCGACGTGAGAACAAACACCCAGGAGCCAAGGATGGTCTGACCTGATCCGAAGATCCAGGCTGATCCACTGATCTAACTTTATTGGGGGGAACAGGGGTTTATATAACTTGGGACAGGGAAGGTTCTGGAAAAGGGACGGAGCCGAGGCGGAGCATGCAAATCCGCCACAGTCCACAGGGTAGGAGAACTGAGGGGGAGTGAACTGGGGTGTGGACTGGCGACAGGCAGGGCTGGGCCCGCCCCCCAAAGGGAGCCGGCCAATGGTAGCTGCACCCCTGGTGACAGCTCCTGCCTGCCTGGGGAAGGTTCTGGAACAGGGAGACAGGGGCAGTATGGATCCAAGGAAAAAGAACAGGGGTAGAAACAAGCAAAGTCCATATTAAAGGGGCACAGTCCAGTTCAGGGTTGGTCCTCCTGGACCTTCCCTCTGTCAAATTCTGTCCGGCGGTCTCTTGCCCTTCTCCATTCTTGCATCCATGTACTTGCCACCTCCAACACCCTGGTTAGTATTGGCTGCTGTAGACAGTCATGAGGACTTCACTGTCACTGTCCAAGCTCACTTGGCCATGGCAGATGGACCTTGGGACTTAAGCAGTGGGGCCAGTTCTGTACACGCTGTGCCTCACCTAAAAAAAAATCCACTGCGCAGGCTGGAAATTCTCTACCTCATTCCATCAGATGGGGAGCAAGTGAGCTACTGTGTGGTTCTTAATTGCCAGGTGGGACTAAACCATGACAGTTCTTCAGTACTGAAGTACCTTCAATAGTTGGGGGATTTTCTTTGGTCTGTTTTTTCATGCTACTCATTTGTAGAGAGGTTAATTTTCTTCTCTCTTTTGACAGGATTAGATGACCAGCCAGCTCACTGCCTTTAAAGCTTAGGTCTTTCCTTAAAGCTTTTTAAGGCCTGTGGAGCAAGAATAAAAAAGTCATCTATTTTTCTCTATGTTTTAATTAAAAAAAAAAAGAAAAAAAGAAAATCATGAGGGGTGCACATGTAAAGAAAAAGAGGCCTGAATTGTGGGAGAAAACCATAGGGAGGATATGAAAGGGAAATATTTGAGGAAAAAAGGAAGAGTGGGATATTTTTAGTGGAAAGAAAAGAGAAAAAAATAGGCTAAATTTTGGGGAGAAGAAGAGAGTAAAAACAATTTAGAGATAGGAAATTGACATTTAATACAAGTGGCTGAGCAGAAGTGTGTCAGAGCAGAAAGAAGCAATAGAAACATATGCATGGAAGTGGAGTAGCCTCAGAGAAATGTCTGGAGAGAAGAACATATTAGTGATGTTGGGACACAGCATGAGTCTGTCAGATGTCACAGTAGGAGAGAAATGAAGGAAAATATCTGTACCTCAGGAGCTGGAAAATGAAACATGAGCTTTTAGGGTTCTATAGAAATCTTTTTTACAATGTAATAGGCAAAATTGTTCTATCCTGCTGTACTTTATTAAGGATCATATATATGCTGTAGTAAGTGTTTTCATCAGTATTGTGATCCTCCAATACTTATTAAAGATGCAAAGAGAGAACACCCTCCCTTGAACAAACGTCATGGTGTAAGGTTGCAAAGAAGTTCATAACAATACAAAAACCTCAGGGCTTTTTTGTGATTGTTAAAATAATTCTGAATTATTTTGTCTGTTAAAATTAAATGAGTCACTTGTCCATCACTTGTCCACCAGTTTAAAATTAAAACTCAAGATCAGCATTTAGTCCTTCTGCTTTTAGATGTCAATGATGTCAGAATGTAACAGGATAAAAGAACATTTCAATCAAATATGCAAAGAGATTATATAGATAAAATAGCTACCTATGAATCCAGTCCTCATGCTTTTCATGATGAATATTCCCTGAAGGAGTATAGCAACTTGAACAGGATTTGCATTTGTTAGAATTTGGATCAATGTTTTAGATTCTTTGCTTGTAATTTTCATTGCCATTGTATTTGTTTGCCTTACTTAAAATTCATTAATGTTGCCTAAGTGATAAAATGTCTAAGAATTGTCAGTGATATTTTCTTCTTTATCTTCTTACTAGTAATAATCATAATGGAATACACTTCTCAGCTCTTATTTAATAGAATGTCAATTACACTGGAATTGTTCTTTGAATGATCAAATGAAAATAAAATTTCATCCTAATGAGCTAAGATGTTCAAATATATTTTGATGAATGAGGAATATACTTATAATGGAAATTACACAATCTAATTAGCTCATGGAGATGCTACATCCAGACTTCATGGCATGTAGTTGTGACTATTACATTGCTACTACTGCTTTAATTCATGGATAAAAAATCCACAAAAAACCAAAGCATGTCAATTCAGCATATAATAATACACCATATACATTACAATTCCTTTTTCTGTCTAAAGATAATTTTTTTAGCATACACTTAAGATAGTAATCCCTTAAGCAGCAAACGATTCCAGGTTAAACACTGATTTTTTTAACTTTTCTGGACCAAGTGAAAAGAAAAACTCAGGCCTTTATATGCAAGTTAGATAAATTTCCATCGATTTAAAAATTGTGTCAGTCTGTGTCAGTAGAACTGAAGCTCTGATTTAGGATATGAGACAGCTGCCAATGAATAAAAAGTTTTATATGTGTGTTTAACCATGTCAGACAGTAAAGATGTTTTCTCAGTAGTAATTATATACATGAAATCTCCCACCACAACGACATTCATACGCTAAAAAATGCACTCAGATTTTCACATCTCAGGTTTGCTGGTTTTAGGCAGTATTTGTTTCTCCTTTAAATTTGAAGGTGGTAAAGAACATGCAACTTCATTTCAAAGGTTTTCAGTGATCCGGGCCATGGTAGCTTAAATGTAAAAGCTCATATATGCCACAAGTACTCTTGAAAAGGCTCCTCTAAAATGTCACTTCTGGTGTAGTTTGAAAAAGGCCTCAGAGCTTAAGTGTTCCTCTTCCAGCTTGAACATACACAGATCTAAGGTTTTTCTTTAATATTTTACTACCTTCATTATCATCTTTGAGAAAAGAAAAAAAGCTACATCTAGGAATAACTACAATATATCCTGCTGTGCTATAACATGCAAATAGACAAGCTGAAGACTGTAATGAAGAACTTACCAACACCTTTTCAGCTGGGAATTTGTAGACAAGTTTAAATGACTACTTGATACAACATTTAAACTTGTAGTTATGTTCCCTCTTTGCAGGCAGGGAAAAAAAAATAAAAGAAAGATTCCTTTCATCATCATCTTCCAATTACATAATAAAGATGCTGAAGACAGTCCTTTGAGGCATATTAATCTGTTGTCCTAGTTCAGCAGGAGGGACCAGCTAACCCTGTGTGGGGGTGATCAAAGCTGTGTATTCTACCCCCTCTATTCATTCCCCAAGGTCAATGGGCCATTAGCAGCAGCTGCCCAGGGAGTCATTATCACCTTCACACTCAGCCTGAGGGGGGGCGGAGCTGCTAATGGGCCATCAACAGTTCAATACCCCCTGGCTCCCAGAGTTAATCACCCATTGTGTGAGTCCCCGCCCAGGGGGAGGGACTGAGTGCTCCCTGAGGGTACATAAGTGGTGGGTAAGAAGACCTCGGGAACTTCTCGTTGGATCCAGAGCAGCAGCAGGACCTTGACAGGAGGAGATCACTGCTCTCACCCAGACCACAGCCCTCGCCTGCACCAACAGGTTTCTTCTTTTCCTTTTGCTCTGGACTTGGGGGAACCACAGGGGTCTCAGCACAAGGGCAAACAAACCCCCTTGGGTTTGTGCCCCAGGACACTGGGTTATACTGCTGGGGTTTTGTGAGTTGAAAGCAATTTCCCTTTTGTATCAGTGTTGTTATTGTAATATTATTATTGAATTTTAGGTCTGACTTATAATCTCTCTCGTGGTGAGTTCATTTCCCCTGCTGGTTCACCTTTAAACCAGCACATCTGTTAAATTGCTTTTTAGCTAAAGGCCTAAATGAAATTTTCTAAACCAACACTCAGGTTTTGTACCTTTTTTTTTTTTGTAACGAGTATAAAGATGTAGAGGTCAGTTCATATGAGATCTGTCATTTGCATTTGATTTAATGGCTTTTGATACTCAAAAACTTTTATTTCTGGCATATTTAAGAGAAAATAATGCTTTCAGCCTCCATTATTTGAGTTAATCTATTTACTTCAACAATGAAGACTCATTTTTCTCTGAATCCTCTCTTCTCAATAAGAACATGGTCATTACAATGTTTACTGTAAACTGATAACATACTACACTATTTGTACTCCTTCAGCTGAGATATGAGCAAAATGCATAACTCATACACCTGTGTTCTGAGGTGGCTGTTTTCTGGCTCTCAGCAGAACTTAATGACACCTTCTTCAGTCTAATAGTTGCTAATGAAGTGGATTGTTATAGTTTGAGCTGGCAAAATGCCAGCTGCCTGGTACCCAGTCAAAAAGTCCATTCCCAGAGCAGGAGAGTGAGGGAAAACAGCAGAAACGAGGCTTTAGACACAGTGAGGTTTTTATATTTATACAGAGAAGAGGAGAGCTTAACACAGAATATGAAATAGCACATAGTGACAGGAAACAACAACAGGCTCACCGAGGTCGCCCCAGCTAACAGGTGAAACTCCAAACCAACCAAACCCCCTCCCCAAAGGAAACCTCCCAGCAAGAGGGAAAGAGGAATTAACAGGAATGTGCTCACGTCCCCGGCTAAGCAGACGTGCCGACCGGCAGGAGGGCCTGTTATCAGCAGTCAGGGAGTGGGAACCGTCCTGGTCAGAAGCATGGACCGAAGAGAGCAGAGACTCCTCCCACCTTGCTTGTTATACTCCCCGACACTTCCTGATGATGTCAGATGATATGAAATACCTCTATGGCTGCTTAAGTCAGATGATACCTGTCCCCTCTAATCTGTGTCACATCCTTTGAGGCCTGCTAAAAACTGAGGCCTAAATGGGGACCTATGCTGACTAAAGCCAAAACTACTACATGGATGAATTCTGCATATCTTATGTCAGACCAGCTTGATGCAACCCTGATATCCTTAATTTGCTGTAACTTCTGTATGCAGTGTATTTTTACAATTTTTACAGAAGCAGCCAGTTAGTTTCAGAAGAAAAAATTTACAAGGAGAGCAAATATATACCTTATTATCAAGCAATGTTTTGACAAAGTTTAGTGCTTTCCAGAGGGAAGGCAGGAAGTACAATCATTTATCTCAAAAAGTTGTCTTCTAATAGTGTTGGAACTTAGAAAATAAAACCTCTCTATTTAAATGACAACAAAAAATATTTTAAAATAAATAATAATTATATTCATTATTAAATAACTCAATATTAAATGATTCATGAAATTACTTCTTCCTAGATGAAAAAGATGCTGACCCATGAGGTACTTTTAGTCAACAAAGATTACTTTAGGATATCTTGTTAGAATTCAATTTCAAATCTTATTCCAGGGAGTTAATAACTTTATCTTCTTCTGGGAGAATATGATATACATTTAAAACCTCACAATTTAAACAGAGGATACAACTCCATTGGAAATATGGGGGGAAAAGAGAACGTTAGAAACTGAAAACTGAGGTAGGCATGAACTCATTGGAGTTTTTTATCCTAATGAGTAGAAGACTTGATCAGAAACAGAATAAAAACATTTTAAATCCATGAAGGCGGCTGGCAGAATAGTCTGCTTTTTCAATTTCTGTTCACATATCAAATAGTATGCTGAAGAAATTGATTTCAAAGATAAATGAAACACAGATCATAATCTGGTTTACTGTATTGTATGGAAAAAGGGGATGTTTTTAACCTGAAGCAGTGAAAATATGGCTTATGTATTAAGAAAATATTGATAATATTTACTATAATTATTGTATTTATAATACTTATTATAATGTGAATAATTTACAACATTTTCCAGTAATAAAGGGAGTTATAGGAGAATATAATGAAATGGCAAAACTATACAAGCTGAAATTCAGCTGAAACTGAAATTCACACAGCAGCATTGCATTCTATTCATATCAGTTCAGAATAACATTAGGGTGAGAAAAGAGAATATTTCAGTGTTTGAACCTGAAATATAATAAACACTCTAGGAATAAAAATTGTAGAGACATGGACTGATGGCAGAAGCCTTTCATAGGGTCAGTGTATGTAACAATTTTAGAGCATGGTTTCACATTGGTCTGATAAAACTGAAAGTTTCTACTGTTAAGGGACATTATTAATTAATGCTCTTATTTAATAGCAATTTAAAGTACATTTCAGAATGTATTCTGAGCATGACTAATGTCAATTTCCATCTTAAGAGCTTAATGCAAACTTATTTAAAAAGTCAAGACTGTATCTCATAAATAACTTGAAATTTAAGTGAACCATGCAGTTCGTTTTAGTTTCAAGTTCACCAGTCAAACTTGAGGTAAACTGATGGTAAATAAAAATAAATAAATCTCATTACAGTGTTCAGTGTAGTGATCAAAAGATATGATGATCTATGCATACAGATGTACAGCTTTCCATACCCACCTCAGTCATTTAATTATTTAGTTTATCAGATAGGTCACTAATAATTAAGGCATGACAGATTTTAAAACTGCACATAAAATGAGATCTAGAAAATTATGCTTTTTGACCTAATAATGTTACATTCTGCTTTATCATTTTAAATATTTTTTCATCTAGCAAATGGACATAAATGAGCAATTTAACAATACATTGAAATACTTTGTGCATTATGGTTTGCTTCATCTGTAAATTGAAATGTCAGAAATGTTTCTATTCCGTGTTTTGAAATGTCACAAATGATTTATTTTATCTCTTATTTAAAAAGCTGAAAATCAGCAATATGTTTTTGGAGATATATGAGAATGCAACAAAATGCCTGTTTAATCTCTATCAGCAGTTTCATGGATTCAGCAAATATTTACGTCTTCTGTGTCTTTCCTGCTTTGTTTTATATCTTTAGTGATATTGATGGAATATGATGTTAAAAGCTGCACTTGATTCATTCCCCAGCTGGTAGGGGTTGCTCTGACCCAGGTGCAGCACCTGGCACTTGGCCTTGTTGAGCTACGTGTTGTTCCCATGGATCTGCTTCTCAAGCTTGCCCAGGTCCCTCTGGATGGCATCATGTCCTTCAAGGGTGTCCCTCAGCTTGGTGTAATCTTACATTTTTGCCATCAGGCAAAAGAGAATAAATGTGTTCCTTACTAGCAACACTTCAAATGGCTCCTTCAAATGACAAACATATTTACCCTGCTAGTCTTGTACCTTTATTCATTAGGTTTACAGGTAATACTAGGTAGTTGTTTGGTTTGAATCAGAGACAGTGGTCCTATATATATTGGAAATCTTTTATAATTATCTCTGTTTCAGTCTGTTTTAAGGTACTGCCTTCTTTCTTTTAATTCTTATACATAACTTATGTGTTCACACACATTTCTTACCCCAGCTTCCAAATCCTTTTGTTGTCAGAGCTCCTTATTTATCCCCTCGACAGACCTCCTGGTAGTTCAGGATCTGTAGACCAGCATGCACTAAGCATCAACTGAAGGAGTGCAACAGTCATTGCAATCTTGGAATAATATTCTGATGGATCATAAATACTGTATTATTAAAAAAAGTGTAATTTGCAGTGATCTGTATAATAAGTGAGCAAGAGATGTTTTAGCAGGCAATGCAGCTGACAGGAGGAGGTGAAATAATCTTCAGAAGGCAGTGCTAATTTTTTACACACTGAGCTCCATTTTTCCATCATCTGCACTTGTAGGATCCAATTTATAGCTAACATTACTGCTTGCCATCCCAGTTTTACCATAAAAATAAGTGATTTTCAATTTTTTCAGCTGCTATATTAGATCAATATTAAATGCAAATGTTTTGTGGACCCTTGGAAGTGTGAAACACCTAAACTTTTTCTACACTGTTCTACAAGCCCTTTTCTTCACTTTAATGCACAGATATACTATATTACTTTTATGTACATGAGTTGTTTAGTTTGATCTCAGGATAAAACTGTTATATACAATGAAAAAAAAGACACTTGCCATTTATGAATGTAGATTTAATAGACAAACCCCACAGAAACTGCACTTGAAGATACAATAAATAAAAAAAAAACAAACAAAAAACAAAAAACAAAATGGAGGGATAAAAATATAAGCTCCAATTTTTCCTGATTCTTATCTGAATAGTGACTCTAACCTGGCCAGTGGGCAGACATCCACTTTGCCCCTTGATCACTCCCTCTTCCCTTGGGATGGGGAGAAAATCAGTTATATGGAATGAGATAATGGCAGTTTGATAAAGAAAGAAAAAGTTGTGTTTGCAAGCAAAACAAAATAAGGAATTTATTCAAAACTTTCCATCAGCAAGCAGATGTCCAGCTACTTCCTGGGAAGCAGGGACCTCTGTAAGGTGTCTTGTGAAAATGTCAAACCTTCCTTTCCCTTTCCAAGAGATTTTGTTTCTGAGAACAGCATCTTATGGTTTGGAATATCCCTTTAGCCAATTTGGATCAGCTGTCCTGGCTGTGTTCCCTCCTGACCTCTTGCATCCACATCTGCTTACTGGGGGTAGGGAAGTGGGAAGACAGAAAGTCTTGATGCTGTGCAAGGACTGTTGAGCCAAAACACTGGTGTGTTATCAACAGTTTGAGCCACAAATGCAAAGCACAGCACCATATGGGCTGCTGTGAAGAAACTTAACTCCATCCCAGTCAGACCCAACACAGAGCAGCTTTTCCTGCTGAAATGTTTCACCTATATACTGATTCCGAAGCCAATGCCCTTTAAGACAAAATCAGGAAGACTGTTTAAAGGCAGTGGGGAAGACTGCCAATTGTTTATTCCTTCCAAGTAAAATATTCAGTAATTTCATGTAAATTTGTTTTGAATGTATTTATCATAACCTTGCTGTGTGTTTTGCAATGCAGGATTATATTTTGTAAATAACAATGTCATTTACTACAGAACTTTATAACACATTTTCCAATGCAGGTTATGTTATTGATTGATCTTTCTAGGTATGTTATTATTTGCCTACCAGCTAACATACAAATTGCTGAGGAACCTACTTGTATTCTGAAATTAAAGTATTTGTCTTATGTTCCTAGTTTCCAATTATTACTTATCACTTCTTATTTCAAATGTATCAGAGCAACATTTTCTCTTTATTTTTTTCTTAAAGACCATCACTACTTAGCTAATACCGTATGAGAGGAAGCAAAAACAGTAATCCCCATAATAAGCTGACAGCTTTATTTTGCATTAACTTTCCCTCATCTGAAACTATTTCATAATCATCTTCTTAACAGTAGTCGAGTAGACATCAGTAGACATCAGTATTATTTCACAAAAAAGTTTCCTTTGCTCCTGTTTTCTTCATAAACTTGTGAGTACAAATTTCTTTCCCTAATTAAAATTAAGTACTGAATATTGCCCTTATGTTCTGTAGAGGAAGGGGTTTCTTAAATTTGTGCTTCCAGTACAAGTAAGAAAAAAAATCATATTAAGAAAAATTACTTCAGTGAAGAATGACATACTATATAGACACTTTTTAATTTTGAATAGTCTCACTAAATAAAAATTCTATTTTTTTTTGTCAGACATGACTAGCTTGTATGACCTTTATTTACTTTTTTCATCTTTTACTTCCATTAAAGGCCCTCCCATTGAAAATACTCCCTCCTTTCCCTTCATGTTCAACTGGTTGCCAGAGCTTTATGGAACGGGCTTTGTAACTGTTTATAACTGGACCTGATTGAGCAGGAAGAGACAGCTGGCAAAAGGAATTTTCAATATCAACTCTGTTGCCGGAGAAAACATATAATCTAACTATTTCCATAGAATCATTATATAGAGAGCAATATTTTCAAAATGCTTAATTTCAGTTGTTCTTTCTTGAATACTTAGTATTTTTATCACATTATATTTTCATTAGCTGTATACATAAAAAACAACTGACTATATAACAGAGTGGTATATATCTGTTTATATGGCAGCTTAGAGAAACTTTAAGCAATTATTAGGACGACAATAAAGAGGCAGTATTCAAGATGATGTTGATGACTGTTTGGATTTTTTCTTTCACCATCACATCATATGTTTTCGTAATTCTCTCTTTGTCTCCAGTCCAGGTGGGCTTTTTGTTTGTTGTTTGTGTTTTTTTAAGCTGGTTTTTTTCTCTTTGTGTATATGTGCATAGATAGATAGATGGATGGGATGGATAGAGAGATAGAGAGAGAGAGAGATAGAGAGAGAGAGAGATAGAGAGAGAGAGAGATAGAGAGAGAGAGAGATAGAGAGAGAGAGAGATAGAGAGAGATAGAGAGAGAGGAGAGAGAGAGAGAGAGAGAGAGAGAGAGAGAGAGAGAGAGAGAGAGAGAGAGAGAGAGAGAGAGAGAGAGAGAGAGGAGAGAGAGAGAGAGAGAGATGAGAGAGATAGAGAGAGAGATAGAGAGAGTAGAGAGATAGAGATAGAGAGAGAGAGAGAGAGAGAGAGAGTAGAGAGAGAGAGAGAGAGAGAGAGAGAGAGAGAGAGAGAGAGAGAGAGAGGAGAGAGAGAGAGAGAGAGAGGAGAGAGAGAGAGAGAGATAGAGAGAGAGAGAGAGAGAGAGAGGAGAGAGAGAGAGAGAGAGAGAGAGAGAGATAGAGAGAGAGA